>NW_019416528.1:106069-208033 GCF_000390285.2 Anoplophora glabripennis | reverse complement strand
GGGGGGAAAAACCCTTACGATACCTTAAAATCTCCACCACTGGCACGTCCAATGAATTCGAGAAGGGTGCGAAAAAGTAGCTATTAATAGTGGTAATGTGTGTACAAAAGCTCAGTCCTGTAGTTCAAACGATTTCTAAGATATTGGCGAAAAACTAAAAAAAAATTAAAGTTTTGACACCGTGTATCTCGAAAGAGGAATTTACAGTTTTCCGTTGCGACACTTATTTAGGAACTCCCTGTACATACATTTATTATAATATTTCGTTTGTTCATAATTTTCGAGATGAAATAAATAATAAAAAATCATATGGTGCGTTTTGAAAAAAAAAAAGAAAAGTCACGCGGCTCACTCGAACCAGCAATCTTGTGACTATCAGTCCCGAACAGTACCAATTAGGCCACGCTCCCACTTGAAGAATGTATCACATCTAGTGGATTTAGCTGTCAGGTAAAACTTCAAAATCGATTATCTCGGTAATTTATGAACGTTGCCTCGAACTACTTCGGAAAATTCTTATTCAAGGTCCAAACTACACGTACCATAAATATCAAAACTTACAAAAATCCGACTACCTTACCTTCTCCTTGTGAGCTGAACAGACGTCTCTAGTTTTATTTATTAGCCCTAATTTCCAACAAATTACATTTATCTGCTTCAACCACTGCACTGAGGCTTAGGGATTTTTAGTTGGTTGCCTATGCTCGACGCTCATGACATAATCATTTATCAGGCTCTGTACGTCCTTGATATCATTCTCTCTGTATTACATTTGCCGTGTACATCACGATATTTATTTATTTTTTAAATAATACCGTCTTATTGCAGATCATGGCATATTCTTCGGACGAATACAAAAATTCTTCTAGGAATGCCTCGGAAGAGCTAGAAGCGATCGAAGGACCAGGCGCTGATGTTGACAAGCGATTTTTAGAAGTTTACATTGTCATTTCACTCGTCTGTCTAACTGCCAACATACTCATAATTTTTGTTATTCTAAAGTATAAGCGGTTACGTCAAGAAAAATGGAGCATAATTATTCTCAACTGGGCCATAATCAACTGCCCGCTTACGATAATATCTCCTACTACCTTTGGAACAGCTTTATATTTACTGCATTTGGTATCATATAAAATATTTTGCCTTGTCCAGCAAATCGAACATATTCTTTTTTTAGCCGATTTACTACTAATCATAATTTTAACTATATATTGGTATTTGAAACTATATCACACCGAAAAGTATGTAAAACTTTGTCAAAACATTAAAGGTGTGCTGATATTTGTTTACGTTTTGTTAATATTTCTGGCAGGTTTCAATGTCTATACTTGTATTAATAGATGGTTTTTACTGCCTGAAATAATTTTGTACTTATCCGAGTTAGTTTTCATTTTGTTTATGGCTGTTATTAATATCGTACATGCCGTGAAAATGCGAAGGCTCGTTGACTACAGCAATCGAAAAAATATTCCATTTTTACTATCAAACACATTGTTCTTATCTTACTTGCTTGTATTGTTGGTTCTTCTCACCGAGTCATATTTCAGCCATCTTACGGTTCAGATACTTATAAATGTAGCATTGTGCATCGCAACCTTGAATCCATTTTACTTTTTCATGATATTGTATCACAGCGACAGAAACTATAATACGTTTTTCAAGCACCTGTTAAGCTGTAGATGTAAGGAGTATAACGATGAACTTGTAGAAGAACACGCTGTCAGTTATAATAATGGGATCGAGAATATATGTTAAAGAAATATATTTTTGTATTTATCGTAGCCTATTTCTCAAGATTCCTTCTAAAATCCCTCTGAGATGGGGAAATAAAAGATGGAGTATTATGCTATAAGGATTGAGCGTTACTTAAAATTTTATTAGAAAACAAAATTTGTATTTTATCTCTACGTCCATATACAGGGTGTTAAAAAAAGAGTGTAAAATATTTCAGGAGGTAATAGTATGAACCAAAATAAGCAGAAAAGTCTTAATAAACATGGGTCCGCAAAGTAACGGTTGCGGAGATATGGACCACTATTCGTTTTTCAAACATTTTATTTTATTAGGAATAAACCGACAAAGGAAGCTTTTAACAAACAAAAAACAAAGTTACAGAAGATGTTCAAAGTGCCCTCCGTCCATTTCCAAGCAGGCACGACATCTTCGTCTCAACGATATTCGAACTCTTTCGAAAACACCCTCCTTGGTTTGGATTTCTTGACACTTTTGATTAATCCGTAGCTGCAGCTCTTCCAGGCTATTTACAGGAGTACCATACACTAATGTCTTCAAATATCCCCAAACAAAGAAATCTAGAGGGTTCAGATCAGGCGATCTTGGAGGCCATAAAACAGGTCCGGCCCTTCCTACCCATCTATGTGGAAAAGTTTGGTGTAAATGCTCTCTAACGGCCATGGAAAAATGAGCTGGAGCACCATCATGCTGGAACCACATTTGTTGCCTCTGATTCAAAGGAATGTCTTCCAAAAACTCATACAGTGTGTTCTGCAGAAAGTTGAGGTAAGCAGCGCCTGTTAATCGGTTTGGTAAAACAACAGGACCTAGAAACCTGTCACCTACAATACCCATCCAAATGTTTAATGAAAAACGTGCCTGATGTCCAGATTCTATTAGAGCATGAGGATTTTCGTCGGCCCAAATATGCGTATTGTGAAAATTAAACACTCCATTTCTTGTGAACCCGGCCTCATCAGTAAAAAGAATGTTTGCAAGAAAACGAGGGTCTTCAGCATCATGACGTAGAAACCAGCGGCAAAAAACCAAACGTGCTTGATGATCATTTATTGGATTTAAGGCCTGTACTCGTTGCACATGGTATGGATAAAGCAGTTGCTCGTGAAGGATTCTCCAAACAAGAGGACCACTAATTCCTACCTCGGCTGATATTCTCCGCACACTCGTACCTGGATTCTGCTCTACCAGTGCTAGAATTTCTTCTTCTGCTCTAGGAGTGGATACCGACCTTGGTCTTCCGGATAAATGGCACTGTTTGCTCAAGGAACCGGTATCACGCAATCTTTGGTGAATTCTTCCAAACATGCGTTGTGAAGGAATCTGGCGATTTGGATAAGCGTCAACATAAAGACGTCGCGCTTCGGTGGCGTTCCCATTAGCACGACCATACATGAAATGCATGTCTGTTAATTCTGCGTTAGAGTAACCAGCCATAGCGAAAGAAAACTTGTGCACTGAGAACAACTGTCAAATACGTACTGTTTATTTCACTAAACATCAACCAACTATTATAAGAAAATACACAACGTTTTTGCAAAATAAAAAAAGGGGCTAAAAAACATAAAACATTCCATATCTCCGCAACCGTTACTTTGCGGACCCATGTTTATTGAGACTTTTCTGCTTATTTTGGTTCATACTATTACCTCCTTAAATATTTTACACTCTTTTTTTAACACCCTGTATTTCCATCTACGAATCTGTCAATAATCTTATGTATACACTATTGAAATCACTTTTGTATACATCCAGAATTAGAGCAGTAAGTCGTATCGGTGCACTATCAATGTTGTCAGTTGTTACGTTTTTAAAACAGCTGTTAAAGATATATTTTGGAAAATAAATTAGTTAAATACATTGCTTTTATATAGCTTAGCGACGTGTTAGCCATATCGATGTATGCGAAGCGTCGAATATTAATTGTAATGAATGTAATTTAATGTTAAAAAATAATACTATTATGCATATTACATCCAAAAACTCAATTCTCATTAAAATAAACTTTATACATAAAAAATATGTCATTTCCTGAATTTTTTTACATACAAATATTGTTTTTTAAGAAAATTGTTTATTGGTACCATTGCCAATAATTGTTTCTCGAAAAAATGCGAAAAANAGTTTTTTTTTAATTAACTCAAAACCTCTTTTTTTTTGGTGATTGTGAATACCTACTGTCAAAAAAATCTGATTAAAAAATTTTTTTTTTCGATATCTTATATGAAGTTTAAGGGTTGATTGATTTATTCTCGAAATTTCAAGTCTTAATGTTATTAATAATTAAAAGTTATACTTTAGAGATGTCTTGAGAACTTTATCTCGTTTGCAAACTAAATAAATATAACTTTAAATAAATTTCTCAAAATTGCAAGCACCCAATCGCAGGCGACAGAGTATCGGGACAACGAAAACAAACAACCCCTCAAAGAACCCCTCATAAATTGTCTTGATATAAGTATACGAGTATGTATACAGATATGTATGAAGGTGATTCAGAACTTATCCAAAATAAAAAACTGTGGATGTACAGGGGACTCTTACAAATATAATTTTGTAAAGAAAAAATCAAAAAGGTCAGTTCGAAATTGATTTAAAAATACACTTCTGCACGGCACTGGAAACTGGTCCACTGTAAAACCTGACCTCGCACAATGCGACCGGTATGGCGGCGTGATAAAAATGGACAAAAACTTGCAATGAAAGAAATATGTTAATAGAATTTTATCGGACCTATTTTATATCGACAAATTCAAATGCTTTTGCCTTTATTAATCATTAATAAAATTAATTTGTGTTTTTAAATAATAAAATCATTTGACATACCCGATGCTGCAACAGCAATTGTTCAAAATTTTATCCACTCACGTGTAAACACATTTGGGTCCGTCTTACTCACTTTCTACGAACTAACACAAATGATGTCTTGCTTCACCATAACACAAATACTTCACCATAATACAAATGTTGTCTTGCTTCACCATAAATTAAAACGATATCTATCAACTCTGAGTTGCTATACACGCAAACCATTTTTGACACTAACTACTAAAAAACTGATGTAAATAACACAGATAACAGGTAAAAACTGCCGCAACGACGGATTTCAGTATTAGGAGTCACATGGCTCTCCACGCGTATTGCGAATGACGCTACAGACTACAGTTGTCCAGCTATGTAGTGGTTTAATGTGCTATAACTTCAATAATTTTTTTCTCAGAAACTAAGGATTTTACAAATTTTTTTTTACAATATTGACTCCATTTCTCATGCCGCATCTATTCCCAAATTTTTTTGGATAAGTTGTGAATCGCCCTGTATAGGCTTAGGGAAATTTTTGAGACATCAGATTTTAACGAGCCAGCAAAGTGTACTCGTCACCTAAAATAAAGTCGTTGTAATAGTATTTAATATTGCTGTATCTCTTGCAAAATATGAAAGTAAATTAAATTGTTAAAAACAACGACACACTACCGTATTAGAAGGAAGTTATTTCAGCTGGATGTCGCGAATATTTAAAAGGAAACATAAAATGAATGCGCTAGCACGTTGTTGAGTTTAGGGGAATTAATACAAAAAATTGCAAGACCGCTATTTGCAATTTACAAAGACGAAAAAATACTAAGAATACGTTTTATTCCGTTGCCTTCCAACGTACTTTTTCTAGTGTACACAAAACTCTTTTTAATTAAATAATGCTTTAATTAAGCTGATTCTGATCTTAAACTGTTGCGAGGTTAAATTTTGCCGTCGTCACTTTAATTCACTCAAGTGGTAGATAGTGAACCACATAAAGTGTATGTAAACTATGCAGTTTGTGGTGCTTCTTTAAACGTTGTAAGTATCTAATAAATTTATCCTGCACAAGTACTGTTAAAAACTATTTATTGTTTCACTGTCTGCAGAGAAAAAAGAAAACAATTTTTTTGTTTACCAAGGTTTCCACCTTGTCTGAGAAAATTAATTAATTGCAAAAAGTTGGATATCCCGCAAACTTCAAATAGTTAATGTGCACAAATTGTTTGCACGAACTTAAGATAGAAAAAAAGTTTTTTTTTAATTAACTCAAAACCTCTTTTTTTTTGGTGATTGTGAATGAATACCTACTGTCAGAAAAATCCGATTATTAAAAATTTTTTTTCGATATTTAACATTTCTTGATAAAAAATATAGATTCTTACGAAGAAAACATTTTCAATTTAAAAAATTTTATAAAATATGTAAAATTTTCTTTTAATTGATTTTTAGCTATTTATCTATTTCAATCATTTGGATCATAATAACACAAAAATCGCAGCAGTTTCTCAAGTAAAGTTAACTCAAGCTTAGTGAAAATCCTAGAATAACCTAAAACAATTAGGACTATTCTCATCCTTTAATTTTTGTGACTAGTGTATAATCATTACAGAATACACAGGATAAAAAAAATCATTTTGAATTCATTTTTGAAGGTACGCCCATTTCATATTTTATTTCTCGCAGCTGGAGGAACATGGAAAATTGCAAGTTGGAGTGTTACTTTATCCTATCAAACAAACGATATTTTTAATCATCTGCGACCATTGAAAGGGGTTGAAAATTGCAACCCTTAAGGGTTTTTCATAGTATCCTTTTAATTATTTAATTTAAAGTTCCGAACACGTTGATTGCAAAAAAATTGTTGTTAATGGGGGGTCCGCTTGACATGATTTGACTCACCTGTCAATATATTCATTGTTGTAATTGTTTATACTTAAAGAGGCAACTATAATTTAAAATATGAAGTATATAAGCCTTGTTATGAAAACGTACCAAAGAGGGTGTTGATAGCACAGAGACTACGTGTTTTCGTACTAATCCAAAGGTTGTGGGTTCGATCCCCGGTGGGTGTCCTTTTTTTCAGTTAATATTTATTTCAAATAGACCGAGCGGGACCTGTTTTGGTGTAGATGTTTTATATAGTTTCGCTAATTTTTGCTTTAATGGCTCCAAAATGATATAACAAAACATAATTTCGCTATGCGCGCGCTTCAAAATGTGTGCTAAACTTATTATTAAATAAACAGTGAAAAAATTGAAAAAAATTCCATTTTTTTCTCTTTTTTTCAACACAGTTCAAAAACTATTCATTTTAGTGAAAAATTGAAAAGGAAAAAAAGATTCGTAATTAAATTTTACACATGATATACCTATTTTCAAATAAAAAATACAACATAATTATTGCAAATATAGCAGAAACAAAAAAGTGAAAAAAAATTACAATATGTTTGCGATTTTTTTAAAAGTACTTATATAGGTAGGATCTTCATACTTGGCCAAAAAAATCTTTATGATATAATAAAACATCACACCAATTTTCGTTAAAATCAGTACCACAGTTTTCGAGTAATAATTTTGCAATCCAGATTTTTGAGAAAAAATTGAAATTTAACTGAGCCTAAATTAAGACTTCTAGATATTTGAAAATTGTATCACATAAAAAAGTGCACTCAAACTTTAAAATGCGTCCAGAAAAATTGAAATCCGTTAATTAGTAGAGCCGTGGTAATTGTTTTAAAGATATGCGAAATTTTTATATATTTGTTATAAATATAATGTTTAATTGTGTTTAATTATAGATAAAACGGTTTTTTTTAAATGGAGTTCAAGCCAAGTCACTGCTCATTGGTCTACGATATAAAAATTGATATTGTTTAAACTAATAATGGGCACTCAAATTTTCTTACGGAATATTAAACTTAAATGTACGACGGATGTAATAAAAAAACTTTATTACCTGACTGAGAAGCCATGTAAATTTTCGTTTGTTTGTTTAAAAGTTATTTAAATATATGATAATGAGTTAACTCTATTTTTTTTTATTTTTGTATAGAAATGTAAATATTACACAAGTAAGTCCTGAAAATTTCACTAATATATCTCTAATGGTTTAATTAATTTTTTAATTTAAATTCCCGAAAATGTTTGTTGTTAAAATGAAAATTTTGTAAAGCCATTTTGACACCACATGTGGTGTCAAAGGCAGTCATTAACACTTGTTTTTCGTTAATGTGTGACTCTCGATTTCTTTCTCTGTGGACATCTTAAACAATTAGGCCAAATTGTCGAAAATACCTAAAAAAAGAAGTAGATTTTTCGCCCATCTTCAATTATTTTGCAATACGCGTACTATTTGCTGAGGAAAGTACAACTCTTAGAGAAAATTTTAAGCCCAGGATAGGTCACATAAATGCATTACTGTATGATTTATTGAAACTTGAAAAAAATGTATATTTTTCGAAAAACTCAATTTTTGCAAAAACTATAAAATATTTTACAAAAATGTACCTATCCTACTTGCCAAGGATTACATATTCTGAAACTTTTGTAAAAAAATCTTTTTTCGTTTTAAAGATATAGAAGTTTAAAAAAAATTTGATTTTGGACAGTTTTTTGCAATAACTAATACATTTGTTTATCAATTGACATCAGGCTGGGCTCAAAATTTTTGTTATTAAAAGATCTAGAACTTTTGTCTAAAACATTTTTTCTCTAAAATGTTTTTTTTACATGAAAAAAACTGCTTTTTACGATTTTGGACACCATTTTGAAAATGACGCCCTAACCTAGCTCATTCAGTACTACAGCATTTTTCCTGTGACTCCATCTAGTGAAACAATTCCACAACTCCCGTCATTTTTTAATGTAGCCATTTCCAACAATTTTTGGGAAAAACATCCCAAATGGCATTCTTCAGTGTCCACCCAAATGTGAGAAATAATAATATAAAAACTGAATTTTAACCATAAGACTTGTCTATAAGTTCTAACAAATTAATAACTCATTCGCTCGTTGTATTGCAGATGGTTACCAGCCAGGCACAGCAATGGACCTAGAATTTTTCGACAACAACACGGAAAACACCACTTTCGACCCCAACGAAACCTACTCGTTCCATATTTACTACTACGTTGAAATACCTACAGCCATCGTAGCGATTCTATCCAGCTTAGCAAATGCGCTAATAATTTTCATGTCAATTCGTTTTCACGTCCTGCACACCAGACTGTACTTTTACTTAGCGAACTGGTGCATCTGCAACTTCGTTATTACCGTATCTGCTCACGCTACCTTGAACGTCTTAGGTTTCGCTGAAATTGTGTCTGTGACAGCTCTGTGTATATGGCTGGAGACAAGCTTTGCGTTCATGTTCGGGAATCTGGTGTTTATAGCAGCTCTGCTCTTGGACTGGTATATCCTGACGTTCACTAATCAAGGCACTTGCTCCATTCACTGTAGGAGATATTACAAGTTGATAGCGGCAAATATATGGGTTTTGGTGCTGCTCCTTTTAATAAAATCAATTTTCTACTGTCTGGATTACATAAGCATGCCGCTGCTGGTTTTGATTGTCTGTCTGGCTTATTTCACAGTGACTGTCTTGATTCTTGTAATATTTGTTCTAAGGTTGATAAAGTTGAAGTTGTCCAGCTTTGTTGTGGAGAAGAGCAATTTAGAGTTTAAGTTAGCTCTGTCTCATTTTTTATGCTGGCTGCCCAACGTATTATTTTTGACGGTTCACATAATTTTTCAGTTGTCCATTATATTAGAGTATCTTTCTTATATCATTTGGTACAGCAACGCGTGCGTGATATTTTTGCTGCTGTATTTTAATGACGAGAGTTTCAGAACGTGCCTAGGTTCACTTTTTCATACGAAATTTAAATCTTCTAAAAAGGACAACAAAGATATACCTTTAATTGACGTGTAAGCATTGTTGAGAGAAGCCTGAAGATGCCTAAACTTGAGAATACAGACTTTTTTTATAATTAACCATTAGTTTGATACTTTTTGTTAAACGATAAGTTTTGCACTGTAAGTTTTATAAATTAAGTAATAAATGAAATGTAAAAATACACGTTACTGTGTTGTAAGAGGAAAACAACGAAATATATTCAGATTCATTCCCCACCAGCCCTGTCAGTGGATTCGATAAAATGGTGAACGTAAATTTCTCATTTCGCCCATTGTTACGATTCCCTCGATAAAGATAGGTGTGAACAAAAGAGAAAATTCATTAAGACTGTGGCTAGAATTAATGGCCATTCTCCTTATGTAGTGGTTTAGTTAATTAAGAACGTTGATTCAAGAGAACACTCGAGAAATTCCGATCTTTCAATTTCAATCTGTCACCTTGCTTGGGAACCCCTCTGGCTAACGGCCCTTGCAAAAACAGTCCGAGATATTACACGGAAATTGGTTTATAAGTCCGGAAGTAGGTCTTACAGACATTCTAAAGGCAAATTTAAAACATACAAAGGGTATTGGATTCGCTGTAAGAAATATGGGAAGAAAAGAACAGTTTCCTTAAAAAAAATTGTTATATTTGATTTTACGACTTTTTGTATTGGAATAAAAAGTCTTTTCTTCCCATTAATTAGTGTCCTGAAGAAAAAAATTATAATTAAAATTATGTTTAAATACCTATGTTCTAAATGCAATTTTATATCCAGAAACAAACTAAACTTTACCATAAGATAATCTATGGCGCAGGCACCTTCCTCTTTGCACACAGAAACTGTGCGTGGGTTGTTGTCTATCAGATAAAACACATATTTATCCCTTGAGGAGTTAGGAGACAAGGAGGGTGAACCTTTTTGAAAGATACGGTCATAGCCACAAGCCGGATATATTGCGAGAAGACGAGAAAGGTTTCCAGCGTAGTTAATATTAAAACCAGTACCAGACTATTTCTTGCAGATAAACTTATACAAGGGGCCTTAGAAATTTTTTTTGCATATGACAAATGTAAGTTTTCAACTTAATTTCAAGGTATTTGCATCATTTATTTTACAATTTTCTATTCCATCATCGTGAAATATTCGTGTTGAACAAAAAATATACATATTACAAAAATTAATTAGAAAAATAATCCAACAAAATGCCTTCACAGTCTGTGTGCTCGGCCTGTATGTTAAGCATATATTTCCTCCCATATTTTAAGCTTGAGTTTATTTTTATAAGCAGAGCACTATAGTCTCCTGGGAGGAGTAAACAAATAAACTGTAAACAATTATTATTTTATAATACCTAAAGGGGATGTTTTAGGAAATATTTTGATATTAAATTCATACCCACACACGCTTGGTATTTACTGCTTTCTTGGAAGTGAAATTAATTAACGAGAAAATAACAGCCCGTCTTGTTAAAAAAGTGATATATTGTTGTGTCTAAGGATTAAATCGTTTCGTTTGTTACTTACAGAAAGTGTTGGCCCGTGACTTTTTGTACTGGGTGAGCCGCACGGTAGCTTTCGACAAGCATTTTTACCCTTGTAAGTGGGCTTACTGAGGAAAAATAATTATCATATGACGTATCTCCATATTATAATATCTACGCAGGAGAGAAATTAATACGCTATTTTAGCTTAATATAAGGGAAATAAAATGTGAAACACCAATTTAGGTTTGCAGACATCTAAAACTAAAAATAAAACAGCAACACAATTAAGTCGCGAATGATACGCACGAAATGAAAATATTTTGATCAATAGTTTCGCTGCAGCACATGCTTGATCATTTACAATATTGGATTATGTAAGATTACCCATGTAAGAATTTAATTGAAAAATCAGCCAAGTGGGCGAGCTTTCGTGGCATAAATTCATGGTGGACAAGAAACTTGACACGTTTTCGGGAATTTATACGATAATTGACGATATTACTGCATACTTCTGTTCAGGAAATTATTCATCACCACACACGTTATTATGTTATTTATAAGTAACGACCACCTACAATCTCTATCTGTATTTATGAATGTTCGCCAACAGTGACATCCGAACCAATTTTGACGGCAGATTTATTAGAAATTTCGTCCCACCAGTCCGAGACATCAGAACTAATTTGAGTTATGGGCGCAATCAGTGAAAATAAATGTGTTTTATAAGGTAAAAAAACACGATAACAGTAAAATATCAGAGGAAAATTTAAGTATTTACGTCCGGTAAACGTTGTTAAATTTGTTTTAAAACATAGTGACGAAAATATGTCATTACCTGATAGGAAATCTAGAAAGAAATTCTGGAAATAATCGTACTAAAAATGTAAAACTAAGCGCAAAATTAATTTTTGACATTGCCAATTTCGAAAATTCACTCCACTTTCTAATCTAATTTACCAAGCTGTTTCGAATTTCGGAAAGTTATACTACAATGAGTTAAATTCGGAGAGATCAAATAACCAAAACTTAGGCGGACACCGCTGCGGACTTCTGCGGACCCATCGTAGGATGTGTTCGAATGTCGACTCTGGTACCTTACAGCAGCATGCTCCATTTGCATTGTATTTGCACTTTGCATTGCATTTCCTATAAAATTAAAGTAACAGATGAATTTGCTTTTATTAATTTAATTATTTAAATATATCGTTAGCTAGAAATATCGTATTTCCTTGTCTTTCTGTACTGTATTACAAATAGGTGTATTTCGTCATATTTGGGCGTAACTGTTTTTCAAGATCAATATGTTTGGGATAGGGACAAAAATATAGTAGCAATCAATTGGCAATCGCATCTTTGTCTTGGCAATTTTTCATAATGTTGACCATTTTTTTTTAACAGTAGAAAGTTTGCAAAGCTGGAGGCATGGTAAATTACAGAAGTTGACGTTCTGCCATTAAAACCACTTAATTGTTCCAGAATCACGTCTACTCGAGACATAATCATACTAAAACTTTGCATATAAACCACAAATATGTACACTGAAACATAAATCGGGTACTAACAATAAAAAAACGATCCTGTTCTGCTTCGAAAAGGTCCGTAAAACTGAATTTGCTGGATTGGGAGTGAAAAGTAAAGTCTGTAACTGCTTCTGTTCACAAAGTGTTACATAGTAGTGCTCTGCCTTTGCTAAAGTTGTCTTTTAATATTCCTAAGGGTTTGTATGCCGTAATGAAGCGAATGTAACTATTGTCGATGAGCAAGGATAACAATGGGGTTTAATTTAATTGTAATCACTAAAAAGTAATATGTAAACCACCTATAAAACTGCAATTTTTTGGAGAAAACGTTTTTTTCGACGTGTTCTTTTATTGAATCCAATCTCTGTGGCGTTTTCCAGTAAACCGGTTTATGCGAAGCACCCTGTACAAAGCACTGGCCTCGAAACCCCAATTTTATCTTTAATTTTTACACAATAAATTCAATACCCACAATTTCTTTTATTTTTTGTTCTCCCCAGTATTCAATTTTTTACTGGGATGCAAACCTACTATGTGAATTCTGATTTGTTGTTGTAAGATAAATCCTATTCGAATTATAGACCGTATCTACGCTTCCAGATTCCGTTTTCACGTATAAAAAAGAACGTAAACACGTGATGTACATTAGCATTTTTAAACAATGATTGCAATGAACAAAGTATTTTACTAACAGCGACTGATAAAAAACATATAACCGTGTAAACAGCAGCAGCCGCGATTTCACAGCGTAGCAGTTTCAAAGCGGGGAAAATTTATTAACCGAGAAATTGATTATTTATTGCGAGACAAGCCTGTCATGCTTTAAACTGTATGCAGTCCTTGATATCGGCGAAATAGTTTTTCCAAGGCATTTTTCCAAGTTTCTCCAAAAAGCCATTCATGGAACCAAAATGACATCGGAAAGTTCAATGCGAGAAAACAAAATTTCACCCATGTTTTGAAATTTTTCCAATGTTCCCCTACGAAGCGAAGCTTCGATTACCACAAAGGACCATCAGCCGGAATAGACGTTGCTAACAAAACAAAAAAAAAGTTTAATCAACATTTTATGACAGTCTCGAAATAGAATTTATTTAGATATTTAATTAATTACTAAAATTATTTATCCGTAGTGGACTAAATTAATTTGGAGTGTTCGCATATATTTCCTATTCGACTATTCGGTCCCGACTTTCATTTCGCTTGATGGGAATATACGTAGGTACCCGCTGCCTTGGAGAATTTTATTAATGGAAATTTATTCCATTCCGGTTCATAAATCACACACACACACATCAAAATTAAAGTCCAAGTGCTGCCTTACTTCATAAATCGGTCGAGAGATGGATAGATTCCCTCCTAATCTCGCTCTAATATAATTTCTGAATGGAAAGTGAAATATATTTAGTTCGTTTCCGACGTTAAGAGCAGAAGTATTTAATTTTCTTACCTCGCTTTCCGGCAGCTCTACATTTTTTCGATCCAAGCAGACAAGTTGACGAAATCTGAAAACGAAAGGAATATAATCAATGTAAATAATAGACAATCCTTAAAACTGTTTAGTTAGACATACCCTGTAGAAGAAGAACAAATTTTATAAAGAAATTGGCATATTTTTTTATAACAGAAATATTTATGCGCTTTGAATATATATATTTTTCCTTTGCCTTTATAAGTAAAAAATGAAATACTTTTATGTTTACTAGTAAATACACCTGTCTACTGTCACATCACAGATTTGATTTGCTATAAACACCCCACGCGACAGGCAATCAATTTATGACACAATCTTTCTCATGCCTTGCTGCAGACGTAAAAAAAACGTACATTTTCCAAAGGCAATTTGTGACCTGTATGTACAACTTGACAAATAACTACTACCAATTTGTACTTGTTTGTCCTGAGCTATACCATATTTTTTCTTATATTTACTTGTACTCTCCCACTATTAGCACAAACATCCTCGAACTATAATACCTTTGCTCTGGATACGAGATTTATTTTACGTAAATTATATTTATTGTAAGTATAACGCAATATTTCAAGTCCCCAATCAATCGGTTTGCAATTAATGAAGTTTGAGACTGAAACTTTGCTAGGACCATATAAAAGTTTCATAAATAAAATGAAGGCGTTCGTCATTAAAAAATAATTTTTCATCTGGCCACATTGGAAAAACTTCTTTAATAAAGTTTAAGTCGACATTTCATTAGATCTTAAGGGTAACTTTTCGCTTATTAAAGAAGAAATGTATATACCACTCTATTTTTTTTTAATATTCGCCAATAAACTTTTTATTTCAGCAGAAAATTGGTGTATTATTAGTTTTGATACACTTTAACACAAAATGTGTATTACCTAAGAAATATTTTCCAATTTATTTTAAAATGTCAACAGAAGCTGTAGTTTGATGAGAAGGCAGAGCCAGTGGCGAAACATCAAAATTTTTCTCCAAGATAACTTTTTTTATAACGTGATTAAAATTTAATTTTAGCCACTAACAACCAACGCATAACAGCTACAAAAAGTGCAACTGTTGGACAAAAACAATTAATAACCGTCATAAAAAAATAATTAAGATCCAAGTAGAGTGACTGAATTATGTATCAAAATTTGTTTTTAATTGTTTAATACATACCTCAAATGTACTATGTACTTGAATATAGATAATGTTTTATATTCTTTAAAGTTAAATTTTTGGCAGCATTTCAAGAGATTGCCCTTGATCCAGTATTACTGTCATGATAAATTACCCAACACTTGCAGAATATCTGAAGTAAAATTCCGAATAAATGGTTGTTCACTGGAAGTTATCCATAGTTTTCGACACAACTCACATACAGTCTGTACCGGTTCGTTAATTGATTGATGTCTATATCTATTTCGCAAACTCCATTCCCCACATATCGTTATTAATGATTTAACGAATCAAACTTTATAATTAGGACAGTAATAATCCATTATACAGATTCAAACGGTGCAGTAAGAAAGTTCGGATTCCGAAATTGAATTTCCACAAAAGTAAAAGCGAACTCGGTCAAACTAGAATTAAAAAGTTCCGAGTTGGGAAATGGTCCGGGCGCGTACATCTTTCACCTCGTTGAGCATCTGGTAAATGAACTGAGAGGGCAATCCAAATAAGAAAGGGGGAAAGCTGTTTTTGAAAACGCTAGTTGCCGTTGATGTAAAAATCGATAATCGAGTATAACAAGGTCGAGCGGCCAAAAACAGGCTCAAGGTTAATATCAGACGGTATTTGTTTTGTTAATGGGAAGTTTAAATCTTCACAGGCACGTGTGATAAAGGAGATACAAAATGCTAAAGCGATGTCTTGCGAGAAAATCCGTTGGTATGTTAATGAATTTTTAAAAATAGGTTTGGAATGAATATGCTTGTTTTTCTTCGTGGATCTTTGATGTAATAAAGAATATATAAAAAAGTTGTCATAAACACCTACTGTAAGGGAATTGGGTAGATTTTCTCGCACAGAACATAACGAATGTTAATTTCTGCTGAACGAACTCTACTTCGAGATTATAACTTTGGAAAAGTAATTACATTGCGATGAGCTACAAACGCCGTATACAGTGAGATAATGTAGAAAATAACATTATCCACGACTGACTGTAGAGTATAATCACATCAATAAGCCTGCAATCTAGAATTGTCATGTTATTTCATTAAAATATACTTTGTAATTGGGGAAAAATATTGTTTTTTAAGATGCAACATTTTGAATCCAATTATTTTCCCTCAACTGTTTATAATTGAAAGATAAGCGGTTTTTAAAAATTCCCTCAACTTTCCAACCGCAAAGTAAACCACACTACACAGGACCAATCCATCTTGGACATAGTAAAAAATATGTTCAAGGGGACCTAAAAAACCTTCCACGAGAAGTTGAAGGCACGGTACAGAAAATAATATTTTTAACTAACTCTAAAATTTTCACTGAAAGTTGCTAAGAAGCTCCCAGTCGCCTGTGCAGGAGGTCAATGCCGTTGATGGAGCAATCGCCGACGACGCCCTGCTAAAAATGCAAAATTCACCTTAGTTTCGAATTTCGGAAACTGAAAAATTTTCCGATTATTACGGAATTCGAACTGATGAACCACAAAATAATAACAAAAGTACCATGACAATAACACGAGTCGATCATCAGTTGCAGTTGGTGATTCCAAAGATGGCTAAAATTCAGAGAGGCCAATGGTCTAGCTATAGACCTAGGGCGGACTTCGCTATTGGACTTCTGCGGACCCACCGAATACCGTGATCGAACGTCAGCCTGGTGTCTTCCAGTTCACTAAGCATGTTCCGAATTTTTACTTTGTTTTATATTCAAGCATCACACTCGCATATTTATTGTTAATTGAACATAAAAATTGCAATAATTGTGCAAAAATCAAATTTGAAAAAGTAATTCATCTCGAAAAAATTAACACAAGCTCAAAGCTTCCGATGTTTCATAGCGCACTACCACCCAGTCTTTGAAGATTCTGAGGGATGCACAGTTATTAAAGCTACCATACACAGCTCCTAAAGCTGCCGTACACAAGCCATCCAACCAGGCAAATCTCAAATGAAGTTCTAAAGCTTTCACATTAATTCAATTTAACCGAAAAATTATGTATTCTTTATTCGCTGTGTATATACAATTTTAAATTGGTTTCCATCTGAGAAAGGGCTTTTGGTGTATAAATTGAGTTGCGACATCTGAATCTTATTGTAGAGTGGAACGTTGTAAAGAAAAAAATCTGAAAGGGAAAGTTTGCCGAATCACCTAATTTAAGTATTGAATAAGAAAAGGGCGTAAAGGAGTGAGTTTTTATATCGTACTAAAGGTCAGCGTTGATACCGCATTCACTTGTAGAATTTTTCCATGAGAATAGTAGTAGCAAAGACATAAAAAAACATTTTATAAATATTAATGTCAAATGTTTAAGGACGTCCTATGGCATCTTGTACCCCATCAGGAAGTCAAGTAATTTTAACAGAGCCATTAGTTGGTTAAAATTTAACAGGAAGTTTACCCTTAAACTGCTCCCCTACTGTCAGCGTCTTTACACGAGACAAGGTACAGCAAAGGCAGACGCCAGATACCCCAAGTCATTTTCCTGTGTAATCATGTATTCCTTAGCGGAAGTTAGCTATCCCATCAAGAGATTTAATATCCTGAAAGGTCTCGTGATTCGATACGACTGTCAAAGATACTACATTCGTACGTTAGGGGAGTGCAGAGAGAGTAGTGGTAAGTGTTTATAGGGTGGTAAACAATAATTTAAGAGCTTTATACTATCATAGTCACATTTTATTAATATGCCGGGGTCAAAAATGGCCCTAATCCTCTGATAACAATTAAGTCTGAATTCTCATCCAGCAAAAAGTAACGAGCGTTCAAATAAAAACGTAGTCAAGTTGGTTCTGAAAATTTGGACGTAGGGCGTAGCGTATAGCAAATGAACTTAAACGTCATCTGTCAAAGCGCTATATCGCCGCTATCAATTTGAATATTTTCGTTTTAAAAAGCGTTTAAAATGGTGTTTTCTCAAGAACAAAAAGTGTTTATCATAGAGTCCTACTTTAGAAATGGACGCAAGATTGATGGAATATGGAAGTATTCTATTGAGGAATGTTTCATAGAATTTCAAAATCAATTTCCCGGCGTTGTTGAGTACAAAATTTTTCAAAGTGCAGTTCAGCGTTGTGTTAATGTTTTTCGTGAAACGGGCAGTGTAACAAGAAAAGAAGGAAGCGGCCGACCTAAAAAGCGGACTGAAGAATTAAAAGAAAATGTCCAACAAATAATGGAAAATGCGCCAAGAACTTCTGTACGTGTTTTATCACAAATGGTGGGAGTATCAGTCGGTACCTGCCACACAGTGTTAAAAAAAGATTTGCGTTTGTTCTCCTATCGTTTAACTTGTCAGCAAGAACTTCATGAAGTTGATTTTCCGCGACGGGCTGTATTTTGTGAATGGTTTTTAAACAACTACGGTGAACTTCATAATATCACCTTTTTTTCTGATGAAGCCTGGTTTCATTTAAGTGGTTACGTAAACTCACAGAATATGAGAATGTGGTCTTCTGAAAAACCAGATAACTTTTTTGTCGAGGGCCCTCTACACGCTCAAAAAATTGGAGTTTGGTGTGCTCTCAATCGAAGGAGGATTTATGGACCTATTTTTTTTAATGGTACTCTTACTGCGCAAAGGTATAGAGAAGAAATTATCGCTCCTTTTGTTAACCAGCTGGAAGAAAACGAAATTACAAACTTTTACTTTCAACAAGATGGCGCAAGGGCACATACGGCAGGCGAGACGATGAATATGTTGAGGGAAGTTTTCCAAAATCGACTAATAAGTCTCAATGCTGAACATGAATTTCCACCGAGGTCATGTGATATTACGCCGTGTGATTTCTTTTTGTGGCCTTACCTTAAAAACACTATTTTTGAACTGCCTATTCCTGATTTAAACCATCTGCAGGCTCGACTTATAGACAAGATTCGTGAAATTAACAATACCCCGAGCATCTTAGAAAATGTCTTTAATTCTTTGAGGAACAGGTGTGAAAAGTGCTTGGAACAAGGAGGGGGACACTTTCAGCAGCTGCTTTAATTTATTGTTATAACAAGGAGGGGGACACTTTCCGCAGCTCCTTTAATTGTTTGTTATTGTTATCACGATTATTCTTTAAAATAAAGTTATATAGTCATTAACGTTATTGAAACTGACAGCTGCTATACAGCTCGTTGAGAAATGAGGTTAAGTTGGTCGCTATAAGCTACTCCCTACGTCCAATGTGTCAGAGCCAACTTCGACCACGTTTTTATTTGAACGCTCGTTATGTGTAAAATAAATTATTTCAAGGCAGTGATATGGTTCATCCATCAAAAAGTGATGCATACTCCGAAGCAAGTTCTGTTGGCTTTGGGGCAATATATCTTTTCACCTGAAATGTACACGAGTACACATATTTGTAATATATTACCATTTTATCGGTAGTGGCCATCCCGCAGTGTCATAAGTCTTTTATGCAAAACGGACACTGGCAAGTTGCTTTGGACACTAAGTAAAGTTTGTACTCCATTTCAATATTTAATTTCGTGATGGTTTTCAGAAGCCTTATTAAAAGTGAATACTTTTGTAGATTTTCATAACGTTTCAGTAATTTTGCTTATCAGTACTTTGCTTGATAGAAATATTGTCCTATGAAAATAATAACTCATTATTTTTTACCGGAAAATTTAAAATTCTTTTTCTTTGCTGTAGCAAGCAATTTGAATTTTTTTATCCAGAAATCCGGGAACGACACTTGCTCTTTAAGTACAATCCTGATTTCAGCGATTTATTTTATTGTAGTCCACAATTCTCGGCCTTGACATTTTTTTTTTCCAGGTCTTACAGTGGATTTCAGTATACGAAGATAAAAATACGCATTTCGAATTTTCGCAGCAGCGGAAAAATGACGCAATTTCGCCAGACACATATATAACATCGTTACTGAAATATTGTACGCCATTTTGCCAAATTAAAGACGCGGTAGAAGTGCGACATGAAACTCAATTTCTTGGATGTCACCACCGACGGGTTCTCTTGGGTAATCAGTGATTACGTAATTCAAAAGTCTGTTGGAATATCAAATGAGACGTAAATCAGATTTTGCCAGTATGTAAATCACGACTTTTACTATTTCGCTTCTACTATCACAAAGAAAACATGCTTAAGCTGTTCCGATCATATCGTATTCCGAAAATTTGTTTTTTAAGCATAACTAGATGATTAATAGAGCTGTCACAATCGGCCCGATAGCCATTAGCGCCGTCAAAAATACCTATTTAAGCTGCTATTTTTTCGATCATTAGCGTATTTTATAAAGGAGTGAAACAGTCAACCCCATTTCAATATTTTATTATATTATTTTTTATATAAAGCAAATTATTTATTTAAAAATATTTATATTAGGTGCGTCATCGTTCACTAAAAGGGTAATTGCGAAAATTTGTAAAAATAAAGTAGGCGGATGTCATAATAAATATGTAAATTGTTATTTATCATATTAATAAATCGACACTTTCTGTCAATAAGCTGGTAATTTAATAATAACATTAAGAATAATTTGCTATTAATTAATGAAAAATGTTTGATAACTTATGACTATGGGACATGTATTAGATAAAGTTATTTATCTGAAATAAAATTTAATACAAACGAAAAGCAAGAAATGCAAAATTAAATTTAAAGAATATTCTCGAAATAATTTCCATTTTGCTGCAAGCATAACCTAATACGTCTGTTGAAGTTATAACGCACTCGCACAAACAGTTCTTGGTTATTGCGAAGGTCATCTGCTGCCTGAAATATTCTTAAGCGTAGTTCTTCTAAGGAGGCAACAGGAGTGGCATAAACAATACTTTTTATGTGTCCCCACAAAAAGAAATCCATAGGCGTTAGGTCAGGTGAACGTGCAGGCCAACAAACAGGGGCATCACGACCACGACCAATCCAGCGATTCGGGTAATTTAAATTTAACCATTCTCTAACGGCAAGTGTACTATGTGCAGGCGCCCCATCGTGCATATACCACATCACCTGACGTGTAGCGAGGGGTACATCCTCAAGTAATGTTGGAAGATTTTCGTTCAAAAATCTAAGATACTCGGCCGCTCCAAGCCTGTGTGGAAGAATAAAAGGACCTACTAGAGTATTTCCTACAATTCCCATCCAAACGTTTAAACTGAAATTATGTTGACATCTTGAAACAAATATTTCATGAGTATTTTCTTCCGACCATGAATGAACATTATGAAGGTTTACTGCACCTACTCTAGGAAAATTTGCTTCATCGGTGAAAAGTATATTCATTAGGAAATTTAAGTCATGCCTGGAAATATTAATGTACCATTGACAAAAATCCACGCGGTTAGGTAAATCAGGGTCATTCAATTCTTGCACGGGTTGATGGTGAAAAGGGTATAAAAGATTTTCATGAGCTACATTCCACACAAGACTGTGAGAAACTTGCAGTTGCCTGGACACCTGTCTTGTGCTTGTACCACAGTCTTGTTCTAGATGTTCCAGTATAGCTTCCTCAGTTTCAACAGTTCGGACATTACGCCTTCTTCCGGCACCCTCACGATTGGGCTGAATTTTACCAGTTTCGCGAAGCCTTCTTTCCACCGAGGCCAATGTTTGTCTATGAGGAATCGGTCGGTTTGGATATCTTTGGTGGTATAATCTTACTGCAGCGTTACTATTTTTTCTGGATTCGAAAAACACTTGGAGCATGTCGACATATTCGTCATTGGTATAAATATTATTTGCCATAATTATTCTGATAATAAATTAATCAATTGGTACTAATTATTGGTTGACAGAAAGTGTCAATTTATTAATATGATAAATAACAATTTATTTGTTATGACATCCGCCTACTTTATTTTTACAAATTTTCGTAATTACCCCTTTAGTGAACGATGACGCATCTAATTTTTTACTAGAAAATTGTCGGTTTTATCGAAAAATTACAAGAGGTAAAAAAGTTGCGTAATAAATCAGTCGTCCCAATAAATATTTTTAAATAAATAATTTGCTTCATATAAAAAATTTCTAATAAAATATTGCAACGGGGTTAACTGTTTCACTCCTTTATAAAATACGCCAATGATCGAACAAATATTGAAAAGGTGTCTCTTTATTAGGAGGATGTTCATACCAAATTTCGTGTCGCTAGCATTCCTCATATTAAAGAAAAAAATTAAAATTTGTTTTCCTTAATTATTATCTTTAAATCGGCTAAAGATAAAAATGTCAAAATTTGTACACGAGTAAACATCAACTGTGCGTTAAAAATAACGTGCAAATGGTTTCTTTCTGAAAGGCAGTGTCGCCGATACAGGTAACTGAAGGGGTCCAAAAAAAAATATATGTTAAAATTGAAAATTTATTTATTATTATTTCTAAACGGTTCTGTAAATTCTAAAGCATACTACAAAAAAAAGTATACGTATCGAAATTCGGTAGCATGTACCATTTTCGAGAAAAATGAAGTTGCATAGAAGCAAATGGGGGACAAAATCACCCTATCCCTTTAAAGGGATATAATTCCGATGGCGTACATATTTGGAAATAAATTTATATAGAAGAACCTTACTTTTTGGCAAAAAATCGTTCGCCACAGTTTTTTTTTTTTTGATTATTAAAGACACATCCTGTGTGTAGTAGAGTCACTACCGTAATTTCGATTATAATTGTTATTCTCAGTAACATCCTTAATAGTGTAGGAAGTAGCTTTATCTTAGATGCTTGATTTCCCTAAAGCATTACAGTATTATATCAAGAAATTAAAAATTACTCACATGGGAATAACCTTACACGCTGAAAGTTAAGAAAATCATTACGAGAATGGTTAGAGCTACATTAAAACTCACAGGAAATTTCTTCACGTTACAATGTTACGCGAAAAACATTACAGTATTAAATTCATTTATCTGTAGATTTAAATGCTTAATCTTTGAGAGTTTTTAGAGTAACGAAAGAACAGTTTATCTTATCTTTCCTAAAAAAGAAAATAACGATTCTAATAAATTTTATATTATAAAAACTCCGAGTCTGCCCAGATCCAGATATGGAAATCTAGTTTTTGCCATCTGGTACGTAGCAATAAATATTCAACAGTCGTATTTTTGTCAGAGTTAAATTAACGAAACTATATCTTGTGCGGCAAAAACATTTACAATCATGCATACCCCATAGCGCGACCCACCAAGAACGTTACTCTGCATAGGGTTAAGTCTGTATCAGATAAGGGCGTTATTAAGATAAGCATCACATAAATTGGAAAGTGTTTCGTTTCGTATGGAAGACGTTTAATTTAGTTGAATTATGGACTGGGGATAACTTGGGGAAAGTGTTATGAATTCGTACTGGTCGCCATAAAAACTTTTTATTTATAGTCGTTGTTAAGATTGTGTTCTCGGATAAAATCAAATATAATCAAGTGCACAGCGAATAAAGAATTGGCGAATACCAGTTGTCTACATTTAAGAAGCTCTACTTGGATCCTTATTACCCTTAAATATTACCTTATTTCTTACAATTTCATTATCTTTTCCGCAAGGCCGCGCAGCCCTCGTAAAAAAGATTGCAGTAGCAATATAAACCTTAAATTAATTGTATCAAGCTAATGCATAATAATACTTAATGAGAAAATCTCAGAGTGGGTCTCCTGCCATTCTCCAGTTAATATACTGCGCACATACCCCTTATTTCTGCCGCCTAAATTAGAAAGAGGCCCTTATTGTTAGGGTCCGACGGCAAAAAATATCTGAATCTTGGAGTTTATATGGACGGATAAGTGGGTATAAGGGAATAAGAAGTGCACGTCTCTAAGGAGTTTAATAAATCCTCATCTGAAATAATACTGCTTTTTATTAGACGGAGTCAATAATCTTCAGTCGATTGACAATATAAATCGAATCAGCGACAAGTTATATCTTATTCAGTGATTTTTTGCCAGAGATCTCGTCTTTAATAATAAATAAGCTGGTTTTAATAATGTTTCGGCAATATTTCCTTTCAAAAATAAATTATCTAACTTTTGTGAACAGTATTCAACAGTACTAACTTCACAAAACAATAAAAAAATTAATAATCGTTCTTCACTGAAATTTTTTACCAAAATGCCGTTTTTATAAATAAATACATTGAAATAATGTAAATTCGTGTTTATTCAGTATTACTGTGGTTTTCATAGTGNCATTAACTTATATGTATCCTTTAAATCGTTACTAGATTGTTTTACTTCAGATGTAACCCACTTTTCAGCTGATATAACTCTTTGTTTTTTTAATGGAAAATGCAAATTGAAAAGATCAGTAAATATACAGTAAAACCAGTCAAACGCATCATCAATGTTATTTAGTGTATATAGAACAGACCATCTCACTTCAGCTAAATCATTACTGAATTTTAGAATATTAAAATTACTAAAATTTCTTCGATAAACGAAAATATCCGTATTTATAGAACTATCCTTAAAAGCTGTTGACGCGCAGAAAATCGCTCTATGATCGGACAGGCAAGTGTCATACACAGAAGTACTAACTGAGGCACCATTACAAAATATCAGATCCAGTTTATTATTGCCCCGAGTGGGTTCTTTAACTATATTTATCATATTATAGGTCCCCATGAGTTTACACAGTCTATTATATTTAAGAGGATGTTCGTATGGGTCTAAATTAAAGTCCCCAGTCACTACTAAAGTTGTCTTAGAGCTATATAGAGCATCTAATATGTCAGATAGCCCATCAAAGAAAATTTCAAAGTCTCCTGACTGCCCAGGGGACCTATAGCAATTCAAAACAACAATCTTCTTACCAGACTGAGTATGCCACTCCACGCCACAAATCTCAATATCTTGTTCCCGGCAATACTGAGCAAGATTAATAGGTCTGGTATCCAGACAACTCGCGCACCATATATAAATAAACCAAACTAAGTTTGTTCACGTTTTCATTTCGTGCTTATCATTCGTGGTTCAATTTTGTTGCTGTTTTACGTTGTTTAGGGCTAATTTAAGATGTTTATCACTGATTCAGCTGATAAAGTGGATGACTAAGAAGGAGAAAAAGAGTTTAGAATTTTATAAAGTTATAATTTTCTTTAAATTTCCCACACATAGTGGCTGCGTGCAATTATTTACTTCGTTAAGGTACATAATGACCGTAGTTCTTCATAAGGTACACCACCCACAGTCGAAGTAATTTCTGTTCACCACGTTATTTCGTACCAAATTAGTACCGAGTTTCTAGATGTCTCATTGCCGGCAGAAACAGCCAGTGAAATGTACACTTTATGAAGTTTATTATGAAATACGATGAAATTACATGTATAAGGCTAATGACTGGAGTGCTGCAAATGGAAATTTCATATTAAAGCTCAGATACAACGCCACTTGGGTGGCTGATGTAGAGGAAAATTCGTATTAAAGTTAAAATGAGGGGGTATAATGTATAAGCATAAAAATTTTATTGCTTTCTAAATCACCTTCTGGAGAAAGTAAAGAGGAATGTAACCTTGGGATTTTTATTTAAATTTATATGATAATTTTTATATTTATAAAGATGTTGGATTTTATCGTATTACACGTAAGCAATATTACTCCGAATTAGGCCAAAAAATATGACAACTTAAAAAAACTATTAGTAGACATTTTATCGCTAATCGACTATACCAATTTAATAGAACCAGAGCAGTACGAAATTATTTAAATAATAGGTTTGATTTGTGGATTGGTAATGGAGGAAATATTCAATGGCCTTCAAATAGCCCAGACCTTACACCCTTGGACAGTTTTCCATTGGGTTACTTAAAAAGCGAAGTTTATAAGGAAACTTAGATGAACTAAGACATAAAGCTGATCAATATATACAAAATTTAAGTGAATTTATTTCCCATTTCATACTAAATCCAGTTCTGAAAATTAATGAGGATTATATGAAGTACATCAATAATAATGGCGGTCACATTGAGCATCTGTGACCATTTGGGTTTTAGTTGGTTTTTATTAATTAGGTTATTAAAATTCTGTTAAAGTTAAGACTTGTTAAAGTTAAGAATGGATTTTATTCAACTTCAAACTTTTTGTTCTCACTAAACATTATTTCTTTGCCAGAATCATGTGTTTGTTCCGCGTGCCTCGTCCATAGCCATTGTGATCCGTTAGACATTTTTCTTTAATTTAGTGATTTCCATTATTCAATTGTTTTTTTTTTCTAATATTGTATTATAAAAATTCATAAAAAAGCTAATTTTGTATTAAAAACTTTTTTGTAATTTCAATAACAAACTCACAATAACTTGTCAGATTATAGTGACTAACCCTGTACATTGTAAACGCCCTGTATAAAAGTTAGTGACAGTGGTTCAATCTTTCTTGACTTATCTAACATTATTCTGAAAAAACAAAAAGTAACAGAACTTTTCCGACCCTGGAAGTTCCAGAAATTCTCACAGAAGAAAAAATCGAACTAATCGCCTCTTCTGCTTTATGCACTAATTACGATGCTCACCTTGCTCTCAAAGACCACGCAGCTAACAGCAACTGGCACCGCACCAACCCATCATGTGCATCTAAGTGAGAAAATCGGCCGTCATTACTCTCCCCCAGACAATTGCACATTTGTCACAATGAATCAGTCTTGTGCTAGCTGAAAGGGCGAGTCTACAGAATCAATGTCAAATTGCTTGCGTTCCCTTTCCACCCCATTGAAACGCGGACAAAAGCATCCGTTAGCCGCTTGTACCGGAACTTAAGCACAAAATGGCACGAACGCGGTGACCGTAATCAAAGAGATTCCATCCGACACTGTAGGCGGCGTGTTCGGCGGCTAATTGTATAGTGTGATTCGAAAGTCAGTCGAAAAAAGTTACAAGTGGTCCAAACACAAGCGTTTCTAGAACATAGATATGATGACACTTTAGAAAATGTTTATTTCCGGTGAGTCTAAGGAACTAAGGCTCGGAAAGCGCGTCGTTGATGATCTAGATCCAACAGTAGTCGAAGATTTTATCGAAAATTTTATTCAGAATAAAGTAAATGCAAATTACGGATGGCAACATCAATATTAGCACTCAGAAAGTGCATTTACAGGGCTCTTCCGCATTCCATTTCTGAAACGAAGTAGAACAACATCAGCCATTACTGTGCATGTATCGTGTAAGGTGCGGATGTGCAATATTATGAGTGAAATTGATAGTTTATTAGACACAAAGGAGCATTGAAATTATATTCACAATGTAACCTAAATTAGAAATGCAGACGCTAGTTATAACAAAAACATTTATTTTGTATCGAGTCGTGGAGTTATGTTTAAAGTTTAATTTAAAATTAAAAATCAATAATGAATTTACGATCACTATTACCTAAAAACTAAGAGAGAACCTTTTACTGTTTTCAAATTCTGAAGGCACATTTTATTAATTTATGGTATTCACAATGTTCAAAACAGTATTTGATGAATATATCTGTACAAGCCGTACAACTGAATATGGATAACGAAAAATAAATCACGATTACAAACAAAGAACATGTAGGCAACGGTTGGCGGGTGAACGACTCCGTTAAAATTTTTTCTGTGTAATCCTGAAAATAATTTGCATTCATTTATTATTTCGGGGTCCGTTACATTTACGATTTTTCTAAAGTAGGATATATTTTTTATTTACATATTTTTTATTTACATATATCCTGGGCATACATTGAATAATTGAAAAAGAGGTGTTTGTTCACATGTATCCTTTGGCATCTTTTGCAAACAATTTTATTAAAAAAAAGTTTGTAGCACCTTTCTGTGCTGGTGTATTAAAATATGTAGGATATCTTGTTTATACTTGTAAAACATATTTTTCTTCAGTTCTACCCCTCAAGCTACCAACATCCACGCACTGTTTTGGAAATAAAACGGTTTACTTGTTTTACTTTGAAAAAAAAAACGCCGGTGGCAAAAATTTTTACATTTTCAAGGTCAAACGACTAAATGCATCTGGAAATTTTTAGTTGCATTTACAATATTATAGAAAAACTAGAATATGTTTACTAGCAGGATTTTCATTCGGATATTTATAAAAAATAATAGGCAACTATTTGGATATTTTATTAATCCGCTCAATTTTTATTATGGAGATCCTCACTAATAGCCCTGATATTCCCGTAAATTAAAAAATTGTATTATTAATAATAATATAAGAACTTTAAAAATTGTATTTACAATAAAATTAAGTAACAGAAAAAAAAAACAGTGATATATTTACCTAATAATTAACAAAATTGTTCCTATTAAAAAATATGAAAAAATATAAAAACAAATTTTCATAAGGTAGCCAGGCTAACTTATCTATTTACATATAAAACAACGCCGCCTGCTTTTCATTTGCTTCCACTTTTAACAAAATATTTTAAAAACATAGTGAATGTTTTTATAAAACAGGTTTATTCGTCCATCTTTTAAATTTGCAAATTTACTTATAATGTCTCATAAAATTGAGGATCGGTACTAAGACTTTGTAATGGTTCTTTTGTTATCGTCATTGATAAGTTGTTTAATTGCTCTTGTGTCATCGTATTTCTTAAGTAGTAGGTACCTAAGTCTTAATGCGCTTAAGACACAAAAAGTTTCTTTCTATCGAGACACCTGTTGCAAGGACTGTTAAAATTGGGCAAAACAATTTATATGTTTCCGAAAATACCATTTACTTACCTTATACCTTGTACCTTGTAAAGATACCTATATTAGGTATACCTTGTAAAATATTTCTATCGTTTTTTGAACTTCTAAATTACGAAATTGTTCATCTCTGTACAAAATATTAAGTTCGTTTTTCAACCTATCTATTTCAAAGACGATTGGATACATTTGTAATAAACATTCAAACGATTTTTCGGGAAATTTGAAAACATACATAAACCGAAAGAGTTGCGTTAACCAAATTTGGACAGGACATAGCTAGTACAATGCGAAACATCGCCTTAATGTTAAAAATGTTTTCACCGCCGATCTTGGTGGTGAAAATTCGAAATATTAGAAATCAATCAATTTTCGTGGCTGAAAACATACATAAACCGAGAGAGTTGCGTTAACCAAATCTGTTTGCATATTCGGGAAATTTTGAGGAATCTATTAAAGTAAAACAATTTAAATCATGTAAATTCCCAAAGCGAGTAGGTACTGTATTAAGGGGAAATATACTTCGAAAATATTTCTAATTTGACGCGACTTTTGCTCCGTTTAGGTTCTTGGTAGTTCAGTAATATTCTTCGCATAACTAAAAATATTTTTAAATTTTTCTTCGTTTATTAATTCAGAAATTCTTTGACTAGTGATTTTAATTTGTTTAGAGTAGTAGTTTACGTCATTACGTCTTGAAAGAGGTGCTTCAAGAAATAAAACAATATTCTGAGATAGTTTCATTGTTAGCTACCCATGTAGGTATTTGATAATATAACGAATATCTATTTAATCTATTCCTTGGAAGTACTTCTTTCTAGGATGAGTCCTATATTGCCCATTAACTTTCTGACGTCGATGATTTGTCCGACATTTCTATTTTGTCCATTTTGGTCCACACCCACGTTCTTTCAACTAACAATCGATTTCATACTGTTTTTTAAGTGTAAATGAGACACATTGCCTTTTAAAAATGTACCTACATAATAAAAGCATTTCAAGTGAAAAATATTCGCGGAAATAATCATCCCGACGTTTGCAGGAGTAGATTTATAAAGAGATATACCCTCGTCAGACTTACAAAAATCCCCTCGAGTTCCGGTTCTGTTGACATTTGATCTGACAATGCCAGAAATAATAAATTTTATCATCTCCAGCCTCCACTTCTTCTTCCCCACACGTTGGTGGTACTCGTTAGGGCGTAACTGCTGAATTATGTGGCGTGTGTTCGTTATAAAATGGCGTCCGTATATTACGAATAATGCCTCGTTTGCGTTCTCCCGTTAAATTTTGTGAACGCCGCTCCGAAGTGAGCGTAAAAATTGTATAATTTCAGAAAGAAATTACGATTGATTTCCGTTGTTCATTGCTTTTAATGTCGGTAATGTCGCTGATGTGATTTTATTTTACACCTGTAATTTTAAGCCAATTACATACTGTAATTTCGACAGTTGCCCATGGCAACATTCAAATTTTTCGGAAACTTTTTTCCTCCTGCCAAACTAGGCAAACAAAATTAATAAGTGGAAATTTTTTTTAACAGCTATCATGGTTAAAAAATCAGTACCATCCAGAATTTTGCTTTGTAATGTTTTTATTTGTTTAAAAATAATAAATAGATACAAATAATTATTTATCAAATATTTGTTCCGAGATTTCTTCTAACGCTAAATGTTTTTGAAATTCTGGCTGGAACTCCTCTCTTCGCAACGGAGAGTAACGAGGAGCATAATTATTATCTTTATTTTTCATTTCCATCAGATGTCTGTGTTTCATAAAATATATGTAATAATTTGATGAAATTTTGTTCTGCTGAGCCCTGGTTTCATGTAAAAAAGATGGGCTACAAAATCCTCCAAAATCTTTTGAATAGCTGCGAAAAGGTTTTCTTGATGCGGACTGATTCCAGTTTTTTTTTCAGTAAATTTGGCAAATACTTTAAATTTTTATGAGACATAAGAATGTCCCCTATTTTGGTGCAAGAATTACATATACTAGGTATAAGGTTTTAAATTAGTTTTTTGGTTGTTCGCTGCCATGATTTAATTGTAAACAATTAGAAGCTAAAGAAAATGACTGTCAACGTGACGTATAGCGAAGACGATTTTGCCATCACAAGCCTAAACCTACTTGATTTTTTAAGAATCATCGATATAAGTATTGCCATAGACATAGGTTTTCCATCAAAATTTATTTTCCTTGTATTTTAGTAATACTAAGTGAATTATACTGCAAACATAAATATCTGAATTCAAAAATTAAATTTTTTATTACTAAAGTGAATGTAATGTGCTGTTTTTTATGTTTAATAAGGATCATTAATAAACTGTCATAGACATCGCATTTCTACAAAAATTTACTTTCCTTCTATTTTAGTAATACTACTAAGTGAATTGTGTTGCAAAGATAAATATTTGAATTTAAAAATTAAATGCCTTTTTTATTACTAAAGTGCAAGGATTGTGTTTTTTTATGTTTGAATAAAAATCATTGATAAACTGCCATAGACATCACTTTTCTCCAAAAACTTACTTTCCTTCTATTTTAGTAATACTAAGTGAATTGTATTGCGAATTGCGAAGGTAAATATTTGCGGTAGAGTTCCACATAACCTAAAACAAAACAAGAAAATAATTTTAGCGGTTCAATATTTTGTGCAATTTTGCTTTTTTTTTTGTTAAATAATCTAAAAGTACGTAATTTACCTTAACGACAGATTCTTTGTAATCATCAGAATTTTATGTTTTTTTCATGTTAAACGCATAATCTTCAAAAATTGATGCCTGCGCAGTCATCGATATTGTTCAACATTGTAGGATCTTTCCGTACAAAAAACTAGAAACTGCCTCCATACGCTTAATTTCGACTTCTTCGTATTTTGGGGAGTTTTTGTCACTTCTGCTTTAATATTTTGGGAATTTTCATTTCCAAAACGAGCCACTTTTGAATTTAAAAAAAACACGTGAAATGCGATTAAATTATGTGACGTTTAAGAAGAAAAAAATATGTCATACCCCACAAAACAGTGTCTACCTGTCAAGCCAACTTTATTTTGGCGAAATAAGTTTCANACTTACTTTCCTTCTATTTTAGTAATACTAAGTGAATTGTATTGCAAAGGTAAATATTTGCGGTAGAGTTCCACATAACCTAAAACAAAACAAGAAAATAATTTTAGCGGTTCAATATTTTTTGCAATTTTGCTTTTTTTTGTGAAATAATCTAAAAGTACGTAATTTACCTTTACGACAGATTCTTTGTAATCATCAGAATTTTTCGTTTTCATGTTAAACGTATAATCTTCAAAAATTGATGCCAACGCAGTCATCGATATTGTTGGATCTTCAATATTGTAGGATCTTTCCGTACAAAAAATTATAAACTGCCTCCATACGCTTAATTTCGACTTCTTCGTATTTTGGCGAGTTAAATTTGTCACTTCTGCTTTTATGTTTTCGGAATTTTCATTTCCAAAACGAGCCATTTGAATTTAAAAAAACACGTGAAATGCGATTAAATTATGTGACGCTTAAGAAGAAAAAAATGTGTCATGCACCACAAAACAGTGTCTACCTGTCAAGCCAACTTTATTTTGGTGAAACATGTCAAAATCACGCATTTTTCTAGAAAATTTTCCCTCGCCTGCGACTTCGGAAAAATATCCGGAAACAATTCAAGCACAAGGGAGATTATAAGTGAAAATTTTAAGTTTTACAGTCTTTCAGTTTATATTGCTCAGATATCGACCTGTCATGTTTTCCAAATTAATGCTTTCAATAGAAGATTTATTTTTACTAAAGATTACAGTGGTTGGTACCTACTAATAAAATAAGAAGCATTCTAAGATAGATCGCTGCATATTTAAAATTTCTGCATCGAAAAGACTACACAGGTGATTATTTCAGTTTATTTTAATGTTAGTTTTGGTCAGTCGAAGCTTTTAATAACTATATGCTAATTCTGGTGGCGAAGCAACTACTTCACATTTTACTAATCCCATTATCCTCGTTATTGTGCGATAATATGTACATGTCTGCCTCTGATCTAAAGCTTCGCATCAATCAGTTTATTCGCTACGTATTTAGTGGCACCTTCATGCCTGCCCTGTCTGCCTGGTGTGCCGGTGAACAATCTAGGTATTTTGCTGAGGGACGTTGGCTGTGCGTTTCATTGTCGTTTGTGCGTGTGCTAGAAAATTTGACACTTTGCTTGGTCGAGTGTATGGAACGTGTTTTTATGGCTATTGTAGATTTTGTCCATATTTTGCATAAAGTAGGTAAATCAGTCTAAACTTTTTAAATATAATACAGAAAAGCGCGTATCTAGATTAATTCATAAATATTATGTGGAAAATTTTATATAACCCGGGTTTTAAATTACAACGAAACTAAAGTGCGTTTGCGCAGATCTCATTACCATTTCGTATCGTTTACTCATTTCAGAGTCACTTTTTGTCTTCGCAACTAATTGTGAGTACATCTAACAGTACAGTGATCGACACAAACTTTATCAATTTTGAACTTTGCTGCCGCCACAAAGCTTCTGCGTCTGAAATTACGTGTGAAGGAGCCTTCCATAACAAAGTAGAAAGGTGGGCAACATGTTCAATTCGAGCAAACTTTTGTTAATTCCGCGTATAGTTCTCGACGGCAGCAAAGTAATAGGACAAAGCTAAAAGCGAATGTCAAACAGAACACATATTGTTAGACACGTATTGGGAAGCTACAATCGTGACATCCCCTGTCGGCTTGGGAAGCGTCGATGGAATTTAGAATAAATATGTGTTTTCTCGGGTACTGTATACGCGACACAGGCGTCATTAAGAGTTGCTCGAATAAGGATAATTTTAAATTAATGTTGACATTTAAAGTTCCATTGGGAGGTTGGAGTTTGTGTGAGTATGCCAAACAAAAGGTTCACTTTGAAAAAACAAGTACAAAGTAGAGACCGACACAAACAAGTTTGCATTTGTTTCTCGGGCAGAGCTACGCGAGATCGTTGAAAGCATTCGGCTATAAGACTAGGCGGTATCTGTTTTGGTTTGGGTGAATCGTATATCCACGGAGATTTTTGGTTTTTTTGGCTTTCAAATATCACTAGAAATGAAAATGTTTCTATTTTTGGCGGCACAATGTGTTAAAAAAATTCGAAAAATGTCATATTTTTCTTCCTACTTAATTATGTACCTCAAGAGTTGATTTTAGGCGAAAATGGAAGAGGAAAAAAATGCAAAAATGGAGTTAAAAAACAATACTTTTTAGGGATTTTTTTGGGATATTTAAATTGGGTATAGGACCTTTATACTTGACTCAAGAAAACTTCATGTTATGTATAGTACGATCGTATACGATGCAAAGTAGAGCAAAAAATTGTCGGTCTTTTATCAAAGGAAAATCGTGTCATCATTTTTAGGAGGCGTAAGATGAACCGTTTCAAATTTAAAATGAAATTGAATGTAAAATCTGAAATACCGCCGCATACGCACTGTGTTCTGGTACTAGCTGTAGTCGGCCAGGTGCATCGAGTGTACGAAGTGGTCGGTTATACGTCAAATACTAACCTGGCGAGCTTGATCGTAGAGCAGGGAACAATAAACAGTGGCGCGTACAGAGGTGAAATGTAGTACATATGTGGAATTTAAATAACGAATTGGATTTATAATAAATTACATTTAAAACAAATAGTTTATGAGAATAAAGGGATTTTTGTAGGAACAGGGTTCCAGACGTGAACTGATCTCTTCATCGCACCCCATTACGATTCTTTTTTTTATAAGGAGAACGAAGTTTCAAAGCAAAAACCTTGTATAACAGATATACTATAAATATTTACAGAATGAAAACAAAATATAAATCCTATGATATGATTCTATCAAATGAAAACACTAACAACAATTCTCTACCAATCTCAACAAAATAAGTTATTTTTCTATCAAACAAGAAATGTTAACAAATTATAAACAAAATATAAATTCTATGATTTATGTACTGTACGCCAAACTGCATTTTTCTCATCTTCATTTAATATTAATTTCTTCTTTGCACCCCCTTTTTTAGGTTTCTTAACGTCTCCTTCAATTTTCTTCTCTCTTAAAATTTTGAAAACAGATAATTCGCTTACTCCAGTATATCTAGAACACATTTCCACCAAACCAGTCTTCAGTTTCATGGGATGATCCTTTTCTAAAGGGTTATAGACATTTAATATTATCGTTTTTTCTCTGTAACTTAATATAGATTTTTTTGTACCCACAGCAGTACATCCGGCTCGCGAACATCCAGGCACCGCCTCCATTTATCCATATAACGACAACAGAGCAATAATAATACAAAAAACTTCACTTCACTAGCACAGAAAATATAATAGCATTCACGATTCACAAACAACAGCCCGAAACACACACACAGCACACAAATAAAACACTAAAAACACTTTTGTTACGGAGCACAAGAAATATGATTTCACTCACAAATTCTCAAATAATAGCGCGAAACACACATATAGCCCGAAAGAAATATAATTGCACTTATAACAGTTATAACCTCACAAATATCGCGAGCGAGAAACACGCAGCACCAATACAACCGAAACGAAACTGACCACGCCAGGCCGGCACGCGCGCCGCCGCAAAAAACACAAGACACAAGTCATATGAGGGAGAATGAAGGGAGTAATAAATGTATTGTTGTCCTGCCGCCCAATGTGCGAAGGAGATGCCTTTGTTTTTCATTTTGTCCTTCATAAATATATAACTGTTAATCCATAATGCATAAAGAAATTATTCAGTTTCCAAAACCCCCTATAAAATGTGTTGCACTGATTCCCTTGACAGGCAATGATTTATTACTTTGCATCGAATACGATCGTACTATAGAACCATCACACCAAATTTCATCAAAATCGGTTCGATAGATTTTGCATAATTTTGCAATTCAGATTTTGAAAAAAAATTTGCAAATTTTCAAAATTTTGTATAGCAAAAACCAAGACCCTTAGATACTTGAAAATTTAATCACATATAGAAAAAGGCTCTCAAGCTTTCTAACGCTTTTTGAAAAATTAGAATCCGTCAATTAATAGACTGGCGCTTGTGTAAACATTGGTCGAATTTTTGTACTTATAAACAATTAGAATAACTTTGTGAATATTCAATCAAATCAAATTTTTTAAAGCAGGTTTTAAAAGTTCTTGGAAAGACGCTTCTTAAAAAAAAACAGATCGATTGGTCAATTAGTTACGTAGTTATAGCCGATCAAAGTTAACCGTCATTTGCACTAAATGTACTGGGACAGCCGATCCGGGCTAATTTTTCGAAAAATACCTTTGGTATTCCGAGTACTTACCAGGTCTAAGATTACAATACTTTTCTTCATTGGCAACCTACTTTAAAACGCGTTTAAAGTTATTTTCGCAAGCGAGAAATTCAAGAAAATCGTACGGGTGGTGGTGGTGGGGGAAGCAGAGAGCGCGGCTGCTTCGGCCTGCTCGAAATTGAATCGGCGAGTTCGAAACCGCGATGCGCTTAAAAATTTTTAACATTTCACCTTCTAGCATGGGCGTAGCTAGGGGGGCAGGGGTGTGCACGGCCCACCCTATAAAGCCCTGTGCCCACCACAGAACAAAAATCAAATCATCTTTGTCATATCGGTATTTTAGAATCAATTCAAAACGTGCTCTTTTATATTTTAAACGTGCTGATTGCGAGAGCTTTTTTTTAGAGGCCTCCATAAAGCTTGCAACCCTGGGAACACCCCAAACAAAAATTGTAGCCACGCCCATGCCTTTTAGAGGTCCGATTTTGATGATTTTTTTTTATTTTAGCGTATTTTCAAAAGCCTGTCGTTAATAATAATTATTGGTCTTTCAACGTTCCGATAATTAATTATCTTTAAACTTCCTTTACTTATCAATTTTATTTTTCTATTGTATCAAAGGTAAGTGCATAAACTAATATACTGTTATCAAAGATCAAAAAAAAAAAATTATTTAAATATTCTAAAATTGTTTAAACAACAATTATTTTCAAAATATGACGAAAATTAGTAATATAATAAGTTAATTTCTCATTTGCTTATATTTTAAACAATACATAATACTTGAATTATACTTTAATCACAAAAAAAACCTGTATAGGATATAGGATGGCGGGTACCTTGTAGACTAATTGCCTATAACAACGTCTAATAAAGACTCCGTCTCCAGGAAGTCTTCTTCAACATTTTTAGCATGTTGACGTCGAGATTTCCATTTTCCTATTGAAAATGTTCTTCGTAAATGGTCTTTATGGATATCCAATTAAAGTTCTGCCTGATCATTTAAAATTTTGTCCTTTAAAAAAGTTTTATGTGTCGGTTTGTTCATTTTAATTATTATTTACATGTCATCTATACAGAGTATTCTACAAGCTCTATGACAAACTTTGACGGATGGGTTAAGTTTAAAATTTTTTTTTAGGAATATAGGTTCGATTCTTTCAAGTAATTAGAAATTACAAGCATTTTAAAAAATATAATTTCATGTTTCAATCAAAGTAGCCTGATAAATAAAAATGATGGTTGCTACATTCATGCCATTTTTCCCAAAATTTAGTTTTTGATATAGAAATGTTCTAAGTACCATTCTTTATGTCCTGTGAAATTTTCAAGTGCTAATATTAATATTTCAAGTTTTAGGAGCTATTCATAGATGTCGGTATTTGTATGTGTGCAAGCGTTTTCCTAAGAAAGGTCCTATGTCCAACAGTTGTATCAGATGTCTGCACGTGTCTAATCAAAGTTAAATTTTTGTTATAAGAAGTTTGCTAATATTTTTTGTCGAAAGGCATGTTTTCCGTTTTGCCCTAAACACATGTACTTAAAGATGTACTAAATAAATATTTGACTTTTATTCAGATTTTCTTGCCATAAGTCATAAGTCACTAGTAAGTTATGACTTATAACCCACTAGTGACTTATAGAAATCATAAAAAGACAAACGTTTGGTTTATTTTTCTAGTTTTTATTAGAAAACCAATTTGAAACCGTAATAAGTCTAAAATGCTACAAACTTACAATCTACCTACTTCTTAATATTAACATTAACATTTATGGTAAAGCCGTAATTTGATGTAAAAGGATTATTGGAATAATTTTGTGATTGTGGTAAATTTATAGATCCCTTTACTTGTGCTTTCATCAGGAGTCTGCACCACTTGTATCTTTTTAGCAATATCAATTTTACTGGAAATTGATTCTTTTATATAACCTTCTTGTGCGATAGATGAATTCCATCCACCATGGCGTTTGAGTGTTGTAATATCCCCTCCAGCATTGGCCAAGAGAGTTGCAGATGCGCGACGCAAGCCATGCCCTGTATATAAATTAGAATCTGTCAAGCCCAAAAATCGCGCAACAACATTAGGGATTGTTTATAGCTTATTAATACCAACACATTGACGTGTGCATTTTACCTTTTAAAAATTGCAAAAGAACCTTTTGAGGCCTTAGCTTCGAATATTTTCTAATTAATTCAATTGGATTAACACAAAATCCTTCATTTAACACAGCGAAGCTTCTTGGTTTGTTCGTTTTCGTATTTGAAATCATGATGTGGATATACTGCCTTTTTTCCTCTATATTGTCTATGCTTAAGATGGGTCAATTCCTCGCAATACCAGGTGTCAAAACTCCTAATATCAACGCCACCCAAAGACAACTAATTTAATAAATATAACTCAGTTAAACTATTCAGTAGAACCTACCTTATTCATAAGATGATCATCGTCTAGGGCTTCACGCAACATTTGTTCGATTTGTTCTCTTTTTAAGACCTTGGATTTTTTTGGTTGAAAATGTTTGTGCTTAGACTTTAGAAATGCCACTGGTCTTCCGAATTTAGAAATTTCAATGTTCTTGTAAACTCTCAAAGTTGACTTCAACATGGAATATTTAGTCCACAATGTGGATGGAGCAAATTTCTCACTTAAATTGAAAAAATAAGCCAGCACGACATCTTCATTTACGCCCTTCACCCGTATTTTGATTTTCCAATCTTGAAATTCCTTCAGTTTTTTTGTTGTATATAGATTTTGATTTCTCCGGAATGATGCCTGCAGTAGCCGCATAAGCTTTTTCTAAAATTTTAGATGGAATTTCCATATTTTCCATTTTTTCAGTCTTGGTTTTAGAATTTCAACGTGATTTCGACTCAAAAAATATTGTTTGTTTACTGACAACCCTTTCTACCTCTTTCAAAAAACGTATCAAAAGTTGACCTGCGATATACAGGGGGCAAAAAAAAAAACGTGCCAAACCTGATAATTTAAAATTTGAAAAATCTCGACTTTTTCAAATAGAACACCCTGTGTTTTATGATTTCATTAGATGCCTTTCTGTAGACCCTACAATTTTTTAAAAGCTTTCCCTAATCCTTAAGTTGCGCAGTTTTTGCAAAAAACCCATTTTTATGTAAAATACCGGATTTGCGCCCGTTCCTTTGTCGGGAGTTTGAAATTAACCCAGATTCCATCTGTGAAAGTTTGTCCTAGACCTTGTAGAACACACTATTGTCGATCTAACGAGGAAACAATTTGTCGGTGTCCCATAAATTTAATTTTATTCCCACTGTGATACATGTTGAAGCAAGTAATAAATTGTCAGGTTCATGGCTTCTAGAGAGATATTGGAAATCTTTTATAACCTTTCTTTCCTCTGATATCTCATAAATTCATTCCTGTAAAATAAACCTTATTTTTTACGTTGAAGATGGCCTTCTCTGTCCTTAAAAAATTGAACGGATAACAGATGCACGTGATTTATTCCCTTGAGGTATCATGTTTTTAGGGATTGTAATGTTATCCCATGAAAATACTGTCGGAAATGGATTTCGTTGAATACGGATTCACGGTTTTTCTTTAGTGCGATGCGCTTAAAAATTTTTAACATTTCACCTTCTAGCATGGGCGTAGCTAGGGGGGCAGGGGTGTGCACGGCCCACCCTATAAAGCCCTGTGCCCACCACAGAACAAAAATCAAATCGTCTTTGTCATATCGGTATTTTAGAATCAATTCAAAACGTGCTCTTTTATATTTTAAACGTGCTGATTGCGAGAGCTTTTTTTTAGAGGCCTCCATAAAGCTTGCAACCCTGGGAACACCCCAAACAAAAATTGTAGCCACGCCCATGCCTTTTAGAGGTCCGATTTTGATGATTTTTTTTTATTTTAGCGTATTTTCAAAAGCCTGTCGTTAATAATAATTATTGGTCTTTCAACGTTCCGATAATTAATTATCTTTAAACTTCCTTTACTTATCAATTTTATTTTTCTATTGTATCAAAGGTAAGTGCATAAACTAATATACTGTTATCAAAGATCAAAAAAAAAAAATTATTTAAATATTCTAAAATTGTTTAAACAACAATTATTTTCAAAATATGACGAAAATTAGTAATATAATAAGTTAATTTCTCATTTGCTTATATTTTAAACAATACATAATACTTGAATTATACTTTAATCACAAAAAAAACCTGTATAGGATATAGGATGGCGGGTACCTTGTAGACTAATTGCCTATAACAACGTCTAATAAAGACTCCGTCTCCAGGAAGTCTTCTTCAACATTTTTAGCATGTTGACGTCGAGATTTCCATTTTCCTATTGAAAATGTTCTTCGTAAATGGTCTTTATGGATATCCAATTAAAGTTCTGCCTGATCATTTAAAATTTTGTCCTTTAAAAAAGTTTTATGTGTCGGTTTGTTCATTTTAATTATTATTTACATGTCATCTATACAGAGTATTCTACAAGCTCTATGACAAACTTTGACGGATGGGTTAAGTTTAAAATTTTTTTTTAGGAATATAGGTTCGATTCTTTCAAGTAATTAGAAATTACAAGCATTTTAAAAAATATAATTTCATGTTTCAATCAAAGTAGCCTGATAAATAAAAATGATGGTTGCTACATTCATGCCATTTTTCCCAAAATTTAGTTTTTGATATAGAAATGTTCTAAGTACCATTCTTTATGTCCTGTGAAATTTTCAAGTGCTAATATTAATATTTCAAGTTTTAGGAGCTATTCATAGATGTCGGTATTTGTATGTGTGCAAGCGTTTTCCTAAGAAAGGTCCTATGTCCAACAGTTGTATCAGATGTCTGCACGTGTCTAATCAAAGTTAAATTTTTGTTATAAGAAGTTTGCTAATATTTTTTGTCGAAAGGCATGTTTTCCGTTTTGCCCTAAACACATGTACTTAAAGATGTACTAAATAAATATTTGACTTTTATTCAGATTTTCTTGCCATAAGTCATAAGTCACTAGTAAGTTATGACTTATAACCCACTAGTGACTTATAGAAATCATAAAAAGACAAACGTTTGGTTTATTTTTCTAGTTTTTATTAGAAAACCAATTTGAAACCGTAATAAGTCTAAAATGCTACAAACTTACAATCTACCTACTTCTTAATATTAACATTAACATTTATGGTAAAGCCGTAATTTGATGTAAAAGGATTATTGGAATAATTTTGTGATTGTGGTAAATTTATAGATCCCTTTACTTGTGCTTTCATCAGGAGTCTGCACCACTTGTATCTTTTTAGCAATATCAATTTTACTGGAAATTGATTCTTTTATATAACCTTCTTGTGCGATAGATGAATTCCATCCACCATGGCGTTTGAGTGTTGTAATATCCCCTCCAGCATTGGCCAAGAGAGTTGCAGATGCGCGACGCAAGCCATGCCCTGTATATAAATTAGAATCTGTCAAGCCCAAAAATCGCGCAACAACATTAGGGATTGTTTATAGCTTATTAATACCAACACATTGACGTGTGCATTTTACCTTTTAAAAATTGCAAAAGAACCTTTTGAGGCCTTAGCTTCGAATATTTTCTAATTAATTCAATTGGATTAACACAAAATCCTTCATTTAACACAGCGAAGCTTCTTGGTTTGTTCGTTTTCGTATTTGAAATCATGATGTGGATATACTGCCTTTTTTCCTCTATATTGTCTATGCTTAAGATGGGTCAATTCCTCGCAATACCAGGTGTCAAAACTCCTAATATCAACGCCACCCAAAGACAACTAATTTAATAAATATAACTCAGTTAAACTATTCAGTAGAACCTACCTTATTCATAAGATGATCATCGTCTAGGGCTTCACGCAACATTTGTTCGATTTGTTCTCTTTTTAAGACCTTGGATTTTTTTGGTTGAAAATGTTTGTGCTTAGACTTTAGAAATGCCACTGGTCTTCCGAATTTAGAAATTTCAATGTTCTTGTAAACTCTCAAAGTTGACTTCAACATGGAATATTTAGTCCACAATGTGGATGGAGCAAATTTCTCACTTAAATTGAAAAAATAAGCCAGCAAGACATCTTCATTTACGCCTTTCACCCCTTCTTTGATTTTCCAATCTTGAAATTCCTTCAGTTTTTTTGTTGTATATAGATTTTGATTTCTCCGGAATGATGCCTGCAGTAGCCGCATAAGCTTTTTCTAAAATTTTAGATGGAATTTCCATATTTTCCATTTTTTCAGTCTTGGTTTTAGAATTTCAACGTGATTTCGACTCAAAAAATATTGTTTGTTTACTGACAACCCTTTCTACCTCTTTCAAAAAACGTATCAAAAGTTGACCTGCGATATACAGGGGGCAAAAAAAAAACGTGCCAAACCTGATAATTTAAAATTTGAAAAATCTCGACTTTTTCAAATAGAACACCCTGTGTTTTATGATTTCATTAGATGCCTTTCTGTAGACCCTACAATTTTTTAAAAGCTTTCCCTAATCCTTAAGTTGCGCAGTTTTTGCAAAAAACCCATTTTTATGTAAAATACCGGATTTGCGCCCGTTCCTTTGTCGGGAGTTTGAAATTAACCCAGATTCCATCTGTGAAAGTTTGTCCTAGACCTTGTAGAGCACACTATTGTCCATCTAACGAGGAAACAATTTGTCGGTGTCCCATAAATTTAATTTTATTCCCACTGTGATACATGTTGAAGCAAGTAATAAATTGTCAGGTTCATGGCTTCTAGAGAGATATTGGAAATCTTTTATAACCTTTCTTTCCTCTGATATCTCATAAATTCATTCCTGTAAAATAAACCTTATTTTTTACGTTGAAGATGGCCTTCTCTGTCCTTAAAAAATTGAACGGATAACAGATGCACGTGATTTATTCCCTTGAGGTATCATGTTTTTAGGGATTGTAATGTTATCCCATGAAAATACTGTCGGAAATGGATTTCGTTGAATACGGATTCACGGTTTTTCTTTAGTGCTTGGATGTGCGTCTTACTTACAAAGAAGTTTATTAATAGAAATGTATTTGCAGATGGAAAATAGAATCAATATAACATTTTGGAAATTTTAAATCAATTCTTTTATCGGCACCGAGACACAAAAGTGTCGAATTAACACAAATTTTGATATTAAATATATTTAAAATAGTCACTAACTGTGTGTGAATTACTATAATGGATTTAAATGGAAGATGTGTATCGATAGTATAAGTTAAAAATTTGTAATTAATGAAATTTCACCAAACGTCTCGACTGTCAAAGTTATGACTAAATTTGAATTTGCATATTCATTAAACTATGTAAATGCACTCATGTAGTACAATTATGTTACAAAGAACAGTAAAGAACAATGTTACAATATTAAAAGTCAATTATAAGTTCTGGCATGGGCACATTTAATCATCATAGTGAAATTTTGACAAGTCATCGACGTAAGATGAAGGTATTTCACATATATTTCCGAATTCATGCAATAAAACTGGTATGTAAACGAAGCATAGTGTACCTGTAGCCAGAATATATGTGTGGAATTAAACCTATGCATCTGTGAAACTTTTATAATCTTGACAGTTGTTGTTCCGTTAAAATTTTGTAAATTGTTAGTTGTAAAAGTATATCATGTAGTCTTATTGACTTAAATATGAATTAAACTTGATTATGTAATTTATATAACTCAAAGAAATACAGTAATAATGCTGAATATATTATTATGTTTACAAAACGTCAATCAATTCTAAATCTGACTCTCGCCTTCTATATAACTGTTCGCAACACACATATCGTCACTTAGTAACTGGACTCGGTCCGCAATCAGGACAGCAAAATCATATGTGCAGAATGTAAAAGACCCTCATAACTCCATAAAATGTGTTTAAACTCCAACCAAAGGTCAACTTGTTGTGTAGACTTTGTAAAAGGTGTTTAATAGGTAGCACTAAAGACATAGAAAGGACAGACATGCTGAGAATTAGTCTATGCATCAAAATTAAGTTGAAATTTGTAAAATTAAGTAAAATTTTGGCATAACTTTTAACTTAACCTAGAAACGTACAATTGGTGTCAAAAGATGCAAAAAAATGCAAGGAAGCTGAAAATGAGAATTTCATGCATCATAATTCGATCCAAAATTCAGTATTTGCATAAATAAAATTTCAAAAATGCTTGTTATTTGTTACTATAGTAATTTTCATTTGTTTTCCACGTTTAATAAAACCAACATCCGGGCTCGAGGTAGCCAGTCTTCCATGTTTACTTGTAGCAGTAACATCGTTAGTTTGCTCCTAGAAAAACAATTGCTATCAGTTAAAGTCAACAAGTCAGTAAAAATTGTATACTTACCCAGCCATCTTGATGATCTAATGTCGTGATAAAATTCAACAGTCAAAAGTCAGAATGTTACATTAGTGGAAGTGACATTAGTCCGAAAAATCATTCAACAGTCTCAACACAAGCAATTGGTATAACAACAAATTGAAATAAGGTGAATTTAATAAATAAGAAAGTGACAAGTGGAATCTATAAAAAATATAGTGCAGTGTAGTTTCACCTGGAGGAATTCCTGTAACAGCAACATAAAGGATACTTCGGCAATCTTCGCGGCGAGACGCCGTCCGAACAGCGCGACTACGTATAGGAGATTTCTCAATACAGCGTGGTTACATGCGGATTTAACAACCAGCAAGAAATCTGTCATCGTAAGTGTCGACACTTATTAAACAAATTTGCAAATTTGAAACACAAAGCGCTATATAAATCTTTACATTAAAATTCTCACTGCATATTTATATGTAACTAATGCACAATTTTAGCCAATTCAACTACTGACAGTATACACACATTTATGCACCGTTATAGTAGAAATTTAGAGGGGAATTTATTGTTCATTCATCTAGTTTAAGGATTACAACAATTGTAAATTATAACAAAACCCATAACCTGCTAAATCTAGTAATATATTGAATTTAAATCAAAAAATAAAAAAAATAAAAAAGTCTCATAATTCATAATCACTACATATAAAAAAAATAAAAAAAAATGAAGGCGTCCATAAACAAAAACATAATAATAAATATTATCAGCTTTTATAGAACATTTTGTTGTGAAACTTCTTAAAATTCAATGTAAGAGGAAATTTCGTAGGCACAATTCTAGTTTGAAGGTTTGTTAAAAATTTTTCCTTATTATAAAATGGTTTGTAACTATTTGTAATAGTTTGGGATTGTTTCTATTAGATCAGTCTTTGTTTTTAATTTTAATAAATTATTGCGTCATTTCAAAAGTAATTTATTTGCTGTCCAACAATCAACAATACGCAATTCAGTTGGTATCTGGAAATGGACCGTGTCTGAGTGTTTTTTGCGTATCAATATTTCCTTTTCTTCAGTGAGTGCGTGAAAATTGGATTCGAAGGTGTCGTGCCTGCATCGAAAATGGTGGTGGCCATTTTGAGCATATGTTGTAGTTTGTTTTATACTTGTGCGTTTAAAAATTACTGAATTTTGCCTTTTGTAAGTACCTAAATTATTTTTAATACGTTTGATTATTTGGATGACGTGATTCTTTGGGCACGTTAACTACATATTTTTCAAATTCATAATTTGATTAAAAGTTAGATTAGTTTCTGTTTATTTATTTAAAAATTGAAAAACAATTGTCTAGAAATTTAGTAAATGTTTCACAATAATAGCTGTTTACATTTTTTCCGTAGGACAAGTCTGTCGCGTGTACACGTGGTGTGTATTAGCAGGTTAAGCGTTGTTGTCACGTTGTGATGAAACTCCCCAATATTAATACTCGCTGTATTTTGAAAACGGTTAATCTTACCTCCCTGCAATATACAACTTTTTTGTTCATTTATGATTACTCTACGTCATGCTGAAGTAATGGCAGTCAAACTTCTTACACCCTGTATAGATGTCACTCTCGCAACTCTATGCTACCACTTCCAAGTACACCATCGGTATCCCTTACAGAACTACAGTATTAAATATGTACCACCGCAGACAAAATAGCTACGCAAAAGCCATATTGTCTGTCGTATTACATAGGGAGGAGCATAAATAATGACGAATCGTTCTCGAGCATCCAAGTTCACCCGGAAAATCATGCAATGCCTTTGTAGATCACGAACGGAAGTGTGCAGCTTGATTTTAATTTTCCGGAACAGACAAAGCCTGATCATTATTAAACAGGAAGCGGATGAACGGCTTCGCCCTCCCGCCAAGGTGAAACAAATTAAAGTTCGATAGGTTGGGACTTTATTGAAACAAAGTGAAGTTGAAAAGTTGAAATAAATAAATCAGACTGATAATTTCTCCAAATGTATCGAACTTTACTTGTCGAAATGAATATAAAAGTATCCCACTTAAATAATTTCCTTTCTTAAAATGAATAAAAGAATAACTGCTTCTAGTCTCTCGGCATGAAGCTTCAGCGATACAAAGTATTAGAATGTCAAGAATATACCTTTAGAACTACTCTTTGATATGTCATAATAATTTTATGATTTAAGACATAATCTTATGCAACGTTAAGGTTATGTCCTTTGTGGAACTTTTACATATAATGGTTGCATCAAACTTCAAAAATTAAACGATAGGAACAATGAGTTGGTAAGATAATTATTATTCACAATTAAAAAACAAGGCTTTAGAATAATGCGAGTCCCAAAAACTCTTCGGAATCTTATAGGGGGATGTTTAAACTTTAATTTAGGTTCCTGGCAACATCAAAAATAACAATTTTTAACCCGGAAATCGGCCGTTGAAAATCGCCATTTTCTCATTTTTAGCAACTTAAATTGTTTATAACTTTAAAACTATCAATTTTAGAGGCATAGTGCATAGGAACTTTTTTGTTTATAATGTGCCAGAAAACCTATAAAAATTTTTCCGGAGTGAAAAAAACAATTTTTACAATTTGTTTAAAAAAGTTTGTTTAAACAAGTGGGCACCAGATTTCCGATCGGCATCATCTTGATTCATGTTAAGGAGCATCTCACGAATCTGAATATGCAAAAAAATCGAGTCGGAAAATTTCTCCCACACGAATGCGAGGTTTTCGCCTTGTCTACTCGTTTTATTTGCAGCTGAAGAAAACTACCCCTTTGTTGTACCGGAAAGTGTAGCATCTCGAAGTACTGGGGGGGTCTGTTTCTCTGTTCATCATCGAGTTATCTCGTGGGCCTTCTTACAAGGTTTCAGCGGAATTATCGAGGGCAAATTAAATTATTACACTGCAGTCACGGGCAACCCTAGTAATATATTTACATATCTGCCTGGCTTCCAGGATCCCATCCGGAATCAATAGAAAATATTTACCCAACACACCCAACGATTTGTGTGCACAGCCGAGGAAATAACTGATTGGAATCTCTTCCCGTAGAACATTACCAAAATTCAATTTAGCGAGCAAAAATAGATTAAGTCAGGTCAACAGGGTGTCGCGCCCCCATCCAAGTAACTTTATTTACCGCCGCCGTTTCAAAGGAAATTCTGTTTGGGAATTGGGTTAGTCTGTTCTAGCCGTCCGCTTTGACGTGTTTTATTGCAGCAGCTCCTGTGATGTTCAACGTTTCATCGCCATCACTCACGTTGAAAGAATGGAAATAGAAACGCCGTTTCGCGGAATCATATACCACAGTATTCGTGTAGATGTCGCTGTACAAAAGACGGTTGTAACAAAAATTGCATTACTATTTCTTCATCCAAGTGAGAAACTGATACAAGAATCTTCGTGCATAGATTTATTATTAAATACAGGGTGTTAAAAAAAGAGTGTAAAATATTTCAGGAAGTAATAGTATGAACCAAAATAAGCAGAAAAGTCTCAATAAACATGGGTCCGCAAAGTAACGGTTGCGGAGATATGGACCACTATTCGTTTTTCAAACATTTTATTTTATTAGGAATAAACCGACAAAGGAAGCTTTTAACAAACAAAAAACAAAGTTACAGAAGATGTTCAAAGTGCCCTCCGTCCATTTCCAAGCAGGCACGACATCTTCGTCTCAACGATATTCGAACTCTTTCGAAAACACCCTCCTTGGTTTGGATTTCTTGACACTTTTGATTAATCCGTAGCTGCAGCTCTTCCAGGCTATTTACAGGAGTACCATACACTAATGTCTTCAAATATCCCCAAACAAAGAAATCTAGAGGGTTCAGATCAGGCGATCTTGGAGGCCATAAAACAGGTCCGGCCCTTCCTACCCATCTATGTGGAAAAGTTTGGTGTAAATGCTCTCTAACGGCCATGGAAAAATGAGCTGGAGCACCATCATGCTGGAACCACATTTGTTGCCTCTGATTCAAAGGAATGTCTTCCAAAAACTCATACAGTGTGTTCTGCAGAAAGTTGAGGTAAGCAGCGCCTGTTAATCGGTTTGGTAAAACAACAGGACCTAGAAACCTGTCACCTACAATACCCATCCAAATGTTTAATGAAAAACGTGCCTGATGTCCAGATTCTATTAGAGCATGAGGATTTTCGTCGGCCCAAATATGCGTATTGTGAAAATTAAACACTCCATTTCTTGTGAACCCGGCCTCATCAGTAAAAAGAATGTTTGCAAGAAAACGAGGGTCTTCAGCATCATGACGTAGAAACCAGCGGCAAAAAACCAAACGTGCTTGATGATCATTTATTGGATTTAAGGCCTGTACTCGTTGCACATGGTATGGATAAAGCAGTTGCTCGTGAAGGATTCTCCAAACAAGAGGACCACTAATTCCTACCTCGGCTGATATTCTCCGCACACTCGTACCTGGATTCTGCTCTACCAGTGCTAGAATTTCTTCTTCTGCTCTAGGAGTGGATACCGACCTTGGTCTTCCGGATAAATGGCACTGTTTGCTCAAGGAACCGGTATCACGCAATCTTTGGTGAATTCTTCCAAACATGCGTTGTGAAGGAATCTGGCGATTTGGATAAGCGTCAACATAAAGACGTCGCGCTTCGGTGGCGTTCCCATTAGCACGACCATACATGAAATGCATGTCTGTTAATTCTGCGTTAGAGTAACCAGCCATAGCGAAAGAAAACTTGTGCACTGAGAACAACTGTCAAATACGTACTGTTTATTTCACTAAACATCAACCAACTATTATAAGAAAATACACAACGTTTTTGCAAAATTAAAAAAGGGGCTAAAAAACATAAAACATTCCATATCTCCGCAACCGTTACTTTGCGGACCATGTTTATTGAGACTTTTCTGCTTATTTTGGTTCATACTATTACCTCCTTCAATATTTCACACTCTTTTTTTAACACCCTGTATTTGATTACATTACTACATTTTAGTTTTACTTTGTCGCATTTTTCTGTCATTTGGCCGACGCTGAGTACCTACTTAAAATTTAATAATTTCTTCCCACTATTCTAAAATAGTTATTTTTATATCTAGAACGCGAAATGGTACTTTTGCGTTCAAGAATTAAAGTTATTTTACTGAGTTTAGCGAGACAAAATATCCATTCGAGAACGCAAAAGTATTTCGCGTTCGATATGCAAACAATATTTTTTCGAAAACTGCAATAAAAAATTGTGTTATAAATCGTTTGAACCGTTTTCGAATCAAGACGGTTTGGGCGCGATGACTATCATAACGATAGCAGTCCAATAAACAATAAAAATTAGTTGTTTGAAAAAGTAGCATCAGAATTATATATTGTAATTCATATTCTAAGAATCTAATTCAAAATGAGCCCGGAAAGTGAAGACGAGCATTTACAAGAGGAAGCGGTACAAAGTGTTAGTTCACAATAAATAATCCCCAAAAAATCGTCGAGACAGTGCGAGATTGCTTACAACGAATTCAAAGAGTGATGTAGTTCGAATAAAATTTAAAAAGTGTCCGAAGCTGTATTACTGGCATATTCCGAACATAAAATTAATAAAATTACACTTTCGACGTTATGGTTAGTAGGTTCCATGTTAAAAAGTACATTGAAAGCAAAAGAAAATGTAAAAATCGGAAAATTTCCAAAACTAATACCTTATTTGAAAAGCAAATCAGTTGGATACTGTCCGAAAAAGTCCAGAATTCTAACGAAAGAGGAAATTGAGAGATTTTTACAAGAAACACCTGATGATAGATTTCTGCTAGAAAAGGTAATTCAAATTAATATAAATCGATCAATTTAACTAATTTTGGACAACTTTTCAGGTCATTTAAATAATTGGTAACTGTGAAGCTTTGAGAAGAGATTCAATTATTATTTTAAGAATTCCCGATTCCAAAACTCATATTTTGTGTGAAGTATGTCTGGGAAAAGTGTGTTAATCAAGTTGTTGGCGTCAACAAATTAAGGAATGTGCCAAAAGAAATAGCAAATTATCTCAATTTGCCTCATCTGGAAACTTATACAGCGGAGACATATACAGGGTGGCCAAATGAAAACGAAACAGAGCCATTTTCAGGAACTGCGTCAAGATTGTAGAAAAACGCTCAGATCCGTCGTTTTTAGATTAAAGGGAGACATTCTTTGCTGGTATTTTTTACTCAGCCACTTTCACCCCCAAGCAAGGGTAAGCATCACCCCAAAATATTTAAATGGCATTGGGGATTGAGTAATATTTCTTTTGAAAGCTCTTACAATTCTCTTTACAGACAGACTTTAAATTGTATAATTCCGCCCAATACTTATTAAGAATTTTGATTTTAAAGTTGAAACTTATGTACAAACAATTAGTAACGGTAAAAATGTCAGTCATTCGAGTTAAGTACGCCAATGGTATAAATTTAGTATTTCTTGCGTTACATTGGTTTTTGGCGATTTGTTATCACTTTCGTAAAAAAAACACAATTGTAAAAAACAGAAATGAATGCTATACACACACAATGAACGTAAAATTAGTGGATTCCAAATTATTTTCTAGTATTATTTGGAAGCGTTGGTTGGTAGTTTATTTAATTGTGTTTTTGAAAATTAAACACTATGGTTTATTCCATTGCGGAAAGGGTAGATATCATTTCGCTTTACTTTATGAACAATAAATGTGCGAATAGAACAGCTCAGCTATTTAATGAACAACATCAAGATCGACATGTCAGGAGGAAGTATGTTCTAGAGTTAGTAAAAAAATTTCAAGAGACAGGGAACGTAGCCAATAAAAAACGAGAAATTGAAAAACCTATAGTTAATGAAGCTAGTGAAGTTGCAGTTTTGGGACAAGTTCATCTTGATCCTACATTAAGTACGAGGCAGCTGGCATCTGTGTCTGGGATCAATCGAACTAGCATACAAACCATTTTGAAGAAGAATAAATTCCATCCATACAAAATACATTTAGTCCAGGAACTTCATGAGGATGATTATGACCGCCGTTTGCAATTTTGCGAAATAATGAGTGAGCGAGCAGGGAACGATCCACAGTTCCTTTTTAACATCTGTTTTTCTGATGAATGCAGTTTTTTCTTGAACGGGACGGTAAATCGTCACAATTGCCGCTATTGGTCCGATTCAAACCCAAGAGTTTTTCACGAGGTGCATACACAGCAACCGGAAAAATTAAATGTATGGGCTGGAATTTTCGGTGACCGGCTGGTGGGTCCTTTTTTTCTACCTGGTAATTTGACTGGCCAAATGTATTTGCAATTACTGGAAGACGCTATTGACACTGCCTTGACTGATATTATTGAAAATATTCCAGAGTATGATGAAGATCATTTGATTTTTCAACAGGACGGTGCTCTTCCGCATTATGCATTAATTGTCCGTCAGTATGTGGACCAACGTTTTCTACGGATTGGAAGAAGAGGCAGCATTGAGTGGCCTCCACGATCACCGGATTTATTGCCCCTTGATTTCTTTTTATTGGGATACCTAAAAAGTAAAATCTATAAAACACAGCCAGCGTCGCTGGAAGATTTGCGTCAAAGAATCGTCGACGAATGCCATTTTGAATCACTCCGGAAATGCTTCGGAATCTACGCGACCGTTTCGAATAAAATCTTTATTCTTGTATGGGAGCGGGCGGTCATCAGTTTGAACATTTAATCAATTAAGTAGTAAGTAAGCAACTAAAACATAATTTATATTTTAAAATGTAAATTTTTTTCAAAGTATTGGTCTGAATTATAAGATTTAAAGTCTGTTGTAAAGAGAATTGTAAGAGCTTTCAAAAGAAACATTACTCAACCCCCAATGCCATTTAAATATTTTGGGGTAATGCTTACTCTTGCTTGGGGGTGAAAGTGGCGGAGTCAAAAATACCAGGAAAGAATGTTCCCCTTTAATCTAAAATCGACGGGTCTGAGCGTTTTTCTACAATCTTGACGCAGTTCCTGAAAATGGTTCTGTTTCGATTTCATTTGGCCACCCTGTGTTCTATACAAGATAAAATTTCAATCGCAAATAAAATGTTACCATCTTCAGCACACTCTACGGAGTTTGCCAATAATACAGTAAACTTAAACAATTAAGCAACAGCTAAATTGAACAGCCAGAACTAAAAGCTACGATAACTGACAATACTGGATCTGGCATAAATTTAACTCTGCATTATCGGTACTCAATTTACATGTAGTGCAAAATAAATTGTAATCATCCTGTTTATAATAGTTACCGTTTTGTATTGTAATGTTATATTACTTAAAATGTGTATTGTTTAATTAATAAAATCATAAGTTTCGGAAAAATGACAAATTATTTTAACATTTGTTTTATGTTTTAAAAGTATTTTGTAGCTAGGTGACAAAAAAGACACACTTTGTCAACTGAAAATTTAACGAAAATGTCGACTTTTGATGACGGGATCATCCTGACGTGTTTTATTACAGGAACTACGTTTCATCGTGCCCCCCCCCCACCACTCAGGTTAAGCTCATTCGTCTTTTATGGGAGCATTTAGATTGTAATAGGTATAAAAAAAGTCAACGAATTTAACGACCACCGAACGTGCCGCGATATGTATATATAAATTTTATTTTAAAGGGGCCAGGGAGAAAAGGTCAATTTGGCGGAATTTGCTGACTTTTAGCTTGTTAAGCGGGTAGCACATTATATTGCAAACAAAGCCTCAGATTTATTACCGAAATTTGGCACATAAAAACTTAAGTGGCGTCGAAACTTTCTAAATCACCTCTTGGGAATTTTTTACAATGCTGCAGACTCATCTAGTACATTGTAACTTTATAGACAGGTTTTTCAATCGATGACTGACGGCCAACTTAAGGTTAACCGTCATTTTATTTTCATATATGTGTCGATCAAGAGGCAGAAGCAACAGTTTTGTTTAAAAAAGGAAGTTAACTTTAGATATATGTACCTATATAAATTCAATTTTCACTCGAGATCAACACCGAGCAAGACACACGAAAATCAAAAGGATTTTTTTCAGCAACTATAGGATTTCAGTGGTGATGATTCGATGATTTCTGAGATTGGGTTAGGATTGTGCGTTGATTATGGGGGTAAACTATTAAAATAATAATAATTTAATATTACTTACATCGGATTTTGATAAAAATTTGGATTTCGTTACCCGTTTCTGCTATATTCTGTTGCAACATCGATGGTTTTGTAGCTCTGCAGCTGTTGTAGGGGACCACTTCTGGTATACACTTATACAATATACTAAAAGGCGACCAGTTAATAGAAATTAATTAAAAATAAGGACAATCCCGAATAATTTTGTAAAAGAATACCTTATAACTCCATTTCGACAGTTTCAAGCTCTTAATGAAGGTATCCGATTCCTATGACAAACCGAGACTTATTGTCGCTGGAAGCAAAGGCTATGAAGCGATGTTAATCAACTGGTAACGATTACAAAGGAGAATATTGATATTTTGAGTGAAAAATACGTCTCTTTTCTGCACGAGCGGATACAAATTTGTTAGAAATCGTCCCTCTTGTATACAAACTTTTAATAAATTAACGTCTTCATTGTATCGATTTCAATGCTGTTTATTGTAATTCAATTTTTATCTAATCTTATTATTTACGACACTGATATAGTACATACACTATTTTATTTTCATTATTACACCAGGTGTTCCCCCCAATAACTTTCAGTTCAGATGAAAGTTGGTGACCTTAAGTTTCAAGCTCAAAAAATTGTGTATTCCATTTGATATTCAGTTGACCTTAATTTCACCGTGCAACTTGCGGTGAAGGTCACTACAGGGATCTCGGAATTGGTAAGAGATACGAAGTAACATTTCGAAATATTTGAAAAAAAAAACGAAATTTTGGAAATCTGTTTTTGTTTCATTTCAGCCTTGTTTGAGGTGATACTGAAAAAAGAAGAACATTTTCTCTTGGCAACTTTTTGCCCTCTATCGAATGGCATAATAAATTTTTATATGTAACGTTTCGTCTCTCCAGGACCATCAGGTCCCCTGATTATGCAACTTTGCTCCCATTTAAGCTAGTTCGTATCTCTTACCGTTTCCAAGATCCCTGTAGTGAGAAGCGAAAGTCTTTCATGTTAATATTTACATTTTACGAAAAATCCATAGAATTTGTTTTTTACAGGAGTACCAGATCAACTCGGAAGTATCTACTCTATCTGGTAAGTTGTTAATTGTACTATGATTATAATACTCGTGAATAAAATCTAATCCTTATCTCAAAGTAGGTATATATCTACAATAAAAAAGTACTAAAACTTTTTTCTTATTTTAATTTAAGATTAGTTTATATCGCTATAAGTTTAGTATAGTAAGTATTGTTTAATGTAGTTTTCAACTCACCTAAAATAAGCAAAACTTTCGCAAACATTAAATGAAAATGTAGAAGCGAGAAAGTTTATAATTAGTATTATAAATTAATTTTTTTCTCTGGAACTAGTTTGTGTTAGTTCCAAATATATTTAGCTTATCCTAGAATTTTTATGAAACTCTGATTAATGTACAAACAATTTTTTATATATTTCCACACATTAATTTAAAACTGATCTAGTTTGAGAAGTTGCTAATTTCGAATTATGGACATACTTTATATATATACAGAGTGACCCATTTGAAAGCGGGCCACCCTCATAACATTTTTATTTATGGAGCGATTTTGACGAATTTTTTTTTAAATGTAGAGGGGGGAAAAGTGTATTTTGGAGCCAAGCGCCGTCCAGTTCTCTTTTAAACTAAGGCCTACTANAAATTTTGGAAATCTGTTTTTGTTTCATTTCAGCCTTGTTTGAGGTGATACTGAAAAAAGAAGAACATTTTCTCTTGGCAACTTTTTGCCCTCTATCGAATGGCATAATAAATTTTTATATGTAACGTTTCGTCTCTCCAGGACCATCAGGTCCCCTGATTATTCAACTTTGCTCCCATTTAAGCTAGTTCGTATCTCTTACCGTTTCCAAGATCCTTGTAGTGAGAAGCGAAAGTTTTTCATGTTAATATTTACATTTTACGAAAAATCCATTGAATTTGTTTTTTACAGGAGTACCAGATCAACTCGGAAGTATCTACTCTATCTGGTAAGTTGTTAATTGTACTATGATTATAATACTCGTGAATAAAATCTAATCCTTCTCTCAAAGTAGGTATATATCTACAATAAAAAAGTACTAAAACTTTTTTCTTATTTTAATTTAAGATTAGTTTATATCGCTATAAGTTTAGTATAGTAAGTATTGTTTAATGTAGTTTTCAACTCACCTAAAATAAGCAAAACTTTCGCAAACATTAAATGAAAATGTAGAAGCGAGAAAGTTTATAATTAGTATTATAAATTAATTTTTTTCTCTGGAACTAGTTTGTGTTAGTTCCAAATATATTTAGCTTATCCTAGAATTTTTATGAAACTCTGATTAATGTACAAACAATTTTTTATATATTTCCACACATTAATTTAAAACTGATCTAGTTTGAGAAGTTGCTAATTTCGAATTATGGACATACTTTATATATATATATACTCGTATGCAACTAAAAAATGTATATTTATGAGAAAATGTCTTTCATTATAAAAATACCTGCTAAACTTTGTTGCTAAACTCATTTTTGAAAAAATTAAAAGTGACCACAAGCAAAGCATCCCAATCTTTTGAAATGTCAAAAACTGTCACTAGGAGATATTTTTAGTGTTCCAAGAAGGTAGTAACTGTGAACGCTCAATTATTTTTAAAAAATATATATTATTTAGCTTGGAATTATGATTTTCGTTATATCGGGAGCTGATTGACAAATAATAATTAATATAAATCCATTGAATTCAGGTCGGGATTCCAGGGTCATATATTTTTTCTTTTCCGTTATTAGATTATGGAAGTATTGGATTTAAAGCTATTTTAATTTATAAAATCTGGCTTGGTAGTATAACATTGAAAATGGTATTGTTTTCTTGGTACTTTTTGGGAGTGTTAAGATTTTGGGAAACATCCAAAATCATAAGACCAAGAATGATTTCAGAATTCAGAGTGATTCTTCGCTTTCAATAACAATAGGATAATGCAATCAGAACTTATGACCTCCCAGATGTGCCGATCTGAACTCAATGGATTTTAAGTTATTATTATTTATTAATTAGGTTCTGGACTAATTATAGGAATCATAAGTTTGTTTTTTTGCAACATCAGGAAGCAGGGATTTTTATAAATAACGAGATTTCCTCATTTTATAAATAAAAACGTCCAGCACAAAATCTTGGGGTACCGAGAATTGTAATTTTAGATTTAGAGCACCAAGTAAATTTGTAAACTCTTTGAAATCCTGAACTACCTTTTGGTAAAATCCCTTTTTTCTTGTAGCCTACACCTACTTGGGTTGAAAAATTGAATTAGATAGCTTTTTGCTATTAAAAACAAACTTATTATTCTGATACTGTTTTCTTATGTTTCTGTAATGCAATTATAACCACTTATCTAAGGATATGTATATAGAAACGTGTTTTTTCATCACGGAATATTTCAGATTTATTTTCAGTTTATATAGAACGACGTCATAGTAGAGAAAATCTTCCGAGTCGTGACTAAAGCACGTCATTTTTTCTTAAGGAATCGCATCTTATCACGGTTTGTCTACTTAACATCCTGCAGCAAGAGATTGACGTGCATGGTTCGATAAATTTGATTACTTTGGGAATTATTCACAGACATGCCTCCATATAAAGCTAGCTCGCTAAACGTATATGAAATATTGTTTTACTCGTGAAAGAGCGGAAAATTATACGGGGTCGCTGATATGTATGGAAACGGTCGATAATCCCCTGAAGTAAGATAGTATCGAAAAATCATAAGACACAAATGATTTAGGGTTTTAAAAAATCTATTACAATAAAGAAAAATTAAATATGCAGGATCAGTCAAAAAGTCGCGACGAAACAATGTTGCTCTGTCTTTAATGGAAGATCTTGTATATGATTCCATATTTCAATTCTTCTCAAAATTCTAAACGAAATTCATATAGCACGTCACCTTAAGAAACCCTAAAACGTTTGTGTCTTATGATTTTTCGATAGTTATCTTATTTTAGAATATAATCGACCGTTTCCGTATATATCAGCGACCCTGTATAATAGGCAAAATTTATTTTCATGTGAACCGTTTGAAAGAAATAGTGTCGAATTTGACCTAGGCTGCTTAAGGAGGTGTATAGGGGTCCGAGGGAAGTGAGGAGCGCAGGGGGGGTCCTATGCTTTTCTTATGGAACCCGCTGCCAATTGAAAAAATTAAATTGAAATTATTTGCGATAAAAATTGTCTATATAGCAAAGAAATCTACTCATATGCACATAGCATACATATTGACTAATTAACAACATAAAAATATCATATTTAAGTAGTTTTAAATTATATTTAATGAACGCATAAAGACTATGTAGATGTGGCAACAGCGCTAATAATTGACTAGCAGTTGTACACACTGCGAACCTACAGACCTCGGACATCGGAGATATTGCGCGTCAAATTCGGGTAAAGATGCGTACGCGTTCAAAAATGTATTGTGTGTAAACTATGTACAATATAATTATTATATATAGCAAATATATCGTATTATCCTCGCGAAGATTTGTATCCTTTATTTAAAATCCGTAAATCATGTGAACTGGTAAAACAACGAGAATTATGTTAATTTAGTTCTAAAGAAATGAAATGACACTCGCGCCCATCTCTCGTCCAAGTCAAAGAAAATGTTGGATGCAATTTTGAAGGTTCTGTGATAGAAATTACATTATTACTCACTGTTCGTGTTTTTAATCTCTATTTTAGTAATGTTACAAAAGTTTTGCAACTATAACTAATTTTTTAGATATAAAGTTTGCTGAGAAATATTTATGTTCCTTTGTTATTCCGTACAAATGCTTTTATCTCAAGTATTACTAATTATATTAATCAAGTAAAGAAAACTTTATGTAACCCTAAATATTGCTGGGTAATGATTACGATGTTTTTATAAACCATTAAATATATTAAAAGGATTTATCAACTGTATTTTTTATTCCAATAAATATATCACAGCTTCCTAGTCTTTTTTAATTAATCTAGTTTTTTAAAAACATTACAAAAAATCATCTGTTGTGGATAATTTATTGTTGATAACAATGTACATGGGATTTAGGAAAAATGTATATGTTTGAAATCAATTTCGTTTTTATCAAGTCTTTCAAATGTATTCCCTCCTTGCTGTCAGCTGATTGCGACGTTGCCACATTAATCCTCAAGTCAGACAGAAATGCAATTATTGGTCTCTGTTTCTAGTTAATACAGATGTACTATGTTCAAAACTTACATTAGTATTACATCAAAAATAAAATAATACTATCTATGGAAAAGTTTTGTTTCACAATTTCTACATTTTTTCCTCAGTTATGGGCAAAAAAAGAGCCGCACCGTCCATCTTCGCCATATAAACCTATGTTAAAATGAACAACTTTCAACAACAATATCTCAAAATCTAGATTCAAAAAAAATTTTTAAAAAATATGACGCACAGAGAGAGCACTGGCTAATACGCTATATAAATTTCAAGTACATCTGTGCATTTGAGTAAACCCGATATACCTCCTTAATGAATCTCAAATTACATTTTTTACATTCTCATGTGAATTATTTCGTAGGAAATTTAGGCTATTACAGTGAGAATCAGGGAGAAAGATCTCTGTGTCCTATTTAACTCTTTGGGTGACCATTGTTTAATGTAGATTGATATTTGTCATGTCGACTGAACGCGCTGTGTAATATAGCATCCGTGCCAGCGTGTGTGCATGTCAACCGGGCGCGCAGGCGCTGGAAGAAAGGCTGCCTTCCTGCGCGGAGGCGAGCGTAAATGTTTTTAGTATAGTATAGCAACAGGTTGGTGTTGCGCTATGTATAATACAGTCCACTCAATATTTATATTTGTAAAAGTCGAAGTAAATAGTAGATGAAAATAAACTGCAATTTTATTTGGCTCCAACAACCATAACAGCAACTTTCTAACGGAAAATCTGTCAGACTACCAACAAATTACACCCTAGGGGTAAGAACGCGAATGTATATAGGCCTGTCGAGACTAGATTTGTACAACTTTGCCGGCAGAATTGGCCAAGACGACCCCATTCCTATTCGTCGTCACCCGCCCTCCTAGAAGGACGATTGAAAACTGAAAGGATGGCGGTAACGAAGCGGAAAAAAGGGAGCGAAATTACAGGCAGAAAACCTTTAATAAGGTCTCTCTAGATAACGCGAAAAAAAATCGAAAGTGTTTTCAAGGATGGCGGCCGTTTGACCTCCAAAATCCGACTCGCTGCTGAACTTCTATCCCCTGGGGGTCCGCATGTAATCCCTGTAGTCTATTTCCACGTCTGAGATAAAGACGTGAGATTTTAGGGAGCAAATCCTACGATTACTTTTCGAACAGGAAGTATATAGTAAGTGTACATTAATAAATTGTAGAGATTTTGAAAAAAAAATTGATATCAAAGCAAAAAATATCTACGTACCATTTTTTTCGGACTAGTCATTTTCCAGTACTTTTTTTAGTTTACAATAAGCATAATATACGATTTAATAAATCGTATATTATAGTACGATCGTATTCGATGCAAAGTAATAAATCATTGCCTGTCAAGGGAATCAGTGCAACACATTTTATAGGGGGTTTTGGAAACTGAATAATTTCTTTATGCATTATGGATTAACAGTTATATATTTATGAAGGACAAAATGAAAAACAAAGGCATCTCCTTCGCACATTGGGCGGCAGGACAACAATACATTTATTACTCCCTTCATTATCCCTCATATGACTTGTGTCTTGTGTTTTTTGCGGCGGCGCGCGTGCCGGCCTGGCGTGGTCAGTTTCGTTTCGGTTGTATTGGTGCTGCGTGTTTCTCGCTCGCGATATTTGTGAGGTTATAACTGTTATAAGTGCAATTATATTTCTTTCGGGCTATATGTGTGTTTCGCGCTATTNGATCGCACTATAGAACGCGAAATGGTACTTTTGCTTTCAAGAAAAATATCGATTCGAGCACAAAACATTTCGCGTTGAAAATGAAAACTGCAATAAAATAAGACAATTGTGGTATATACAACAATTTAATTTATACCTAAAGATAAATAATACAGAATATTATTTAAACCAATTAATTAAACAAAATATAGTGCCAATAAAAAAATAATATTATTAATATAACATTATATTTAGGTAGATAAAACACTGTGCTTATTATTACGCCACAAATTAATCTAAACATGCCTACTGGCCAACTAGCACGTGTGGTAACACCTCACCTGGTGATCACGTGATTAATCTGATTGGTTGAGCCATATCAGGTCGTATAAATTCACATTTTTATTCATATATTTACTTGAAACATAATAAGAACACAAAAAGGATTAGGAATAATACATTTTAAATCGTAAAAGCACAACTCAAACACTCAAACGCGTAATTCTACATAGTGTATCATGTACGTTCAATTTATTTACATTTTTCGCGTATAAAAACCATTACAAATATGTAAAAAGCTTATCTGAATAAAAAATACCACTAGACAAGTCTGGTATTCCTTCGAATATTAATTTCAGCAGGCAAGCTACATATATAATCCTGAAAACGCGGCTAAGGTATAAGTAAATACTAAACAAAAAAGTTCCTTTAAATATTTGAGTTTGCCGGCGGCTCCATATACTCGTGTATTTACAAATTCCAGCCCCCAGGCTTCGTATCAAGTGTAGATATTAAATAAAATTTTATTGCGTGGGGTTCGAAACCTTTTAACAATGTTATAACGTACCGGAAAGTCACTGAACTAAAATCCGACAACTAGAGGCGGACAAAAGACATCGGAAACAATATGGTCATAATTCATGGATTTTTAGCATGCTGAAAATGGAACGTTTCTGGCTCTCGCGTTTCCAGAGCAGTGAAATACAAAACAACGAAATTTCATTCAACTGTGAAATTCATAAGCGGTGTTCCTGGGAATCCCCAAATAGTTTGGTGTGGTTTCCTGCATATAATTAATTGTTTCAAAGCCGAAAATTTAAAGATTTCTCTAGGCTTACTCGGTTCAGTGTTACATTGTCGTGTAAGTCCATATATTCAGCAGCTTAACACATGGCGTGCTAAGTGAATAGAATGGACAGAGAATTATAACCTTGTAAAATATGAATCTAAGTACATACTGTAAGTTAATGTTTTTTTCTGTACAAATGCTAAAGTGAGTTTTATACAACTCAAATTGTAATAGTAACTTAAACAAAGGTAGATAAGGTACAAGGCCTATTCAGAAAATAACCTTAAACATCAATGAATGATTAAGATGAAACAAATTTTGTTATTTTCCTCACAATTTTGCGTTAAATACTCATCAAATGTGGAAAAAAAATTCAAAATTTTGATAAAAATTAAAATTTCCAACTTTTTTCAATTATTTTTTTTTTCTCAACATTTCAAATATTTAATGCAAAATTGTAGAATGAAAAAAAAAATTAATTTTGAAAAATTTGAATTTTTCGTTTATTACTCATCAAATGTGGGAAAAAAAATTAAAAACTGACAAAATTTTTCAACTTTTTTTTAATTAAAAAATAATTTGAATTATTTATCATCAAATGTGGGAAAAAAACTTTTTTTAATTAGTTATTTTTCTCAACATTTGAAATATTTAATGTAAAATTGTAAAAACAAATTTTTTTTAATTTTGAGAAATTAAATTTTTCAACTTTTTTAATTAATTTTTTTTCAACATTACAATATTTTAACATCAATCAATGATTAAGATCAATTTTTTTCGTTATTTTCCTCATAATTTTGCGTTAAATACTCGTCAAATGAGGGAAAAAAATTCAGAAGTGAAAAAAATCAGTTTCAACTTTTTTTCAATTAAAATTTTTTTTTCTCAACATTTCAAATATTTAATGTAAAATTGTAGAGAACGACAAAATTTTTTAATTTTGAAAAACAATATTTTTCAACTTTTTTTAATTAATTTTTTTTTCTCAAAATTTGAAATATATAATGTAAAATTGTAAAAAGAGGACGAAACAATTTTTTTTATTTTGAAAAATATCAATTTTTCTACTTTTTTAATTAAATTTTTTTTTCAACATTGCAATATTTTAACATTAATTTTATCATTAATCAGTGAATAAGAACAAATTTTTTTGTTATTTTGCTCACAATTTTGCGTTAAATACTCATCAAATGAGGGAAAGAAAATTCTAAATTTTTAAGAAATCAAATGTTTCAACTTTAATTAAAATTTTTTTTCTCAAAATTTCAAATATTTAATGTAAAATTGTAAAAAGAACGAAAAAATTTTTTTTAATTTTGAAAAATTTGAATTTTTACTAATACTCCAAAAAAAAAACTAAACTTTTCAACTTTTTTTTAATTAAAAATTTGTTTTTCTCAACATTTGAAATATTTAATGTAAAATTGTAAAAGAGGACGAAACAATTTTTTTTAATTTTGAAAAATATTAAACCAACTTTTAATTAAATTTTTTTTTCAACTACAATATTTTAACATCAATCAATGATTAAGAACAAATTTTTTTGCGTTATTTTCCTCACAATTTTGCGTAAATACTCATCAAATGTGGTAAAAAAATTCAAAATTTTGAAAAAAATCAAATTTTTCAACTTTTTTTAATTAAAATTTTTTTTACCAACATTTCAAATATTTAATGTAAAATTGTAAAAAGATAACGAAAAAAAATCTTTAAATTTTAAAAAATTTGAATTTTTCGTTTACTAATACTCATCAAATGTGGGGAAAAAAATTAAAAATTTTGAAAAACTAGTTTTCCAACTTTTTCTTAATTAAAAATTTGTTTTTTTCAACATTTGAAATATTTAATGTAAAACTGTAAAAAGAGGAAACCATTTTTTTTTAATTTTGAAAAATATCAAATTTTTCAACTTTTTAATTAAAAAAAATTTGTTTTCTCAATATTTGAAATATTTAATGTAAAATTGTAAAAACAGAACGAAACATTTTTTTTATTAAAAAAAAATGAATTATTTTTCAAAATTAAATATGTATATATATTTTTTTGATATTTGATGAGTATTTAACGCGAAATTGTGAGAAAAATAACGCAAAAAAATTTTCACTAAAAAGAATCTGTAAATTTTTCCTCTAATTTTTTTGCTGAGTGTACCATAAAAGAAAAATATGTATTTTTTTATATCAACTTCGTTATTTGTTATACACCCACAGTAGACGTGGTTTATTTTCATTCAATTAAAATTTTTATTTCGAAGATTACGGTTGGTGAAGTTTGAGGTTCACATAATGTAATTCTATCCGAACTAATTTTCGTGGCTAAAGTGTTAATGAAAGAGTTTCCTCGGATTTAACAGGCAAATTAAAACCGAGTGAGTTCAAACCTGAATAAGAGGGAAATTTATCAAATTATTAAATATAATAGACTTTCCGCTAAAATTTAGAGTGACATACTGAAGACTAAACCTAATAACAACGATAAACTTAATAAGAAAGCTGCTATCCAGGGACGTAGTAAGTTAAAATGTTAGAAACTGAAACTAGTTTTGATTTTTGAAACTGTGAGGTTATTCAAATTAGAAAAAAGGAAAGGTTGTGGCGTTAATGATTACTACACATTCTAACCAAAAGTAAACCGCTAGTCAGTGGTGTCTCGTCAGGGACGCCAGGGCATACTAACTGGAGACGTATTAAATTATTTAGCATTAGCTTTTTAAAAAATTAGAAGTTGCCTCCGTTCTGCTCAGTTTACAGGGGACTCTTACAAATACAATTTTGTAAAAAAAGGGCAATTTGGAAATGATTTAAAAATACACTTCTGTACGGCACTGGAAACTGTTCCACTGTAAAACCTGACCTAACAAGGCGAAGTGTAATAAAAAAGGGACAGAAACTTGAAAGACATTTGATATGCCTGATGTTACAACAACTAACTGTACAAATTTTTGTCCACCGACGGCGACGTGTAAATACATTTGGACCCGTCTTACACAGTTTCTGCGAACTATCACAAATGTTGTCTGGTTTTACTATAACATAAATGCTTCACCATAACACAAATATTGTCTTGCTTCACCATAAATGAAAACGACATCCATCAACTCCAAGTTGCTATACACGTAGACCATTTTTGACACTTGAAAAACTAATGTAAACACTATCGCAATGACGTTAATATTAATTGTAAAATCGGATTTGAGTGTTCTCAGTCGCTGGGGTCACATGGCTCTCCACGTGCATTGCAATGGTGGAAAAGTATTACAATTTCAATAATTTTTTTCTCGGAAACTAAGAATTTTATAAAAAAAAAAATTATACGATATTAACTCCATTTTTCATTCCCAAATTTTTTTGGATAAGTTGTGAATCACCCTGTATATTGGAAAATTACAATTCTGATTTTTTAAATAGTGACAATCACAGTTTATGAAATTTTTAGCGAGCCGCCACTGCCGTTAGTAGTCTCGTTTATCGAATATCACGCTAAAACGGAATTATTAACACCAAATGGTATCCCTGAGCGCCTTATTGTACTCGCCGTGTGCATTTAATGAGTGTATGTGCAAAATTATTGCCTCTAAACTGTGCATGATGTTTCGGACATAATTCCTAAACTTTATCTTCGACAATAAAATAGATATTGCGGTTTATATACTGAAATATTTATTGGACTGGACAGTTGCGGTGTTTTATTAGTCGGCACAGAGACGGTTTCGACCAGCACAACCTTCGACTAAAAACTGACAATAAATGAATATGTATGGGTAGTTGCTAAAGAGTAATTATTAAAGCTGTTCAATGTGACCACCATCTTGTGCAATGCATAACTCAATCCTCTGTCGAAGCTCTCGTTCCCAGTTGTAGTTCTCCATATAGTTTTTCACCTCATCAAATGCTGGATGAATCTTCTCAAGGAGTTGGTCCATGCGATTAAGCTTTGCCATTGAATAGGTCACATGTCCCCACAAGAAAAAGTCCAACAGGTTGAGATCTGTAGATCGCCGCGATCAAGCAACCACCACGACCATCGATTTGGATAATTTTCATTGAAGAAATTAGTGACACCTCTTCCATAATGGGATGGAACACTATCATGTAAAAAGAACATCGTCCTTCTGATTTGAAGAGGAATGTCCTGAAGTAGTAGAAGTAGTTCGTTACTATTAGCTAAATACAGTTATAAAGCTAAATACAACATTTCTAGAAGTTCCTCTAGCTAGATATACAATTTTTTACATTATTTTATTTATCCAATTATGCTCGGTCCAATTGCATCCTAAAATTTAACTTGTACATCTCTCAAAGACGCCAAGTACAACAACCTATGGCGTCCAGCACCCAAATTTGCAAACTAACGCCGAGATACGTACACTATTTCCATTAAAAGGGGATTTCTGAACTTCACCAGAAAATTTAAACAGTTCACACTTTCCAACTACGGCACTTAATGGCAGGTTTTGCAAATTATTCCCGCTAAACCCTAAAAGTTTGTATGTCAGGATGATTTGCCTGATTCGTAATTACGGCCGTATTGTTCCCTTGGTGTTTGAAAATGGAATTTTAAACAGCAGATAGTAGCGAGGAGGTGTATTCAGATAAAAATAGTAACGTGCTCAAGAAATGAACTAAACTAATTGTAAAATATTACGATTTAACCAAACTTACGTTAGTCCGAAGACTGATACTTAAAGAGGCAGGGGGCACAGGGACAGGAAAGTTGATGTCTATTTGAGTATGTTCAACGTATTCTCTGACCGCTTGTCTGGCGTTCTGGAATACCCATATACAACGACAATATCTGCATACTCTTTGGTTGTAAATAAATGCATTTAGAATTTAGCACTTTTAAAAAAATGAATAAATGAAATGACACAAATAATAATTATTGTTACAGCAATCATCAATTTTATTTTTTATTTATCAGGCTACAGTGATTGAAATTTGAAATTATATTTTTTAAAATGCTTGTAAACAAAAACGAATCGGACTTATGTGTATATAAGATAGTGTTTCAAATTATCCCAGCTAGCATCTGCCAAAGTTTAGCATAGAGCTTGTGGAACATCCTGTACATGTATAATGAATAAACATAAATAACTTAGATTTTGTGATAAATAAGAAGTACAAGTAAATTAAGTATCTAAATTAAAGTTAGCCTTTTTAGTAAGTATTCATTTGTCGTAAAAGCATTATAGTCGTTCTTGAATATCCGCCTCTCCTATAAAACGTATTAACGAACTGTTTGTTTGTTTAGTCTCAACTGACTGACACACCAGGGCAAATGGTGACCCAAATTTATACTATTCCCGGACCTAAATCAGGATTTTATGGATTACTCGTCCCTCCGAGCTCCTAAAATTTGTTCTTTTAGGGATTACTACTTTATTCAGTCACGCCTATCATCTGCTTACATGTGTTTTATTTATGTTATCAACGTACTAGACGAAAAGCCAGCTGATAGCTTAAGCGGAAATGCTAAAATGTGAAGTGCGAGATAATTTTTTCCCCTGTTTCTAAGTATTTATAATCTGAGCTGTCAGATAGCGGAGAATTTATTTTATTGGAGGAAGCCCTTACAGAATAAACTGACGGAAATACAAATTTATTCGGTGGCGTGAAAAGGAATTGCAAAATAATTGAATTAGATACCAAAATTATGTTTAAAAATCTAAATTTATATTACAAATTAAAATAGAGCGATTATAAATTAAAATAATAGATGTCGCCCTAGTCGTTGTTCTCGAGAATACCAACTAATTACTTCAACCTGTATAAAAAAATACTATCTCGCAGAGACGGAGGAACCTCGGTTCCCTTTTGGGAAGATAGATAAATGTGGAAATATAACAACCCAGAACAGATATTCATTTTATTTAGGTAGTGAATCTCGGCCTACATTTCTGTAGTTTTTATCGCGAGAGAAGGGTCCGACGGGTTTTTAAATCCCAGTTTATTTGTCTCGAGAGCCATTTATATATTGCGTACACGTTTTTCTGCGACTTTTCTTTTGTTCTTTATAATGCTCTTGCCGCGATAAAACTTTGGCCCGGCGATGAATATTGAATGACGGAAATTACTTACCACGAAAAGCAGTGACCCAATGCAGACATCTTGGTGTATCCCTGTTCTACATAAACAAATGTCTCTCAACCTTTACTAGATAAAAAAATATATCAATCAAAATAATATTTAAAATGGCGCGTCGCTAAGCCGTACAAAATCAATGTGTTTTAGTAAATTATTTTCCACTTCTAAAATAGTGACAACTGGTAACGCTGATACTGCACTGATACAACTTACCATGCTAATTCCGGGCGGCAGTGGCGGCGTAAATAAGAATTAAAGTGCAATTTAAAAAACTAATCACAACTCGACTCAAAGAATTTAGGCCAACACGTACTATTACCGTTAAAACACTGAGTAATTGAGTGATTAGTTTAATGAAAGAGGATGTGCATTCCTTTTTCCATATTATACTTTTATATCAAATAACAATATTTGAACTCTTTTGTAATTTTTCAATATTGAATGCTAGTCCCAAGCAGACCGTTTTTATGTGCTTTCCAAAGGTCGTGACTACACGAAGATCTATGGACGATCTAAAATAAATAAATGTCATTTAATATTTATTGCGACTATTTTTCAATTACTCGAGCAAATATTGCCTTGGCGTGCAAACTGTGATTATAAATAGCAGCCCACCAAAAAGGAGCGGTTTGAAACAGCGGCAATATTTCGCTTCCCCTATATATAAATTTCGTATCATTAATAATATATCAGAAATCTTTTTCCATAGTCTTTTTCTTCATTTACAATAAATGGGGCTTAGCTGGGCAACGCACCTGGTTCAACATTTATTTTGTTTTCTTATCGGGCTTTCCAAGTTGCTCGGTTTCAGTTCTTCCTTTAGAATAATGGGGTATCGCTGCTTCTACCACACAAATGGTTGACATTTGATCCAATCAGAAAGTAGAGGTATATTATTAACATGTACTATTAATTTGTAAAAAGTACTTACAAAAAATTATAATTATAATTATTAGTAACATTAAAAACACCTATTATAAACGATTGTGTGTTGGTTTTTAATCGATTTCAAAATGTTGTGACAATTTTTATGTCACAACTTTCAATACATTGTTTAGATCAGTAGATATAATTTTCGTTGTCTTATATAGTGTAAATTTTGTAAAATTACCAGATAAATTGACAGTATTTTGAAAAATTTGCATTTACACTTCCACTGTATATACAGTAAGCGCCTAAAGTATGGAATAAATTCAGTAAAAACGAAACAAATTTTTTTTGGGAAAAATCCTCGAACAGGTCGATTTTTAATTTAAAAAATACATATTTTAGCATAAAATGCGATTTTCAACTTTCATTTGTTTTTCGAGTAATGACGTCATCGAAATTTTTTTTAAATAGCAACCCCCTATTTTTTTTCTTGATTCTTGATCGTTTCATTGTCGATCCGACAGTATTAAAATGTTGTCATCTAACATAGGAAAGTTTTCGAGTAAATGACGATTGAATGTTACAAAATGTAAATTTTATTCATTAAAAAAATAACAATTCCTGTCAAGCAAATACAATTCATTAAGTTTTCTACCTAAATTAAGTGTTCGAATTACCACTCACCGACTTCTTGACAATACGCAAATCTGTATAGAATTTCTTCTTGCACATTATGAATTATTTCTGGGGTAACTGTGTATTTCATCTATAATGCAATTTTGTAGTTCTTCTAAATTATGTGATCTATTAACGTACACTTTGGACTTTAAGTAGCCCCATAAGAAATAGTCCAGGGGTGTAAGATCTGGGGATCTCGCGGGCCATTCTATCGGTCCTCGTCTGCCGATCCACCTCCTAGGAAAACAATTGTCCAGAAAATCTCGAACAGGGCGCGCATAGTGCGGAGGTGCACCGTCTTGCTGAAACCATATGGTGTCATCAGGAATATCAGGGTCATTATCGTTAGGAAAAATTACTGCAAGCGCTGGAACAAGGTCATTTTGTAAAAACTCTAAATATCTTTCTCCTGTAAGGGTTCCTTCAAAGAAGAAAGGCCCTACTATTCTGTTGTCAACTATTCCAGCCCACACATTTAATTTCTGTGGGTGTTGGGTATGTGTCTCTGCCATCCAATGAGGATTTTCCCGACTCCAATACCTGCAAGTTTGACGGTTCACTGTACCATTGAGACAAAACGTGGCCTCGTCTGAAAAAAGTATTTGCCGGTGTAAATCTCTATTTACTTGACATAAATCCATCATAATTTCACAAAAGTGTAAGCGGCGGTCGGGATTGTCTTCATTGAGTTCCTGCACAAGTTGAATTTTGTAGGGATGATATTTTTCCTGCCTCAGGATACGTAGCACTGTGGTCTGACTAATTTCATTGTTTAATACAACCAATCGTGAAGTATTATTATCAGGATTATCTACCATACTTATCAAAATGTTCTGTTTGTGATCTTCACTAACGCTTGGACGTTCTGGTTTTGGAATATCTACAACATTGCCAGTTTGTCTAAATTTAGATTCTGTCTTACTGACAATGAGTGTTGATTGGCTGATACGGCGATCCGGATGATTTTCATTAAATAAATCGCAAACTTCCTGCTGCGTTTTAGTCTTATCCCCGCATCCGATAAGAATTAAAATTTCAATTCTTTGTGTAACAGTTAAATGTGCCATAATACTTTAAATTCAACAATAATTTTAATATCGCTTACAATACTTAAAAAGTCGGTATGACAGTGACACTTTGTAAAGATTTACACCTACGTGATCCATAAAAAACTTCAGGCATTTCAAAAAACTAAATTTGATAACGTCTTTGCTTCATTTTAATTGATTTGGGTTTTCTAACATTCAATCGTCATTTACTCAAAAACTTTCCTATGTAAGATGGCAACATTTTAATACTGTCGGATCGACAATGAAACGATCTTTCAGAATCAAGAAAAAAATAGGGGGGTGCTTTTTAAAAAAAAATGTCGATGACGTCATTACTCGAAAACAAATGACGGTTGAAAATCGCCTTTTTTGCTAAAATATGTATTTTTTAAATTAAAAATCGACCTGTTCGAGGATTTTCCCCAAAAAAAATTTGTTTCGTCTTTATTGAATTTATTCCATACTTTAGGCGCGTACTGTATAATAGTATAAACATCGCCAATTATCCCTTTGCTGAGTGGTTGCAAACGGGAATGGTGTTAATAAAATTCAAAATAAAGTAATTACAATTTTGCTGCTCCATCAGGAAAGGCCTTGTGGATATTTGTCGCTAAACATTGCGTTCGTGAATTTCGAGATGTAAATAATTACACATATTAGAGTAGAAGCGGATTGAATATTCATTTTTGTCTTATATCTCGTATACATTTGCATACCAAATCAAGAATATCCGCGCAAATAAATAGGGCCGAGAAATGGAAAGGCTTTTCATAAATGCCGTAATAAATTTAAAACAGGAAATGCTTAAAAGCGCTTACGATTTCCGACCTAAAATTTATGTTATTAAAAATTGTTTTCTTCCAGGAAGTTTTGTTAAACAAGACAACTGGGACGTAATCTGCTATGTGAAACCATGCTTCCGTTAAGGAAAACCGTCAAGCCCAATAATGTTTTATTTATGTGTTCTATAAAACACTCACAGTACTGTAATCGTCTTCCATATATTATGGGAAGTAATTTCCGCCTGTACGTTTTTTTTTGCTTTGTTTGGTTTCAAATCTTTTGAAAATAGCTCATTTCCGGTTTGAGAAAGAAGATATTCATTCAAAGATAATCATTTAACGAGGATCTGGTGCTTCAACTTAATTTCAGCTATTGTATTGAGCTATTAAATATTTTTTTATGTTCTGAACATAGCTCTTTTATTTATGAGTTTATGAGGACTCATTATTTCTCGAAGCATACTTTTTTGATCAATAGAACCTTGGGTTTTTTTAAAGGTGTGTTTTAGCTGCAAACAAAAGAAATCTGCGTGCTTTTGTGGCATCTACTTAATTGAAAAAACTTTCCTTCGTACTTCATACCTGATTAAATTGAATTGCGTCCCACTGATTTTCTTTTTGTTCGAACTTTAAAAACTTTTAATTCGAGTTTTAGCTTCAAACACTTGTGTCGTCGATACCAAGAAATGGTAGATGAATTTTCTATTACCTGTGAGGATAAGTTTAATAAACAGTATTTTTTTGGTACAAGAAATACTTTTATAAATGTGGTTTGGCATGTCAGTAGCTTCCCTAAAATCTTAATCAATCAGTTGTTTCCTTAGCATTCCAGGTTGTTTGGTCTTCCCACCATTAAGCACGTAGAGAAATTGCTTTAATCACTTTTACTGCTTTAGCATCTAAATGTTTTGTAACAATATTCTTATTCGACATTAGAGAAAAATACACCCACAAAGGAACTAATTAAAATTTCTTTCATTCCCGCTGAGTTATTTACAAATAATTTTCCCAAATAGGTATGTTTATAAAAAGTTATCCCACCTTATTTCAGAATTGCAAAGTTTGCCGAGAAGCTGTACTTGACAAGTGAAAATTAAGCGGTGAAAAAATTTCCCTGTGGAAAATTTAAAACGACTAATTAATTGAGATGGATTTTCCTCTGTTTAATTAAAATTAATCCTCGGCATTTTATGAGAATAAATCAAGAGTTAAGTAGAAATTTCTCTTTACGTAAATAAAAACCTCTAATTTACCCGTCTGTAGTGAATTTATAACAGCGATTATAATTTATCATTAATAACATTAAAAAGAGAAATTGGATTTAATCTGCAATTTATTTCAGGCCTAAACAAAACGTTAAGTATTAAGATTGAGACAGCAAATTATTAAAACGAGTACAGTAGATTTTTAATATGTTTAGATTTAACAATAATGACACTGATCTCTAAAATATAAAAAAAAATCTGGGGATATTGAAGTACCTTTAGTCCAGACGTCCATATTTGGGCGAATCGTATATCCACGGAGATTTTTGGCTTTTTGGCCTTAAAATTTCACTAGAACTGGAAATTTTCCTAAGCGCATAAAAAAACGTGGGCTTAACTTTTGGCGGCACAATATGTTAAAAAATTTCGAAAAATGTCATATTTTCTTCCTATTTAATTATGTATCTTTTCAAGAGTTGATTTTAGGCGAAAATGGAAAAGGAAAAAATGTTTGTAATTAAATTTTACACAATATGACTAGTTACAAATCAAAGGAATCATGATTATTATTGTAAAAATCGAAAAAATCACCAAAAATGGGGTTAAAAAAACATTACCCATTAGGGATTTTTTTTGGGGTCTTTAAGTTGGGTATAGGACCTTCACACTTGGCTCAAGAAAACTTCATGTTATGTAGAATCATCCCACCAAATTTCATTAAAATCGGTTCTATAGATTTTGCATAATAATTTTGCTATCCAGATTTTGAAAAAAAATTTGCAAATTTTCAAAATTTCGCACAGCAAAAACCAAGGTCCTTAGATACTTGAAAATTTAATCACATATAGGAGGGCTCTCAAGCTTTCAAACGCTTTTTGAAAAATTCGAATCCATCAATTAGGAGAGATCTGGTGCTTGTTTGAACATTGGTCGAATTTTTGTACTATAATTTTGTATTTTTGTAATATAATGAGTTAATTTCGCATTTGCTTATATTTTATACAGTAAATAATATTTGAATAATTATACTTTAATCGCAAAAGAAATGATGATTAAATTATTAATTAATTAATTAAATAATTAATTAATTAATGTAGTATAAGTCCAGAAAAATTGAATCACTGTCACTACCTTTAAACAGTCCGTGAAAGGAATTTTCATATGGATGTTTATAATATTTAGCTCTGTTGTATTGGCGAGTAATCTGCGAGAATTGATGATTGATGATCGTCCAGATCAAGAGTTGTTGAAATTGAAGCTACATAATTATGGGTAGATTAGTTCAAGGAAGGGTATATTTTTCATAGTTCTGCCGTATTGCAAATGAAACGCATTTTTAAAAAAGAAGTACCTTGTATTTAGATCACATTTAAATAGGTGTAATAACTGTTTAAATTTTGATTTTCACTTACACTGAATTCGAAATAGCCACTTATCGTACACCACGCGTATATTTATGAACTGAAAATTTGAGTTTCAAATATTTACGTAGTACTAGGATATTTGTACAAGGAAGCAAAGTAAACAGTTTTTAAATAAAACTTTCAAGTGATCTATCAATGTACGTTATGCGACGTATTAATATGAATCAGATGGGTCGGGACGTTATTTACATGGGGCCTACATATCCGTCTTCTTGTCCATTAAACTCATTATAATACCTTCGGCTAAAAATAAAGACAATTTATTAGAAGAAGCGATAACACAAATATTTTTATAACTTTCAGTGCGAGGAAAGGCTATAAATAATTATCCTATTGTTGATCCAAGGTATCTGTATATTTTTTTGTTAAAAAAGTATGGGAGGGTTACCGCTGAAATACTAATGTAAGCGAAACTTTAAATTAATTAATTAACTTCGTCAGTAAAATAGAAATTTATTTTATTTCGTGCTCAACTAAAAAAATTGAAATAAAAATATGACATCACCAGTAATTTTGTTTTCAATGATAAAGCATAACTTCACATATCAGGTTATTTCATCATTGCAGAACCTGAGCTGCAGAAAATTCTCGTACATTTGTAATAACCGGTTTACATCCTTTAAAAGTAGGCATTTCAGTAACGATATCAGGAAAACGTATAAATAAGGGCTATATTTTTCTATAAAGTTATAAATGCTGAAAGATGTGGAATACTTGTTTTAGAACCACGGCAAATAGATTACCTTCAACAAGATGACTTCAATTTTTTGAAGAATTTTGTGGTAATCGACTTATTAGTCAATTGTTGTGACCAACCAGATCTCCAGATTTAACTCCTTTAGATTATTTTTTGCTCGAATATGTAAAAAATATTATTTTTCTCCAACCGTCAGAAAACTATGACATTTTTTGACTGTCGGAAGTCTCTAAGGTAGACATTTTGTAACTCCGATGTTTTTCAACGAATCTTGACGATTTTTTTTAACTTAAATCTCTTTTCATAAGCTTTCCGAATATGTAATAATATATGACTATATTAAGCGCGTGCGTCGTATATTTCACTTTGCAACCAAGTCTAAAAAATAAAAAAATGTCCAGGTTGCAAATTGAAATTTTAAAAAAATTATAGAGATCAATGTATTATTATGAAATCTACCACGAAAAAAAATCATTGCGATTGTGGAAGATGCTCGGGATCGTCCATACCATTAATTAGTTAATTTGATAAGACCATAACTTGTAAACTATTCAACTTACCGATTCCAGATTTCGTGTGAGTTATTAGACAGTGATAAGGAATGAGAGGTAGCGATGCCAAATGTTTAATTCAAAAGTCATAAATAAACTTCTTCTGTTTATAAATTTTGATCTAATCAATATTTTTGACGCTCGAGGGTTAGTTTTGTAGGTCTTTTGAAGTCGAAAAAAAGTACTTTACTGTTTTCTCGTGGAAATGAGCGGAAAAAAGTTATAAGTGAAAAACGTGAATTTACGTAAAATTAATACAATTAACCAGCCTGTAAACAATCTTCCCCCCATTTTTATGACTGTGGAAAGTAATATGTTATTGTACATAATATTAAGCATCTATAGTGATAAATTCAGCTTGCCGAAATAAAAAGTTGCGTCCAACTCTATATTTTCTGGCCTATTACGTTATAATAAAATAAAAAAATTCATTTTCTATAGCAAAAATTTTCAGCAAGCGAAGTTTGATAGTCTTTTCCTTTTAGTAATAGCTAAAAACATTTTTCAACGAAATCACAGTTTACAGAAAAAAAGAAAAAGTTATTTTCCGATATCGAGCAACTAGATATATTGCAATGTTGACTTCTACCAACGAACCAATAATTTCACACTTGTTTGGCACACCAACTATATGTCGTCAATTGTTTTCTTTCCCGCAATGTTGACACAAGTGCTTTCGATACGCAACATTATCTATCAGCCACGTCGATTAAAATACGGATTCTAGGGAAGTCATAAAACTATAAAAACATAAATACATTCCAGAAATTGTTTACTTTAATTTTATTTTTGTAAAGCTTCCACGGCATTCTACTAAATTATTCGCTTTGTCTATTTTTCTCTAAAAAAACTTTAATACTTCGCATTGGCACCCATCTCGCTAAACAATTACCTACATTAATTCTGTCTGTCCGTATATTTTACAATAACCTATTTGTTTATCTATGTAATACCAGAATGTCATAAATCGGCATAGAATTTACATTTTTTGTAGAAAGAATTAATTCATTATACTCGGGTATTTATTATTCTATTATTAATACTAGTTTTTAGAATCATTAAACGTAAATAATTAATGAAAAATTAATGGGTGTTTACGCTGTCAAAGCGGTCGAGTCAAATCACATTTTAATTCATATTACAAGCGACATTTACATAAAGAAAAATAACTGAAACTAAATATTACCTCTACTGTGTACCTCATTAGTGTGTAATGAATATAGAGTACATGCTTTTAATAATTTTCAATTCGTAATTAATTAATAGATAAAAATATTGATGAATATTTTATGTAGAATGTTTTATTCTTAAATTAAATTAATGTACAAATAAAATAAACATTCATTTGTAAAATTAATTACGTTTACATTATTTGCATTTAAAAAGAACTGATATCCAACTATCGAAAAATTCACTCACCTTTCCAATCTCGACCGCGAAGCCATGCAAAACCGCTCTACGCCGGCCGGTCCCGAAGGACGCAAAGAAGTAGAAGCCATCTTTTTTCACACTTTTAACTCCTGTTTCCAAATTTTTCGTCGCAGCTCCTGAGAAGCCTCAAATAACCCCAAAATACCACCGTCGCAGTAGACGACACCGACGGAGGCCGATAATGTTGGCGGAGCAGCTGCCAACGACGAAAAAACCATCCCAACTTTGGATTTCCGGATCAAAACGTTTTATGAATCTTACGAAATTCGAATTGGAATGGAGTACCATGTCGGCACACACAGAGCGATCATCCGTTCCAGTGAGTCAAAGTGGGAAGATGGGTAAAATACAGAGAAGCTAATTGTCCAGAACTCAGGCGGACTTCTCTGCAGAACCTTCGCGGGCCCATCATAGACAGTGAACGAACGTCTACATGATACATTGTATATGCAAATGTTGTAAATATACAACACAAAAGCCTATCATTAAAACTATAACAAAATAATAACTTATCATTTTGCTGTCGTTTTAATGATAGGCATTAATAACTACATAGTAATTAAGAAAGTATGAATTTATGTAGACATGAAAAGTGTGTGACTGTAGTAGAACTTTTTCAAACTCCTGAAAAATTAGCACATTTCTGCAACATTATATTATTTTTCCTAAATCTTTTTATCATTTTTTTCTAGTAGCTTTGTAGTAAGGAAAGTATACATTTTTTTTTTAAATCCGTATACATTTTGTTTCTATTCGAACCGAGATACGTACACGAATGTCGAAAAACCACTAATCCTTAAAAAATAATACACGCAGACCCTTTTTCCCGTACAAATTGGGAGGATTTTGTTATCTTAAAAGATATGTTTGCTGGGGAACCTCAGCATTCGACAGGACATAAAAAACGGGCGAATTGATTTAACAGAACGCTATTTTAAAATATTACCTCTTTCACTTAACAAATAAACGAGATCGAAAGAAACCGCCGCAACATAAATATCGGAACCAATTTGATAAGGGTCGGCCTTTTCGTTCGGGGGAAATGAACTGATTTTAAATTGCGGTCCTAATCTTGTTTTATATTGGAATAACGATAAGAGGATATGCCTATATATCAGTGGTGGACTTATATATCTGTTGTATACGGGTATCCGTCTTCGGCATAAATCAATTTTCATTTTGGAATAATGAATCCAATATTTCCTAAGCCTTGTGGTATCGCGAAGCGGATCCGCATAATTTCAGACGTGGATTAATTGGGATTAAGTGATAGCAACAAATTTTAATTTAACGTGTATTACTGAGGTTGTGGTGATGTCCTTCGTGTGATATTCGCAAAGCGATAAGTTTTCCATAAAAGGGCAATGCCCCTGGTTATCTGGATAGTCCAGACGGTATCTGTTTCAGAGTCCATATTTGGGTGAATCGTATATCCACAGAGATTTTTGGCTTTTTGGCTTTCAAATGAAAATTTTTCTATGCGCTTAAAAAATCCGCGGGCTTAATTTTTATTGGCACAATATGTTAAAAAAATTCGAAAAACGTCATATTTTTCTTCCTATTTAATTATGTATCTTTTAAAAAGTAGATTTTAGGCGAAAATGGAAGAGGAAGAAAATGTTTGTAATTAAATTTTACAAAATATGACTAATTACAAATCGAATGAATCATGATTATTATTGTAAAAATCGAAAAAATCACCAAAAATTGGGTTAAACACATTACTTTTTAGGGATTTTTTTGGGGTCTTTAAGTTGGGTATAGGACCTTCATACTTGGCTAAAGAAAAGTTTATGTTATGTAGAATTATCATACCAAATTTCATCAAAATCGGTCCGATAGATTTTGCATAATAATTTTGAAATCCAGATTTTGAAAAACCAAGGCCCTTAGATACTTGAAAATTTAATCATATATAACGAGCGTTCAAATAAAAACGTGGTCGAAGTTGGCTCTGACACATTGGACGTAGGGAGTAGTGTATTATATGTTTTGTGGGGAGTAGCTTATAGCGACCAACTTAACCTCATTTCTCAACGAGCTGTTANCATCTACTACAGAAATAAATGTTGAAAACGCTTTTTTCATTTGTTATTCATGGATGGCTGTGATGACATTACATTAAATTTTTCGAATAATACCTTTTGACGAAAATACCGCTCTACGTGATTACTATAAAATAATATGAATCCGACCAACTTTTTAGTTTTTGTACAGGCGCTTTAACACTCCCGCTTCTATCCCGGCAATATGAAACTGAATTTATTTTTAATTCCGTATGAAATTATCGCAGCGCATACATATTCAGTGTTTGTAGTTCATTTAATATATTCCGTTTGTGGGAAATCATTATGCTTATTGAAAATGCGGCATAATTAACGGTTTTAATTGTGGCGTGCTGCATTGGCGAAAATAAATATGTTCGCAACTTCAAACGATGCGTATGTAAATTGAAACTGCGATTAACACGGGAGCGGGACGAATTTCCCGTAAGCGCGAGCGTTTGATCGATGTTTCGTCACCACCTGATGATGCCAACTTCATCAGTGAATTCAACAAATTGTTATATTTCAACTCTTCCTTGTATATTTCTATAAAAAAAGGTTTCTGCGAGCGAGGCTCCGTGCTGATGCTCGGCAGCTCGTCCGAAATATAAGACGCTTAGGGCACAATTTATCTCTCCCGCTCCTTTGTATTATAAAACTTAAAGGTTTTTGACGCCACTTTATCGCAAATTTACTTCCCGGCCCGTAAATATCAACTTCTAAGGTTCTTGTTGCGGACGTGTTTCGGAGGTGGAAATTTTGTTTAGTGTTCAAGGAAAGATATATGGCCGCCTGAGTTTGGCTAATGGGTTAACGCCCAATAGAAGAGCCTCGTACGTCTCCACGCAAAATCTACGTTGCAGGACCCATTTACAAAAATATACTATAGGCGGTATCTGTTTTGGTTTAGGTGACGGAGTTTTTTGGCTTTTTGGCTTTCATATATCACTAGAAATATAAAAAACGCGGGATTAACTTTTGGCGACACAATATGTCGAATGAATCATGATTATTATTGTAAAAATCGAAAAAATCGCCAAAAATGGGGTTAAAAAACATTACTTTTAGGGAATTTTTTGGAGTCTTTAAATTGGGTATAGGACCTTCATACTTGGCTCAAGAAAACTTCCTGTTATGTAGAATCATCACACCAAATTTCATCAAAATTGGCTCGATAGATTTTGCATAATAATTTTGCAATCCAGATTTTGAAAAAAAAATTGCAAATTTTCAAAATTTTGCACAGCAAAAACCACTTGAAAATTCAATCACATATAGAAGGACTCTCAAGCTTTCGAACACTTTTTGAAAAATTCGAATCAGTCGATTAGGAGAGCTCTGGCGCTTGTTTAAATATTGGTCGAATTTTTGTACTTATAAACAATTAGAATAACTGTAAATATTTTATCAAATCAAATTTTTTAAAGCAGGTGATTAAAGTATAATTCAAATATTATTTATTGTTTAAAATATAAGCAAAAGAGAAATTAACTCATTATATTACTAATTTTCGACATATTTTGAAAATAATTGTTGTTTAAAGAATTTTAGAATATTTGAATAAATCTGTTTTTGATCTTTGATAAACAGTATATAAGTTTATGCACTTACCTTTGATACAATAAAAAAATAAAGTTGATAATTAAAGGAAGTTTAAAGATAAATAATTATCGGACTGTTGAAAGACCAATAATTATTAACGATAGGCATTTGAAAATACGCTAATTGTTTTTTTTTAAATCGCGAGACATCGATTTAAAAAAAAATCATCAAAATCGGGCCTCTAGAAGCTGAGATATTAAAAAATTTTAAACGCGTCGCGGTTTTGAACTCGCCGATTCAATTTCGAGCAGGCCGAAGCGGCCACGCTCTTTGCTTCCCCCACCACCACCACCCGTACGATTTTCTTGAATTTCTCGCTTGCATAAATAACTTTAAAGCGTTTTAAAGTAGGTTGCCAATGAAGAAAAGTATTGCAAACTTAGACCTGGTAAGTACTCGGAATACCAAAGGTATTTTTTAGAAAAATTAGCACGGATGTCTCAGTACATTTAGTGTAAATGACGGTTAACTTTGATCGGCTATAACTACGTAACTAATTGACCAATCAATATGTTTCTTTTTTATAGAAGCGTCTTTCCAATAACTTTTAGAACCTGCTTTAAAAAATTTGATTTGATTGAATATTCTCGAAGTTATTCTAGTTGTTTATAAGTACAAAAATTCGACCAATGTTTAAACAAGCGCCAGAGCTCTCCTAATTGAGGGATTCGAACTTTTTAAAAAGCGTTTGAAAGTTTGATGGCCCTTTTATATGTGATTAAAGTTTCAAGTATCTAAGGGCCTTAGTTTTTGCTGTGTATAATTTTGAAAATTTGCAAATTTTGTTAGCAAATAGGCTAAGTCTAAGGTTAAGTCGTGTGCCGCCCACGATACACAATGCTATTGACTGCCATAAAAACACATGCCGTACACTCGACCAAGCAAAGCGTCAAACTCACCCATGTACAAAAGACAATGAAATGCACGACCAACGTCTCACAGTCAGCAAAAATCTTCTAGTCTTTGTATAATGGTAATTAATGCAGTTATAAGAAGGCATTGTGTATCTTTTTGTTTGAATAAAATTACATAAATGAGAACCCGACCTACAGCCAACCCCGTACCACATTCCAGCCGCCCTAACATTACCGATCTCTAACTATTAATTACATACAAAAAAAAATGTCACTGGCGGATAATTTGAGACCGCTCAGTTATACACAAATTGTTCCAACGCTAATTTTTATTTAGCAGAATTGTACTAAATTTGCAGGAACGCGGATGAGAACGAACAGCAATGGGCAATAATGATGCTGGTACACAGCCCTGTTCGTGATCAACTTTATTAATTTTGCCGTTTTGTTTAATCACCGCTTAGAGCGTTGTTTGCAGAAATGTATCGCGTAACACATGTCCCAGTGTTTGTACGTTTACCCAAGCTAAGCCGAAGGCCTTGTTAGTACACATAAAAATAACTATTTTCACGGAAATGTGGATGCGACTGCATTTTATGTAACGCTAGCTCCATATCCCTTTTCGTGTCATATGATTTACTAACGATAGCGGTTTAAAAAAACATTACCAACGAATATGAATAGATTCTGATAAACAAACGGATAATTATTCTGAGAACTTATCTGTAAATAACTGTTAGCCGTCGTATTTTAGTTAATTTTCTGCGACTGCGACTAAGTAAAGTTCAAAGAGTTGCTTGGGATACGGAGGTCCCGAAAACCACACCCACGGCGACAATGGAAGCTCCATTACCCTTGGATTAACTTCATTTTCACTTTATGATAATGAAGAAGAAGGGTTGAAACTTGCCACAAGCCTCGAGTGACATTTAATTGTAATGAAATTAAGAATTTAGTAAATGAAGTTCTATGAATATAGGGACAGATCGCGATTGCTAAATCAGAAACAAAACTTTCGGCACAAATAAATAGGAAAAGTCTATACACCGTGAAAGAGAATGCCTTTATTTCGATAAACAATATATTAACAAGCAATTGCGTTTAGCAGATTGAAAGTGTAAGCCAACTTTCAAGAATAGTTTTCGTCGTCAGTGTAAATTCTTAGGCAATAACACTGGTTTGTATTGGTAAATAAAAGGTTGGAGTAGGTGTTGAATAAAATTGAAATCAAATAATCAAAGTAGTCTGATAAATAAAAATAATAACAATATTTATTATTTGTGTCATTTTGTTTATTCGTTTGACATTTGGCGTTAATATGCTAAATAAACAATACATTTATTCAGAACGGAAGAGTATGCAGATATTCAGGCCGAGTATGTATCACATTTTATCATAATAACAGTTACGTTATTTCAGGGTTAAACGTTAAGATTAACGTTAACTGTGTTAGATGTAACCTGCACGGTATTGAGGAATTAAGACATACAACTGACAGATGTCTTTTAGGTTATGAAACATGAAACAAATGAATATAAAAAATTAAATGACATATTTTTTTATCGGTGGAAAAACATGTTTAGGGGGTCAAATACATCCTCAAAGTTCGCCCCCCCAAAACAGTTTTTTCTAAATATCTGCGGTTCTAATCAATATTTTGGAATGAAAAAAAAAAATGGAAATTGTTTCTTATAAAAAAACAAATGTTTCACATTAGATTCCGTGTTTGGAGGCTGCTACCCTTATTTTTTATTTCAGAAAAACTATATTTTTCAAACATTTTTTATATATATAAAAATTCATATTAAAAAAAATAAAAAATATGATTTATGTAAAGAAATTGACAAAATAAAGTTCTCTTTTTAGGGGGTGAACAACCCTCTAGTGTGCTAAAAATGTCTGTACGATTAGAATTAACATTGCAAAATAAAAAGTTTTTACTTTTTCTCTAATCATACGAATAATTTGTTCTATTAGCCGCAAACAGATTTAAACGGATGCAAACTACCCCTCATGGTCACCCCCAAAATATTTCTGTGACATCTCAATATTTTGAAATGAAATAAAATGGAAATTACTTCTTTTAAAAAAATAAAATGTTTCACAAGTGATTTCGTGTTTGGGGGTTGCAACCCTTATTTTTTATTTCAGGAAAACAAAGTATATTTTCAAACATTTTTTATATATAAAAAATTCATATTGATTCAAAATATTAAAAATAAGTATGATTTATGTAAACAAATTGACAAAAATAATTTCTCATTTTAGGGGGCGAACAACCTCCTAGTCTTTACATTTTCTCTAATCATACGAATAATTTTTTCTCTTGGTCTAAAACGGATTTAAACAGATGCAAACTACCCCTGATGTTCACCCCCAAAAACAGTATATCCGTGATATCTCGGGTTCTAATAAAATATTTTGGAATGAAACAAAATGGAAATTACCGAACCCGTTTTTGAGGGATGAACATCAGGGGTAGTTTGCATCAGTTTAAATCCGTTTTAGACCAATAGACAAAATTATTTGTGAAATATCTGTTTTTTTTTTATAAGAAGTAATTTCCATTTCGTTTCATTCCAACATATTGATTAGAACCCGAGATGTCACAGAAATACTGTTTTTGGGGGTGAACATGAGGGGTAGTTTGCATCCGTTTAAATCCGTTTGATGCTAATAGAACAAATTATTCATATGTTTAGAGAAAAAGTAAAAACTTTTTATTTTGTAATGTTAATTCTAATCGTATAGACATTTTTCACTCACTAGGGGTTTGTTCGAGAACTTAATTTTGCCAATTTGTTTACATAAGTTATATTTTTAATTTTTTTTAACAAATATGAATTTTTTATATACAAAAAATGTTTGAAAAATATAGTTTTTTCAAATAAAAAATAAGGGTAGCAACCCCCACACACGAAATCACTAATGAAACATCTGTTTTTTTATAAGAAGTAATTTTGCATGTTGTTTTATTCCAAAATATTGATTAGAACCCCAGATATTTAGAAAAAACTGTTTTTAGGGGCGAACTTTGAGAATGTATTTCACCGACATATTATTTGATAATAATAATGCAGAATTATTATAAATACCCGACTCAATAGACAAAAACACATACAACTAAAAGAGTTCTTTTAGGTTATTAGTGCATCATTTCGTAGACATCGAGAAGAAAGTAACCTCGCTCCAAACAAGCCGTTCGTTCTATTGAAATGAATGTATAAAATGAAGAAGATAAAGATGAAGAAATCTTCATTCGTCACCGAATTTTATATGGCGTGAACTGAATCGCCAAAATGTACAAGCGTTAAACGCTGGAGACACTCCTCAACGATTAAATTTTTGTAGCTGGTTATTTCAACAACATGCACAAAATGATGGATTTATTTCGCTTGCCATGTGGAGTGATGAGGCGTGTTTTACTAGGGAGGACGTAAATAATAGTCACAATGACATGTTCATTGGGCGTTACAAAATCCGCATGCAATTCGATCAAGACGATTTCAGCAACGTTTCAGTGTAAACGTTTTAAATGGTCGATTAAATGCAAATATGTATAGAACTTCCTCGGAAAACAACTTTTTTGACTTGATGTAGGGTTTAATATTGTTCAGAATATGTGGTATGATGATGATCACGAAAAATATACACCAGCACCCCCCACTCTGCCTTCTCATTTTAAAGCATTTCCTAATAAAAAAAAACGCAAATATCATTCTCCGCCCCACACAAAATTCTACTAATGGCTTTTAAATGCTGCAAATGCAAAAATTAAGCCACCTGGTCCATTCGTGGGACAATGCTGCGGTTTTTAATGACCCCGAAACGCTCTGAAATATCGGTGCCGCGATGAAGCTTTAGAATGAGTTAAAAGGCAATAAGAAAGCTCCGAGGTCGTCGAACCCGGGACGACGTAGGCCATGAAATATATAAATGACACCGCCGTTGCTTTAATCGCACTCTGTTTAAACTGGAACGTTGCAATTAATAACTACTGCACATCGTTTCAGATAATTAGCGTTAATTTTGAGATGTACAGGGCGTGATAGTGACGTTGCGACAAACTGGCAGGAACAGGTGTCACAGCACCTGTAGATATTCCATAGTGATTCGTTTTCTATTGTTTTCGTTGTTTCTGTGTCCACATCAGTGTAGGTAGAACAGCGGAGTGTTTTTAATTAAATTTTTAAACGAAAAGGTTCCTTCAAATTAATTTACGTAAACATAAAAGTGCTGAATTATTTCGTTATTAAACTACTAAGGCGTGAGAATAACAATTACAAATTTAATTAACATTGACCTTCTCTGATGGCCCGAAATATATATGTGATATAGGAATTTACACTTATTTCCAACACAGAGACTTATTACCATGCCAAAAGCAGAAATATGAATAACGTATTCCTTTAGGGTAAGCTTAAATACTTCACACACATTTATTCCGTAAAATACAAAAGCCGATCATTTCGTAAAGTAACAAGGTGGAATTGTGTATTTTTTGCCACGTGGTTTTGATGTCCTTGAAATTTTTCATTTCTGCAAAATATTCCTCTCATATTATTTTCACTCTTCGTCACTGACAGTGATTTTCTTCGTTCAGTGGCGGGTTAAGTATAGTAGCAATAGAGTCACATATTCATTTTGATCGCAAAAATACTACACAAAAAGCAGAATGTTTTGGTATTAATTAATTTGAATGGTTTATTAATTTGTTAAAAGGGATTAAGGAGGTTTATCGGGGTCCGAGGGAAGTGAGGAGCGCAGAGGGGGGGTCCTATGCCTTTCTTATGGGACTAAAACCCGTTGCCAATTTGAAAAAATTAAATTCTCTTGAAATTATTTGCGATAAACATTATCTATATAGCAAAAAAATCTACTCATATGCACATAGCATACATCTTGACTAATTAACAACATACAAATATCATATTTAAGTAGTTTTAAACTATATTTAATGAACGCATAAAGACTATGTAGATGTGGCAACAGCGCTAATAATTGACTAGCAGTTGTACACACTGCGAACCTACAGACCTCGGACATCGGAGATATTGCTCGTCAAATTCGGTAAAGATGCGTACTCGTTCAAAAATGTATTGTGTGTAAACTATGTACAATATAATTATTATACATAGCAAATATATCGTATTATCCTCGTTAAGATTTGTATCCTTTATTTAAAATCCGTAAATCATGTGTATTAACTATAACTAATTCTTTAGATATAAAGTTTGCTGAGAAATTTTTATGTTCCTTTGTTATTCCGTATAAATGTTTTTATCTCAAGTATTACTAATTATATTCATCAAGTATAGAAAACTTTATGTAACCCTAAATATTTCTGGGTAATGATTACGATGTTTTTATAAACCTTTAAATATATTAAAAGGATTTATCAACTATATTTTTTATTCCAATAAATATATCACCGCTTCCTAGTCTTTTTTAATGAATGTAGTTTTTTAAAAACATTACAAAAAATCATCTGTTGTGGATAATTTATTGTTGATAACAATGTACATGGGATTTAGGAAAAATGTATATGTTTGAAATCAATTTTGTTTTTATCATGTCTTTCAAATGTATTCCCTCCTTGCTGTCAGCTGATTGCGACGTTGCCACATTAATCCTCAAGTCAGACAGAAATGCAATTGTTGATTTCTGTTTCTAATTAATACCGCTGTACTATGTTCAAAACTTACATTAGTTTTACATTAAAAATAAGATAATACTGTGTACTACCTATGGAAAAGTTTTGTTTCACAATTTCTACATTTTTTTCTCAGTTATGGGCAAAAAAGGAGCCGCACCGTTCTTCTTCGCCATATAAACCTATGTTAAAATGAACAACTTTCAACAACAATATCTCAAAATCTAGATTAAAAAAAAAATCAAAAAAATTATACGCACAGTGGAAGCACTAAGTAATAAATACGCTATATAAATTTCAAGTACATCTGTGCATTTCAGTAAACCCGATATACCTCCATAAATACAAATGATTTAAATATTATTATTATTAATCTCAAAACTAACATAATCTTGTTTTTCTTATGCGAACTTCAAAGTAAAAGCAACAATTCAAAGTCAGATTTATTTACAATTAGTGAAATATATATTTAAGAACATAGTATTAATCAATATTATATTACCTTCTCTCAACTCTGAGTTCTGATTAAACACATAAAAGTATTTAATATACACGTACGTACGAATATATTATGAAATACGAGATGATTACGTTCCACACCAACTTCAAAGCGTTTATTATTTTTATTTTTTTTCTGGACCACATTCAAGTTAAAATTTCTTTCTTGTAATCAAAGGAGACTTCGGTAAAATGAAGTAAAATAAATTTAATTACTTTTATTTTCAAAGCTCCCGGGGAAAAATTAATTTTAAAATTTTCCAAGTATGTTCGGAAAGACCGGTATTAACTTCAAATTTCTTTACGATACAAACTTTTCGTACAAAAATTAATCAAATGTCAACATGTAAATATAAAAATATAATATAATAATATCCATGTATGGTTGTCTGATTATATAGGGTATCTTTGATCTTTAGAAACCCATATCGTAAGTTTGTTTTCTCAAATACCATTGAAGACTGAATTGTTTGGGTTGAACGACGGAACCGTTTTTCACAACGTATAATAGATGTCATTTCGTGCGTGTCAATCGCGGCTAAATTTAAGATATTTAGCAGCGATTCGGTTGATGAAGTGGCTGAATAAGAAAAAAGTGTAAAAACTGTATTTTGTTTAAACTTTTATATCTGTTTACTAGTACATGTTTAAACTTTCCTAAGTGCATTTTTGTCTACTTTCCCGAAAAACTGCCTCTACCGACCGTTACCCCTAAATAATAGTAATATCTATCTAGTGATTAATATGCAGTTGCAAAGTAACATTTTTCATCACTGTCTGTTGATTTAACAACTTTGTAAAGTGATGTCTGTGTTTGGATATCTCATTATAGATTATCTGCAGGATAGTAGGTACAATTGTATAATTGTACTGAGTAATGGGATTCATTGATTTTCAGAACACATCTATATGTAGTTGAGAAGTCGTCGAACAAAGTTCCCAACTTCTAATATCAATACGTAAATACACTAGAAAGTTTCTGATTAATTTGATAATGTCTACGGTAAGTTTTTGATGATATAAAACTTTAATCAAGTACATGATTACAAAATGCTGACTAAATTTTACTCTAAAAACTTTTAGTACTTCTGATGTCCTGCTGTTTGTTAAGTATTTGCTAAAAAATGTCAAAGGGGGTATAGGTGCCAAAATAATATGTACTACAAACACAATTATATTTGATACAATTAAGTAACAAAGAAATAATTATTTCCAGACGTTGCAATACACTTGATTGAAATTGCTGCTTTATATGTCACAGGTCCGCACTGTTGAAATGTTGTTTTTATGTAGAATCCTCAGTATATATAAACTTCGCAACCCTACGATCATTTATTTTCCCTTTGTTGTCAAGTATTTACGGTGCATTGATATGGATAGAAGTCTCCCTCGCCTTTTTCATATCAAGATATCTTTGTTGGCCACAGTGAGTACGTGTCATTGATATAACAATATAAATAATAACACAAGACAAGATATAAAAAGTGAAATATTACAATGGACTGTGATAGAAAGTCGCTACTGCTATTTTATGTTTGTTGTGGGGAGAATAGGGAATGAGTTTTAATAATTAACCCGTATTTATTAAGGAGGATGGAGTGGTATCCTGATTTTATTTGATCAAAAATCGCTTTACTTTCCAATTCCCAACTGGAGATGGTCTACAAAGCAGAACCGCCACTCCTTTATCCTTGTACTCGCAGGACGACAGACAGAGACAGCCACAGTTAGCTAGAAACAGTCTGGAAGCCTTGTGAGCGAAGCAGGCGAATTGAAAATTTCATTCAACTTTTGAATCCAATTTCTTCTAAAGTTTTGTTTCGGTACCAGCTTTATTATTTTTATGAACATACCTTTAAATGTTTCGGGCTTTTTTCTTCTGAAACGCCAAGAAAATAACAATTATATATATAATTATCTATAATACGTCTACATACTTGTACAATTTGGAGTATTAACAAACCAAATTTAATCCAAACAAATCAATACATGTAAAACATAATCTACTTATATCACCTACGTGTAGTTGCATTATATTTTAGTATTTGATATCCCTATTCAGTAAATAGGTTATTCTATTTAATTATTACATTTTAAGATAATTGCAACCGATATCACACTGAATATTCAATATGCAAACATAATTAACCGATAATACGCTATCTTTATTGATTTTAGAGCATTACGTTTGTTGATTATGTTTGCACGAATGCAATATTTGTTCTGGAACTGTTTACAACAGTTAAAATGCTTAACAGTATTTTGTCTACGCATTAAAACAAAAGTACGGTAAGCCCAACCAGTTTTTCGCACTATCTTTCTTTCTACCAAAAAACTACAACTACGGCACTTTAACTGAATAGTAAATAGGATAATTATTTATTTGCTAATTCAGGCCGTTATTAGTTTACTTTAACATCTAATTTATCACCTGAAAAGGCTGGGATATAATTATCGTCCATTCAACAGAAAATTTTCTGCTTGTGTTTGTCATCTAGCGCTAGTATACGAAGTTGGGCTTACACAAAAGTTAATTATCATGCGATGTAAACAAGTTTAACAAGAACGGACACCATTATTAAGGGAATAATTGGTTAGGCAAACATCGTCAAGCTCGGCATCTCAATAGGTTACCTTTAATACAGTCTAGATATTGTTTACCTCCGAACCCTTTCAAGTATTCCTTCGGATAATTAGACTTATTAGTTGAGGGGCTATTATTCTTGAGAAATTTGATCCTGCTCCGAAATCTGAGGAGTTTAATAAGTTTATCGAAGATAAAGGAGAAAATATAAGGGCCAAATACTGAAATCAATTTCCATCCGAGTAGTTTCACGTGAGATCAGCCGTTTATTATTAATATTGGGAATTGTTCGTGAGCCAGTGCACTTTACTTCAATTAAATATTAAAATATTAAAGGTGCATACCCGAATTATAGTGATAACATTTCATTACTATTCCTATGTCTGCAGTCAATTCAATGCTGGTTGGGGCAAGTAACCGCAGAGTAGTTGCTTCCTGCATATCGTCGGTTGTCGGTATTTTGACCTGCTTAATTTCCATCGAGTTATTATATATAAGACATAAGATATAAGATGATATAAGATATAAGATATAAGATATAAGATATAAGATATAAGATATAAGATATAAGATATAAGATATAAGATATAAGATATAAGATATAAGATATAAGATATAAGATATAAGATATAAGATATAAGATATAAGATATAAGATATAAGATATAAGATATAAGATATAAGATATAAGATATAAGATATAAGATATAAGATATAAGATATAAGATATAAGATATAAGATATAAGATATAAGATATAAGATATAAGATATAAGATATAAGATATAAGATATAAGATATAAGATATAAGATATAAGATATAAGATATAAGATATAAGATATAAGATATAAGATATAAGATATAAGATATAAGATATAAGATATAAGATATAAGATATAAGATATAAGATATAAGATATAAGATATAAGATATAAGATATAAGATATAAGATATAAGATATAAGATAAGATATAAGACAGTAGAAGTGGGAAATGCTCTGAGGAAGCTACATTATTAAATACTTTAAGATCATTAGCAAAAAGTAACTTTTGGACTAGTAAAGCTGGCTACAAAGTCGTTTATGAATATAAAGAACAGAAGGGGGCCCAAATTCGAGCCTTGTGGCACCCTTCATGCTACGGGGTTGGAAAAGATACACGCAATAGATACGACGAGGGCGATGACATTTAGGCGTACCGTAACAAAACGTTCGCTAATTCCGCAGAATAAAACTGGCTGGCTTCCACTTGTGAATGACAGCATAAAAGTGTACAGGGCTTGCGGAAAAACGATAAGGGAACATGAGCTCTATAGGGAGAATAAACCCGCACTTAAAAGTTTCTAATAAAGTTTGTAAACCGGTGGTTAGGGGTAGATGAACCTTACTATCATGAACAGCGCCACGTTTGGGACGTAAATACCGTAAATGTAATTTATATTTCAACATGTAGGCTGTTCGCCAAGAGCAGCAATTCCTTTCATGAAGACGTATAATAAGAGAAACCTTTTAACTTGGACTAATCGAAATGTGTGCGATATTTCCGAATGGCTTTAATTAGGGACATATAAAGATTTATTTCCTGTAAATACTTTAATAATGTTCAAGGTTCAAAGTCAGTTATATCGGTATAAAAAAAATGAGGATGAAAAATTATACGGAGTGTTAATGATAAGCTTTGCCAAACTTTAATGGAGTATTCTACCGATGAAAATAATCAAGTTTTGCCCTATAAAAATTTTCGATAGGAGGCTTCCCTACGGAGATACAGGGTGCCAAAAGTTTCAAATATTTATATATTATTTTTGCTGTAACTTCACTGGCATAAAAGATTGTGTGATAAAATTTGGGGGATGACATTTTTTTGTAGGGAATATGTTTTCATGGATAACTTATTCTAAAATACACTCCAGTGGCGTAGTTATAGGGGGAGTAGGGGACCTTTTTTGAAAAAAATCGTGCGCCACTGGTTTTTAAAATAATTTTAAATATTTTTAAAATGTGCAATCAATGTGTAGCAATAAAGTATTCTTGTAAAGTATTCGTAATATTTACTGGTTTTTAGATAATTGGAAAATCTTATAAGAAGATACTTAATACCTACAATGGGATACTGATTGTTCAGCATCTGTGTAACGGTAAGGCTGCAATGAGGTGGCGCCTCATCATGCATATCAACAATAATTGACGTAACCTCATGGCACTTCTTCTACAAGTGGTGGTAATTTTTCTTGTAGGAACCTTTGATAAGTTCTACTATTGAGGGTTCTGGGTAAAAAGTAGGGACCAATCAATGCCTGCATAAACATTCGGAGAAAACTGTTCTTGGAATCTATGTCGGGAAATAAATGCGGATTTTTATCCGCCCATTGGTGGTTATTATGACAATTCGAAATGATTTCTTTTGTGAATTTCGCGTCATCAGTAAATATTAATAACTGAAAATCAAGCTGTTCGCATTGTTGTAAAAACCACTGACAAAATGCAATCCTCAGTTGATAGTCATTTTCATTTAATGCATGAACTCGCTGGGCTTAATTGCTGCTCACGTAAGACGTTCCAGATTATTACACGTGATACCCCCAAATCTGTTGATATCTGTCGGGTACTGGTAGATGGATCTTTATCTACAGATTCCAAAATTCTGTCTTCTAAATGAACTGTAGGAACAGGTCTTTCTCTTGCTCGACGTTTTGGTAACGACAAATATGCAGTTTCACGAGCTCGACAGTGAACGCTTAAAAAAGTATTCCTTGTTGGAAAACTATAAAGTCGTTCAGCTTCTGTAGCATTGCCATTCGCTCTGCAGTATGTAAAATGTATATCTACTAATTCAATATTTGTATACGAACCACAACTAGCAGAGAAACGCGACAAAAATGTGTGACAGTTTCAAAATTATGACTAGCAACAACTCGCCATCTACGGTACTGGTATTTTGCAATTGAAATGAATTGAATACCATAATTTTTTTTATTAAAATCGGTTTTTAGTTGTATGAAAAGTAACAAACTCTTTGCAACACACAAAACATTAGCGTTGTATAGTGTTTTGAAATCTCTCAAAAATATTAGGTATTGAATTTATTGTTACACATTTAGCAATCAACAGAAAATGATAAATAGAAACGTAGGTACTTAAGTATCTTCTTATTTGATTTCCCAATTATCTAAAGAATACTTTATGCTAAAACTGGATTACAATGTGATTCTTGAATTTTTGTAGATTGGTATAAATCTTCAAGTTCTGCTTTTTAATTTAAGTGTATAAGTTTAATATATAATTTTTTTCTTTCTTTGGATCCAAAATAATTGCAGTCAGTTCCCTTACATTCTGTCCGTAATGTGTCAGGAATCTTGAGGCTTATTCAGTATTGTTTTCAGTTGACAGTCATTGTATTCTCGTTGAAATCAACCCAACTGGCACAATTTGTTACGACTTGCCTTGATATCTATAAATTCCAGGAGACTCATCAAGGATTCCCAATCAATACGGGTTTATGTTCTACCCTGATATTTGACATTGCGTGGGGGACATACGACAGCAAATACCTTGAAATTTTGTAGTGAAGAATCTTATTGATCCTGATTCCAAATAAACTTCGTGCATATTGATGTCCTGGTTGAATTTGATGTAATCCTATGTATAGGAACATCTAAATTACTTGCAAAGCGAGCCATAGCAACGTATTAATTACCCTTTATTTACATATTAATTTATAGATACCCATTTACAAAGCTAATCCGTTCTAGCTCATCACATATGGATGGACAAACGTTCGGAAGTTATTGTAGTTAATTGTCTGCCATGTTAGTAACACACAGGGGTAGGGGTACAAAATGGACTCAACTTCAAGAGTACACCGATGTACAACTCAGCATTATTTTTTCAATTTTACTATGTTCTTTGTGTGAGATTTTGGGAGAAAACAGGTGTTTTTTGAAACATTAATTTGTTTGATTAATCTGATTGGTTGAGTCAAAGCAGGTCGTGTAAATTCACGCTTTTGTGTTTGTAAAATTATGTCTAAAATTTCTAGGAGCAAACCACCAGGCAAAACAGCAGCACCCATCTATGGCCGTCAGATTACTGTTTGCCCCTTTCACACCCATACAACGGCGATCCTGTCGACGTAAATTATGTATTATATCATTCAGGGTATGTAATTGAGTACCACCGAAGAGGAATTATTAAAATATAATCCAGACGATATTGGATCCTTTAAGGGATTTGTCGTCCCGAGCAATTCTATCTAGATGTGTCTGATTAGATTATCCATCCAGTCAACTTGCAATTCTATAAATATGGATTAATGCCGATCCAATATTGCCTTTATATTACCCCTGGGAGAATTATATTACAATTGTATCTAATAATTACAAAATATAATTATTGGAAACTGTGAGTGTAAGAAATAAAGCGGGGAATTCGGGGTGTGAGGAGTAACTTTGTCCTTTCTTTCGGTTCTTCTTGTGAAACCCTTACTAAAATCGTTTGTCCAAAGTCCGTAGTCTTAAAAGGAATTGCTTTTAGTTTGCGTTGCTGTCTCCCATACCGATCATCGAAAAGTATTTAATCCTTAATTGGGTGTATTCGTGTTAACTTCTACAAATGTCCAGCTTTTTTTTGTATAATTCCACAACAAAATGTAGGTACTAGTTTTATTGCGATATAATTATCTACCTCTGTATTTGCAGTAGAAAGTAATATAGTGAAAATATTTATTAAAACATGTTTTACAATAATATTTCTTTAATCTTTTACAAAATTAAAAAAAAATGTTGGTCTATTCTGGCGTGCGCAATAAAATATATTTGTTACACCTGCGATTTTTACGTTTTTATCATATTAGATTAGTTAGTTTTACCTCTGCCACATAAGCAAACGTGTTGGGTTGTTGTTGGTACCCATTCTGGTTGTGACTAATTGCACAAAACAAATTACAATGAATGGAATAATAGTAGTAGCGAATACAATTTACAGCAGACGTAAAAAAAGAAAGTTATCGACGCGACGCCAGCTACTATATGGTTCCTTAAATAACTGAATAGTTCAAAACGCGAGTCAGCTGTGAAGGCCATCGATCCCACGCCGGCTCTGTTAGACTCTACAAGTGCACTAAGCCTAATCATAATCCATCTCATAATCATTTATATTCAAATTTATTTTTTTCAGTACCATCTTTTTGCTTATTTCTTATATAAGGAATATCAACCAAATTAATGAGAAATGTAAGAAAACTGCTATTTAAAAAAATTTATCGACATAACATGCTGATATTATTAATTATTGTGAGACTTTCTGCACTAATGTTATTTTAATTGTACTTCCAAAACACTCTGTATATTATACATATTTACATCAATACATATACAAGATTATTGGTGTTTGAACAATAACAAAAAATTGAAAGAAAAGTAACGCTCTGTATTTCGATAAGGACTGACGTTTTATAAAGGCATGTTTTGCTCACTTGTTTCACTTGACGTCCCTCAACTGCTTTGTGACCCATTCTTAATGGGTCACCCTGTACATCTATAAAAATGATATCATCGGTTTTGCGAGGCTTAGGGGATTGGGGCATAAAGCAATATCGCAGGTTACGGCTCGTATCCCAAGTCCAATTAGCCATTTTTGTCATTACCTGTTACGGCGGGCATTAATTTTAATTAGCGAAATTATGGGTGCTTCCCCTGCATTATGTTACCCAGCTATTAAACAACGATATGTATAACTACAAGCTTCGAGTTAACGCTGAAAAGTAATTAGTTCCTTTTGTGAACGACGCGGCGAAGGGTTTTTGGATAATAAAGCAGGAATGAAAGTGTTTTTGGCAGCTTAAAAAAAATGCCCTACACATCAAGCAAATCGGAGTAAAAGTATATTTTATAATTATACAGGGTGTCCCAGGTTTTAATCGGCGATAGAAAAAGAATGGTTCATATGAACTTGTATAAATTTTTTATTAGATCTTTTACTTTTGTATTTTTTTCATTACAAGATACAATTTTTTGACAACTGTTATAAAATGTTAACATATCAGTGTTGTTTCCCAAGTGTTAAAAAACAGTCTGGTTACCTGGAACGAAATAAGACTTTTTCTAGAACAAAAAAGATTTTTCAGCTTCATTAATATAATATTTCAAACGAACCCCTTTAACAACTTTCGTATATCCACGGAGATTTTTGGCTTTTTGGCTTTCAAATATCACTAGAAATGAAAATTTTTCTATGCGTATAAAAAAAACGTGGGATTAACTTTTGGCGGCACATGTTAAAGAAAATTCGAAAAATGTCATATTTTTCTTCCTATTTAATTATGTATCTTTTCAAGAGTTGATTTTAGGCGAAAATGGAAGAGGAAAAAATGTTTGTAATTAATTATTTTACAAAATATTACTAGTTACAAATCGAGTGAATCATGATTATTATTGTAAAAATCGAAAAAATCGCCAAAAATGAGGTTAAAAACATTACTTCTTAGGGAATTATTTTGGGGTCCTTAAATTGGGTATAGGACATTCATACTTGGCTCAAGAAAACTTCATGTCAAGTAGAATCATCACACCAAATTTCATCAAAATCGGTTCAATAGATTTTGCAATCCAGATTTTGAAAAACAAATGCAATTTTTCAAAATTTTGCACAGCAAAAATCAAGGCCCTTAGAAATTTAATCAGATATTTTGAAACATTCGATTCCGTTAATTAGGAGAGCTCTAGCGCTTGTTTAAATATTAGTCGAATTAGATTAACTTTCTGAATATTCAAAAATTTTTTAAAGCAGGTTTTAATAGTTACTGGAAAGACGCTTCTTCAAAAAAAAAAAAAGAAAAACAGACCGATTGGTCATTTAGTTACGTAGTTATAGCCGATCAAAGTTAACCGCCATTTACACTAAATGTACTGGGACGTCCGGGCTAATTAATAGGTCTAAGTTTGCAATACTTTTCTTCATTGACAACCTACTTTAAAACGTGTTTAAAGTTATTTATGCAAGCGAGAAATTCAAGAAAATCGAACGGGTGGTCGTGATGAGGGAAGCAGAGAGCGCGGCCGCTTCGGCCTGCTCGAAAATGAATCGGCGATGCACTTAAAAATTTTTAATATCTCAGCTTTTAGAGGTCCTTTTTTGTTGTTTTTTTTTTAAATCGATGTCTCGCGATTAAAACAAAAAACAATTAGCGTATTTCCAAATGCTTATCGTTAATAACTATTGGTCTTTCAACAGTCCGATAATTATTTATCTTTAAACTTCCTTTAATTATCAACTTTATTTTTTTATTGTATCAAAGGTAAGTGCATAAACTTATATATTGTTTATCAAAGATCAAAAACAAATTTATTTAAATATTCTAAAATTGTTTAAACAACAATTATTTTCAAAATATGTCGAAAATTAGTAATATAAAGAGTTAATTTCTCATTTACTTATATTTTAAACAATAAATAATATTTGAATTATACTTTAATCACAGAAGAAATGATGATTAAATTAATAAATTAATTGTAAAAAATCAGTAATATTTTATTCATACTAAATAACTTTTAAAATCTGCTTTAAAAAATTTGATTTGATTGAATATTCACACATTAAGTTATTCTAATTGTTTATAAGTACAAAAAATCGACCAATGTTTAAACAAGCGCCAGAGCTCTCCTAATTGACGGGTTCGAATTTTTCAAAAAGCTTGAGAGCCCTTCTATATGTGATTAAATTTTCAAGTATCTAAGGGCCTTGGTTTTCGCTGTATAACATTTTGAAAATTTGCAATTTTTTTTTCAAAATTTGGATTGCAAAACTATTATGCAAAATCTATCGAATCGATTTTGATGAAATTTGGTGTGCTGATTCTACATAACATGAAGTTTTTTTGAGCCAAGTATGAAGTTCCTATATCCAATTTAAAGACTCCAAAAAAATTCCCTAAGAAGTAATGTTTTTTAACCCCATTTTTGGCGATTTTTACAATAATAATCATGATTAATTCGATTTGTAACTAGTCGTATTTTGTAAAAAATTTATTTACAAACATTTTTCTCCTCTTCCATTTTCGCCTAAAATCAACTCTTGAAAAGATTAGTTAGAGATTAACTAGGAAGAAAATTATGACATTTTTCGAATTTTTTTTAACATATTGTTCTGCCAAAAGTTAAGTCCTAGTTTTTTTTATGCGTATAGAAAAATTTTCATTTCTACTGATATTTGAAAGCCAAAAAGCCAAAAATCTCCGTGGATATACGATTCCCCAAATATGGACTTTTTGAAACAGATACCATCTGGACTATATAAATTATTTGTGTACATAGATTTCTATGACTCAGATGCAAACTTATTTGCGTGGGTCTGTAATAATTTTACAATATTTCGAATTAGTTTTTCACAACGAATTTGGAAAGATTCTAAAGCTTACTCTGAAGTTTTTATCAAGATATGTAGGTACTACATAAAATTGAGAATTACACGTTTTACGAGTCTAAATTCATTGAAAAGATTCAAAGATATATCAAACATGATGAAGGTCAATCAAATTTGATACATATTTGTTCCTTAATATTCTTATGTAAAGTAATACATAATAACAATGCCCGAATATATATGACACATGTTAAATTTTCATGTGCCTACTGTACTCTATAGTGTTTTTTTATGTTTCATTTATGTAAACCACCATCCCGTGATTGGTCTTGTACTGTGGGGTGGCGGAACTAGATAATAAACAAATATATATANGAGTTGATTTTAAGCGAAAATGGAAGAGGAAAAAAATGTTTGTAATAAAATTTTTTACAAAGTATGACTAGTTACAAATCGAGTGAATCATGATTATTATTGAGCCGCTAAAAGTTAAGCCCACGTTTTTTTTATGCGTATTGAAAAATTTTCATTTCTAGTGATATTTGGAAGCCAAAAAGCCAAAACTCTCCGTGGATATACGATTCACCTAAATATGGACTTTTTGAAACAGATACCATCTGAACTATATAAATTATTTGCGTACATAGATTTCTATGACTCAGATGCAAACTTATTTGCTAAATAAAATTGAGAATTACACATTTTACGAGTCTAAATTCATTGAAAAGATTCAAAGATATATCAAACATGATGAAGTTCAGTCAAATTTGATTCATATGTATTTGTTCCTTAATATTCTTTATAAAGTAATACATAATAACAATGCCCGAATGTATTACACATGTTAAATTTTCATGTGTCTACTGCACTGTATGTTGTTTTTTTATGTTTCATTTATGTAAACCACCATCCCGTAATTGGTCTTGTATCTACTGTGGGGTGGCGGAACTAGATAATAAACAAATAAATATATAAATAAATAAATAATGTTCCTCAGTCTTAAACTGTGCTAATATAAAACCCTTTATATCGATCAAATGTTAAATCTCACCCTTAAAACTGATGACGCCGTAACCCTCGCTCTTTAACGTCTCGAGGTACATTGCTGTGATGACGGATATTCAAACGTATCAGAATTTATGTACCGTGGTGTATTTTCCGATAATAATTTGATGGTTTCAGTATTATCCAGAGCAGCGCGATGGGTTACGGTAACGCTGAAACCGGTTAAACTATTCAAATTTATTTGTTACGCAATGAGATGCTGTTACACGATTTGTCGGCAATTTGGGACATGCCATGTGTAAAATGCAACCTCTGCTGGGAAATAGAGGAGCAAACATTCACAGGGCTGATGCACGTTGTCTGTCTCTGATGTGAATATTAAACTTTCATCCCCAACAATACGTATGCAGGAAGAAAATGCATCCGCGGACCTGCAAGTTACAGGCCCTGCATACAGATGGACATTTTTGCATGTACTTTCCACGAGTGGTTAGAAAAAAAGATGTCACGCTCGAACAAAGCTTGCACAATGGGCATATATTCCCGTGCTTTACAGTTCGATCCTTTTAGCAATAAGATGAGGGACGTTGTACACTTTTTTTAATAACCCCAAATACGCAAAGATAAATTCATCACGTTTATATGATAGTTATTCCTCTAATACTCCCGTACTGAATAAGGAAATACTTTAAATTCTTTTAAACCAATAGAGGCTCTTATCGGAAGACAATTATTTAAGTCTCCCGATACAACCGGGACAACGGTTACAAGGATTCTTGCCAATTCCTGTATAATTGGAAAGGCTTTTTCCAATAAAAACAACGACAATGCACAATATATTCCCCCCCTAGAAAGTGTTTACCGAATGTCATTCGCGTCGAGCATAATGTCACTTCAAGGCTGAGTCTGGTATGGTACGGTTGGAATAAATCGGGACGCTCCACGGGAAACGTCGGTAATAACATCACAAAGATCGATTTAAAAGATAAATGGTCCTATGACCTTGACGAAATTAGCAGCTGCAGTAAACAGTAACTGGACGTTTGTACTTGGATTTTTCCTTGAAATAGAACGCAGAACACTAGAGGCTTTGCCGTGAAGGTTATATACAGGGTGTTTCAGGATTAAATCGACAAACTTTATTTCTCATAAAAAAAATAAGAAAAAAATCAAGTATAAATTTTTTTCCCGAGACGCTTCATTTTTTAAATATAGGGCGTTAAAGATTTTTTAAAAATTTGAATTTTTTAAATAACTTCTAAATGAAGAAGGCCATTTAAGCCAAATTTGGCATGACACATCTTCTTATAAGATACCATTTTTCCATAGAAGTAGAAGTCCCGCAAGCAACCAGTGGCGTAGTTATGGGAACTCACACTCATTAAATTATAAAAAAATAATGCGGCCCTACTGAAAATACAAAATGATACTGCTTTTAGATAGAACAGTTTGTTATTGACAAAAAGTGTACATTCACTTTTTTTCCTAACTCTTATAGTTTCATGGCAAAATTGATTTTTCGGAAGGGTACTTCTGGATTCTGTCGATAAACTTTAAAATGAACCTCAACAAAAAATTTCGAGTAGGCTTCTGTCAAGCAATGCTAATTTGACGTTTTAAATGTTATTTTGCGAATTGTTGCATAAATTATCCATTAGATAAAGCGTTCAAGTTAATAATAAAAATAATATAAGTTTAATAATGACGTCCATATTTTCGAACAATGAATATGCTGATATAGTATATACAAATAAATATAACTACGCCACTGGTTGCTTGCGGGACTTCCACTTGGTATGATATCTTATAAGATGTGTCATGCCAAATTTGGCTTAAATAGCCTTCTTCATTTAGAAGTTATTTAAAAAATTCGAATTTTTTTAAAAATCTTTAACGCTCTATATTTCGAAAATGAAGCGTCTCTGGAAAAAAAATTATACCTGAGTTTTTTCGTATTTTTATATGAGGAATATCCTTAAAGTTTGTCGATTTAATCCGGAAACGCCCTGTATATTTTTATACAGTTTCCTGTACTGACATTTGAATGAATCTGACTTCAAACTCCTACAGTCATAAAAATTTAAAACAAAAAATATTTTTAATTTATTCAGTTCAGTTCGTTTTTTAAGTTTTACTCGAAAATCAGGCTTTTTCGAAAAACATAAGAGAGTAGTAATTTGGAGAAAATTGAAAGACGAATCCGTAAATATCATGGTAAAGCAGTGACGTACTAGTTTTTTATTAAATTATTAAATTATTTAAAGAATTACTCATTTTTATAAGTTTAACAGCCTGTATAAAAACTTTATAGGAAAGACTCCCCTTAAAATTCACCAAAGACTACGAAGTTTCATTTTTGGTGACCGTTTGTGAATCACCCTGTATATTTTCTGTGTAGAAAGGGAACCATTTAATAATGTAAGAGGAGGTTGTCGTTTAGCAACAAATCAGTTTCAACCCACCTAATATCGATGATTAAGTTAAACAAGTTACGGTCAGTAAATTTCTGGTATCAGGGCCCAAAGACTTTACCGATAGAATCTCATTAGAGTATGAGTGGTCTTGCTTGGTTGTGCAGACTCTATTAGGTCCCCTACATAAGTTAAAGTAACTGTCTACATATAAATTTCGAAGTCTTAAAATTTTTGTGTCCAATAAAAAATATATATTGAAATAAACACACTGTATCTCAAGAAACGACACAGAGTAATAGCAGAGAAATTTTCATGAAATTATAATGTAGACTCTAAGAAAGACATAAATTACTTTTAAAGAAAAATTAAAATCTCCTTTCATAGTTATTTCATATAAAAACTAAAACATTATCAGTCAAAATTTAACTAATACATTGTAAACGAGAAGCATGTCAAGAAAATAAAGTTTAGGTTCGAAGTAGAAGCATGAAAGTAAAAGAAAAATGCCACAAGAAGGGCCAATTTAACAATTTTACGAATAACTAAACGTTAAATAATCTAGTACAAAAGAAAATTCAAATATTATAGTATCAGAAAACACATAGGCTAGAAGTTTGTTATAAAAATTTGTCATGCAGAATGTCATATAAAAATTTATTGTAAATTAGTTTAAGATGTATAAAATTTACTACGCAGTTATAAAATATAAATTACGCCGTAAGTTAATTAAAATAAAATTCATCGCAATATGTGGGAGAAATTGCGCAGTTAGAAAATAATATCATGGATACGAGTGACCAATTAAA
>NW_019416528.1:30132-104929 GCF_000390285.2 Anoplophora glabripennis | reverse complement strand
ATCACCGAATTCTTTTACTTTACGTATGTGTGACGTCTATAAATAGTTTTGATAAATCACGGAACAGTAAACATTTTTTAATATATTAATAAGATTTAATCTTAAAAAACAATTTCCACGATTTCTTTGACAAAAAGCTCCGCACGAAAAACAAATATAAGGTAGGTAAATATTTTGTACGATATTTTCTGAGTCAGTGCCGAGCTTTAAAAAAAATGCGGATTTGTACATATGTTTTATAAAAATTTACGACTATTAAGTATAGCATACCTGCAATTGCTTGTTATGATACAATATCGTCTGATATATACTGAAGTAACGTCCAGAAATATACACTATCATTTTTAATTAAACCCGGTTTGTACACAAATGCTAATCTTATCGAAATCAATATTATAGGTACGTTAATGTACATATTTATCTAACAAATATCGTGCCAATGCATACGTCACTGTAATAATTATAATTTAGGTACTGAAAAAAAAACATCGCTTGCAACAAACTTTGTACGCAAAGTAAGAAGGAGGAACATATGAAATAGAATTCTATTTAAAATAGAAAGCTATTACTGAGCTATTACAAACATTTGATTTCCCATAGTCTATTTTTCAATTTCCTGTGGTCTTGGGCTAAGACCTTTTTACATATTTTCGAGGGTTTATTAGTTTATCGACGAAAATTATATTTCCATTCAATTTTCTGAGGCTTGGTTTTTGTATTATGTTTTATTGAACATAAAAATAATTCGTCTCGTTGAATAAGGTTACATAATTTTCATTCTACCTAATAATAATGAAAATAAAGTAAAATGTTAATTTTTCACAACAGTTTGATATACAACCAAACTGTCGGTATAAATTGTTTAAAACAATGCAAGTTATATTAGGAAATGAAAATCATGAATATTAATTACATTTAGTGGTTGACAAAGTATCCTTAATGAGTAGGACTCCAGTCGAATTAGTTCATAAAACCTGAAAACTTGAACGTTTCAAATTCGGTTAAAAGTTCTCGCGCACGACTGGCTTTGGGTGTAGTAATAAAAAATAAAGAACAATGATGACCGATGACCTTAGCCTTAGATCACCTTCTATCTAACAATACCATTAAACAAATTGCTAATAAGCTAGCTTATTTACCTTTTATGAAGACGCTGATTTTAGACGATGGGTAGCAGTTCCCTCTGCCGTTCAAATATCGGATATAGCGGGGGCTGAAACAAATAATAATTATTAAATTACTGATATTAATAATATCTATAAGAAACACGGCCTACCTTGAGCCTTTCTTTGTACGAAAAGTTAATTTAGTCCGTAATATTAAAAGTGTATTTTCACTAAAATTAGGTCATTATGAAAGAAACTAATTCGACTGAAGCTGCACCCCAGATTATTAGATATTTCCATGGTTATAAACGCCCCGTATACCACAAAATTAAATTTATTAGAAACGTTTACTAAGAGTGGATTACCATTTTTGTTACTAATCCCACAACACCGCCGTTAGATGGCAGCTTTACATCTTACTGACAGTAGACCATTCACCGCTCCCGACTGTTTCATTTATGATTACGATTAAATGGACGAAACAAAGTAACATTTAACTTCACAAAATGTTTGTATATAATATTGATTTTGCTAAAACCAATGTTTAATTATTTGGTCAAATGTCAAATAATTATTTATTTTAGTTGCCCAATAATAATCTAGTTGCAAATAATTAATTGTGCTATTGTCAGAAAGAGAATTTTTGTACCCAATATAAGAACTGTGGGTAGTGTATATAAGATATGTAGATACTTGGAAAGTGCAGCTAAGAAAAACATTTGTCTGTTTGTTATTTCAGGAATGCGAAACATCAACTTGAATTAATTTTTGAGAGGAGGAAACATATATAATTGCCGATTATAAATCTTTTTGAGGTTTATTATTATTATTTAAAATAATATTTTTGGACTGGCGGATAGTAATAAATAATCTTTACTATAAATATATTGATACGAATGATTTACGCAGGGATATTATTTACAATTCCAACGCTATTTGTATAAATCATTTGATTAACAAGTGGTAAGAAGTAAATTTATACCAATGACGACTGAAGTAAAACATATATTTTTTGTATTAATGATTGGTCTCAGATACGAAGAATTATAATTTTATAAATAAATAAAAACTCGGATAAAATATAAATGTCAACTGAACAAATGTACCCTCGTTTTTGTGAAAAACACTCTTGGGAATGGAACTTGGGCCCTTTGATCTCCGGAATGTCTTGAGCAAAGGTCGAGGTTGCTTTTCATGTTACGGAAAAATTTCATTATCCTACATATGTCATGTCACTACATTATATTTAATATAATTATATATATTCTGTATCTCAAAGAGAAGAAACAAGTTTAGTCTTTAAAATACAGGGTGTAAAAAAATGGTGTACCGGACTGCGATTAGTTATGACTTCTTTTCTTATTTAAAAAAGAAGAAGTTCTCATGAACATATATTATGTTTTGAAATCATTTTTTTCTCCAGCCGGACATTTTTTTACTGTCAGAAGTCTCTAAGGATGGTATTTCCCTTACTGAGAAAAAAAAAAGGTATCTTAGCAACAAAAGTATTCATTTTTAATCCTAGGAGCTAAAGTTTTAATTCATAAATGTTTATTCAACAATATTTACAATAATTTTTGTTTATCCACACTGATATTAAATACACAGTTTGAACAAGTATTAAAATTAAATAAACCACTGAATATGAAACTGCCACTACCCTCATTCTTGAAGCAATTCTAAAATCAGTCCAACACGTTTTCATTAATAGTTATATTATTTTCAGATGTTGTGAAATCAGAAATGACAACAGTGCTTGGTTTATCATTACCACTAACAACTTTCAGTATTCTTTTCGCAATGTTTTCTTTATTCAAAAGTAAGTCGTCAATGTAGCCTTCCGCCACAGTGTGACGTTTCAAAAGGCCGTATTCGGTAAGAAAGGCTAATTTTTGTTGACATAAGGGGTTGATTTTTATAAAACTATTTTATTTAACTAGAGAAGGTATTTTTGACATGAAATATTCAAGTTCGGACTTTTTTTTATTTAAATAAGGTACTATTTATTCTACCGTCTAACACTGATTTAATTTTATGCAATACGATATTATCCTTTCCAGTCCTTTTTAATATGAAACAAATTTTACTGGTAGTTCAATTTTGCTGTGAATTACATATTAATGTTCAGTAAAACCCCCTGGAAATTAACTAAACTTTAAATTACACCACTATGGAAAAATTCTACTTTTATTGTAGTTTGTTTAGTCTGCAAAAGTTCCTCTCTCGCTCCGATAGTTGAATTATAATACTCCACGGAAGAATTTCTGTTTTTCTTAATTAAGAGCTCGACTACGAATTCGCTCACCCTATTAACCCAGTGGACGGAGAAATTTTCAGGTTATACAATGAAATATTCCTATACTTAATTAAAATAACAGCTGGAGGGAATAATATTTACGCTCGGTAGGTACCCAACTTGTTGCATTTTGAACATTAAAACGATTCCATGCAATTATTAAATGAACTAAATAATTATCAGATTGAAATTAATATACAATGGGGAAACATCATGTTCAGATAATTAAATTTAACAGTAATTAACGAATATATTCGGAGTAACAATGGTGCTGCAAATAGATTTGTTGTTTTCACCGTGATGGTGCATTTCAAAAGAATTATTCGGTGCGTAATAATTATCATTTGATTATACTTGCTAATTCAATTAACACTAAAACAAAATATGCAGAATGTTTTGGTCTATTTTTAACGTTTTATGTAATTTCTGTGCCACTTTTTATTGGACTACATCGAAATGCATTTTATTACACACATAAGTGATAAGTAATTTTATTTGTCAGCTGGTATTCTTCCCAGTACTTTCTATGACCATTGTTTATACAGAAAATAAATGACCATGCATAGTTTTTATCAATTTTATTGCCAATTTTTATTTATATAAACTAACCTACCTATTTGTTCGTAAAGATAACCGTAAATCTGAGAGCGTGAACTTTTTATCAACTTCGGTAAGCACATTCCTTCACCCGCAGCCTTCTCGATATATAGGGTGGCCAAATGAAAACTTAACAGAGCCATATTCAGGAACTGCGTCAAGATTGTAGAAAAACGCTCAGACCCGTCGATTTTAGATTAAAGGAGGACATTCTTTGCTGGTATTTTTAACTCCGCCACTTTCACCACCCAAGCAAGGGTAAGCATCACCCCAAAATATTTAAATTTCATTGGGGGTTGACTAATATTTCTTTTGAAAGCTCTTACAATTCTCTTTACAACAGACTTTATTTTATAATTCCGCTGTTTCGTTTTCATTTGGCCACCCTCTATATTCCATTCTATTAAATCCCCCTGATATACATTCCATGCCATTCCTAGCATTCCACATATAACTCCAGCAGCCTACAAACTGGCACTAAAATCTGAATTGCTCCGAATGGGCTTTTGCGCAACATTTCGACTACTGAAATAATCCAAAGCAGTGGACATTCTGTACAGACATTTTTTTATTTTCATTTTATGTAAATCCCCATCAGGTTTTTTCCGTCATCTCACCCGTGACAGGTGGAAGTGGCGCCTTACACACACCCTTAAAGGGAAATGGGGAAATATGAGGCGGGAATTTACCTTTCTGAATAAAATACGAGTAAGGGAATAAACGAAGTTGACAGCGGTAAATCTCAAATGAGGGCGGCTTCCGTATTGCGTCAGCTTCTCTATTTTCTAGGAAAGTCGAATGNCTGTTCTATTCGCACATTTATTGTTCATAAAGTAAAGCGAAATGATATCTACCCTTTCCGCAATGGAATAAACCATAGTGTTTAATTTTCAAAAACACAATTAAATAAACTACCAACCAACGCTTCCAAATAATACTAGAAAATAATTTGGAATCCACTAATTTTACGTTCATTGTGTGTGTATAGCATTCATTTATGTTTTTTACAATTGTGTTTTTTTTTCGAAAGTGATAACAAATCGCCAAAAACCAATGTAACGCAAGAAATACTAAATTTATACCATTGGCGTACTTAACTCGAATGAATAACATTTTTACCGTTACTAATTGTTTGTACATAAGTTTCAACTTCAAAATCAAAATTCTTAATAAGTATTTTAGCGGAATTATAAAATTTAAAGTGTGTTGTAAAGAGAATTGCAAGAGCTTTCAAAAGAAATATTACTCAACCACCAATGCCATTTAAATATTCGCTCGACGGGTCTGAGCGTTTTTCTACAATCTTGACGCAGTGCCTGAAAATGGCTCTGTTTCGTTTTCATTTGGCCACCCTCAATACTCCATTCTATTAAATCCCCCTGACATACATTCCATGCCATTCCTAGCATTCCACATATAACTCCAGCAGCCTACAAACTGGCACTAAAATCTGAATTGCTCCGAATGGGCTTTTGCGCAACATTTCGACTACTGAAATAATCCAAAGCGGTGGACACTTTGTACAGACATTTTTTTATTTTCATTTTATGTAAATCCCCATCAGGTTTTTCCGTCATCTCAGCCGTGAAAGGTGGAAGTGGCGCCTTACACACACCCTTAAAGGGAAATGGGGAAATATGAGGCGGGAATTTACCTTTCTGAATAAAATACGAGTAAGGGAATAAACGAAGTTGACAGCGGTAAATCTCAAATGAGGGCGGCTTCCGTATTGCGTCAGCTTCTCTATTTTCTAGGAAAGTCGAATGGCCAGGAGTGTAAATAGAACGGAAACCTTCGCAAAGAGACAGAGACATGTTCGGTAAATATGCCACTCTGACGAGGAATAGAAGCTACGATGATTTGTCGCTATCGTCGTTATCGTCGTTCGAAGAAGATGTGACCTTTTTGGCTTTGATAAAAAGTAATTATGTACTTGGGAAATAATCATACAGAAAATCTAAGCATGGTTTTGAAAACTGGGAAGTATCCTCTATAAGAAGTTCTTTTTTTATTTTGCACAATATACTGTAAGCTAAAAATGTTTAAATTTATTGCCGATGTTGCAAAGTAGCAATAATTCATGAAAAAAAGGCAAAATATTTTAATTGTTCTGAGGGCATTCTAATGTTGGTAAAAAAAACTTTAGAGTATAATAAAACAACATAAAATTTCATTAAAATCGGTTCTATAGTTTTCGCAAAATAATTTTTTGAAAAAAATTTTCGAATTTTCAAAATGTTGCACAGCCTCAAATAAAGCATCTAGATACTTGAAAATTTAAAAATAAAAAAAGAATGTTAACTTTAAAAATTTGCTGTGGCCGTCCTAATCAACCGATTCCAATTTTTCAAAAACCATTTTAAAGGTTGAGCGGTCTTTTCTATGTGAAAAAATGGGTATCCAGACCCAACCAAATATAACGCAATTTTACCATTTTTATTAATTAAAAACTACCATTCGAAAACTTGAAACGCTGCAGTTTTTAACATTGATGGTGTTTGCTGTACTGGTAGCAGTAAATGTTTAGTTATGCCAAAATAGAAACAAAGTATATTTGCCAGTTCATATTTTTTACTGTTTTTTTTCGCAGGCTTGAGATTCCACTAGTACCAGCTAAACAATGTATCCCAATTTTGCGTTAAGTTTCAAAAACTTTCCTTTTTGTGTCTGCTTAAAAGTTTGAGTTCGTCCAAGGTAACAATTTAAAATTCCAAAGTAAAATTAAAATTAAAATTTCTACAAAGGTAATTGTCGCCCCTTTCTTTCTGACAAGAGTAAAGCTTTTCAATTTAGAACGTGTTCTTTTTCATATTCCAAACTTAAGGGACATATACAATATGAGAAAACTGATACAAATTCAATAAAGTTAAATCAAGTTGCTATAGGTACTACCTAGGTACAATGTAAAGAATGATAATATAATTTCTAAGCAAAATTTCCATAATCGGTCAAATTTGTCACTTTTTTCTTAATATTCACAGTAATTTTTCAGTAATNTGAAAGGTTGAGTGGTCTTTTCTATGTGAAAAAATGGGTCTCCAGACCCAACCAAATATAACGCAATTTTACCATTTTTATTAATTAAAAACTACCATTCGAAAACTTGAAACGCTGAAGTTTTTAACATTGATGGTGTTTGTTGTACTGGTAGCAGTAAATGTTTAGTTATGCCAAAATAAAAATAAAGTATATTTGCCAGTTCATATTTTTTACTGTATTTTTCGCAGACTTGAGATTCCACTAGTGCCAGCTAAACAATGTATCCCAATTTTACGTTAAGTTTCAAAAACTTTCCTTTTTGTGTCTGCTTAAAAGTTTGAGTTCGTCCAAGGTAACAATTTAAAATTCCAAAGTAAAATTAAAATTAAAATTTCTACAAAGGTAATTGTCGCCCCTTTCTTTCTGACAAGAGTAAAGCTTTTCAATTTAGAACGTGTTCTTTTTCATATTCCAAACTTAAGGGACATATACAATATGAGAAAACTGATACAAATTCAATAAAGTTAAATCAAGTTGCTATAGGTACTACCTAGGTACAATGTAAAGAATGATAATATAATTTCTAAGCAAAATTTCCATAATCGGTCAAATTTGTCACTTTTTTCTTAATATTCACAGTAATTTTTCAGTAATATTCCACTTCATTATCTGGAATTTTCCTCCATAGGGATACATTGAACATCACTTCTCTTTACGAAAGTGTAGTTCGTACGATATATAGTCCAAGGGTCGGCAACTGGCGGACCGCGGTCCAGGTGCGGACCGCGGAAGGTAAAATACTGGACCGCCAAAAATTTTTTTAAAGTATAAATCGCTCAAATAAGTTATTTAAAAAATGTTTTTTACGATTAAGTGCCAATCTTATCATTTTTTCTAGTATTTTACAATTGTGTGTGTTTTGAGTTCTTAATGGTTAGTAAGCAGATTAAATTTGAGTCCAAATTAAAATAAAAAAAATAACAAATATTAATTTTTTTCAGGACCTCGTTAAAAATTTTCAAAAGTATCCGGACCCCACCTAAAATTACTTGCCGACCCCTGAATATACCAATAAAGTTGAAATTTTCCTCGGGTGTCGAATGCGGTTAATTCCAATAAAGTGGCGCAGGGGTCTTCTTGGAATTTTATCTCAACGAATATCGTACCTATAGGCTATAGGTTATGTTTAAGTATACGGAGTCATACCCCGCCGCTGGACAAACACCCTGTATACTCCACGAAATTAGTAAAAAAAACTATAAAGTGACCAGTTCTTTTTTGCTGTGTTCAATGACATTTTTTTGTTTCAATTATTTAACTATATTAACAATAATAAAAAAAATTTATGAATATCACATATTCATAGATCAAAATATGACGCAATTTGTATATTATGCTGTGCTTAGTTGATCCAGCGGTTCTCTTATCACAGATGGCATAATAACGATAACATCCTCGGTATGGCTAAAACAAATCGTATAAGGCAGAGAGCGATATATTTCCCATCGATGGGCGGGGTAGTGGAATTCCCTCTTCGCGCCCAAGGCGATCGTTTAGATTAGCCCTGAATTTCCCGCTAAGAGGATAGATCGAGGCAACTTTTAGTAAAGTGTCAGTTTAAGTGATAGTTTCCACTTCGGGCCATTGTCACTTGGGGTGGAAATTTCCATTTAAAACAAAGCTCCAGTAAAAATTGCGCTGATCAATCGTTGCGGTCGATAGCCTAATCGGAAAAGGTCTCTCTAAAAAGAAAAGGCGACAAAAGGAGGCGCATGACCATAGATTTACAGGGCGATTGATTTCAATATGACAAAGGTAAAGTGTAAACATTTCATAAATGCAAAGAGAAATGCAATATTAAAAAAAACGTGTAAACTTTCTTATGACTATTTCTAGTAAACCGTATTTTGTAATTGTAATTATGTTGCAATATTCTTGAGCTTCGGAAGTTGCCATTGTTACACTTTTGCATCACAATCTTATCTACCATGTTTATTCTAGCTAGCCGAGACGGAACCAAAATCACTAAAAAACAGTCAAATCAAGAAATTTCAGAACAAAACTTGCCTCTGTTGTATTTGAAAGTAATAATGTAACCACTGAACACTTGACTCCACCTGTAACCCCTACAATGCCTATATCAGTGAAAAAGAGAATTTGATTTTCTATAATATGATACAGAAAGATACAGGAAGTTACATTTGAATTTAAAAAGTTTTGTCGATTTTAAGTTTTAAAAATGTAACGTCAAAAATGGGACACCTAGTATAATTTTCTTCAGGTAATTTTGATAGGGGAAGGCAATGCATCTTATGTTCTTTGTGTATTCCGAATAGCAAGTGAAAACTCCCAGAACGAAGAAAGATATAAAGAATTTTCGAAATGCTTGCATCTGTCAAAATTTTTATAAAATGTCGATTATCTCGAAAATGGTTAGATTTAGGTACATGGAAGCTTTAACAATTTTAACTTATTTTTAATTTATCTTGTCGATAATGCAATAATATATAGGGTGTTCCATTTAAAATAACGAAGTTGACAGCTACTTCCGGTATAACCGGAAGTGCTACGTTGATGGCACTATTTTCATTGAAGAGAAGATATTTATTAATAACCTCCGTAAACAAAATTTCAGTCATATTGTCTTTGGTTCCTCTGAAACGTTTAATAGGCCACTTACCGTGAAGAGCCCTGTATATTTTTAAATGGGAGGTTATTTTCTTTACACTGACCCATAAACATTTTTTTATCATCACACTGTAGATGAGTGGTGACGTCATCGATATTCTTTTTAAATGGGATTGTATAAAATATTTTGATTGATTTTTTTATTCTCCTTCCAACTCTCGTTCCAACCATATCAAGTTTGTATGCCTTTGCATAACGAAATTTTTGATAAAAAATGAGAAAACTTTCAGCCTTTGAGTTTTAATTTACGGTGCTCGGTTTCTAAATCATATCAAATAGAAGGCGCTGGAAAAACAATTTTGCATACGGCTATCTGTCACATATCGGTTTGTTTGTAATTATTGTTGTAACCTTTCAAGTTTAACTTATAACAAAATGAATGATTTTAATGAAGAAGTTGTTATGCTGTAGGTATGAATGTAGAAAAAACACTGATGTAGCTTTACATTTATATCGACAATGTTATCCTAATAGAATTTCCCCTAACGGAAGAAAGTTTGGTAAACTTGAAGCAGATCTAAGACAGTATGGAACCCTAAAGAAGAAAAGAGTTCTACTAGGATATGCTTGCAATGAAAATCAAGAATTATATTTACTATTATAGATTATTCATTATATCCAAAAAAACAGGGTTAAAAGGAACTACGACGTTCAAGCAATTTTATTGCATGAATCGTTCAAAGGGTCATTTTAGATGAAAAAACCGCGGAGTGCTATTAAATTAGAGGGTGGAAATTGGAGATAGGGATAAAAATGCACCCCTTTCAGTTTTTTAATTGTAGCTCCTCGAAAACGAAGCAAAATTTCGCTATAGTTCATAGAAAAATAATTTAGAGAATGGAATTTCCCATCGATAAGGCTTATTTAAAAAATTTAAAAGAAAAATTTTATGCAAAAAATCGTTAATAAACAATTTAAAAAAGCAAAAAATTCGATTTTTTATTTTTCTTTCTTTTTTGCCTGTAGCTTTTTTTCGAGTAAAGATAGTTATAGGCATTGCTTCATAAAAAAAAATTCCTTCAAAAAAGAGGTTGTACAGTATTTTTGGATGAGAATTGACTCAAACTTAGCCAATTTTTCGATTTTTGTCGCGTTTACCCTTATACGTTTTAATTCTCATTTTTTTGCATTAATTGAAGGATTCGTTCCAAGGATTTTCATCACATTACTTGTTCGAATGGTCATTAAAAATTAAAAAATCGCGGGGAGCTATTAAATTAGAGGGTTGAAATTGAAGATAGGGGTGGAAATGCACTTTTACAATTTTTAAAATATAGCATAAAAATGAAGCAAAGTTTCGGTATTGTTCATAGGAAAAATTCATTTCTCATCGAAATGGCTTATTTAAAAAATTCAAAAGAAAAATTTTATGTAAAAAATCGTTAATAAATAATTTTAAAAAAGTAAAAAATAAGCATTTTTGATTTTTTTTTTTGCATTTTTGACTTTTTTATTAGTAGAAGTAGGCAAAGAAAATTGTTGTTCAAACAAACAAGATGAGATTCCCTTCAAAATTATGCGTTTTCAAAAGTTTTTGGACTAATATTGACCGAGTTATAACCGGTCAAACTTGAATATTTTTCAGATTTTCGTAATTTTTNATTGTTGGAGATGATTTACATTGCAGAGTTTTATTTCCCAAATTGATTATCTCTTCCTGGATGCAATATTGGCAGCTAATTATTCTTTTTGGTGGACCATCAACACAGTCATTATGCACGTTTGATAAATAATGTTTTTTACATGATCTGTACTTCGCTATAGATGGATCATGTCGTATATAATCGGGCAATAAATACCAACCATCCTCAAGATCACACACGCTTATTGTCTTAATATAATTTTTCGGTAAGTAATAAATATCTTGTAGTCGCATCTTTAACAGGGACCTTAACATTTTGTGGGAACTAATGGCCTCCCAAGTTTTCTCAGCAACACATCTTTGTCTTTCATTCATTTTTCAACAATTAAAAATAAATAGCACAATGCCTCCATAATATATAATAATATCCCCACATTCTCAAATCCCACAAATATCCTTTTAGGTACCATCTTCGAAATCAAGAGTACCACTCTCGCGCGCATCTGCCGGGGCATCCATTTTCAACCCAAATTTAGACACATGAGCCAGAATGAACAACGCAGACTAAGTGAAAGGAATACCATTCACAACACGCACTTCTACGTCATTATACGCTCGCGGCTGGGAATGGCGAAGGCGTGTCGGCACACCTGGACCCTATACAGAGTGGGCCAAATAATGAAGACGAGTTAGGGATCATCCTTTTCGGCTAACTCAAACCACAAACCTATTTTTCTAACATCCCCAAAATCCAACAAAAAACCCTCTTCCAGGAAATCTACTAGAACATCCATTTTCATACATAATTTATGCAAATTGAGCCAGAACGCACTTAGTTTATCTACTTAAGCCATTTCGATGGGAAATTCAATTCTCTAAATAATTTTTCCTACGAACTATAGCGAAATTTTGCTTCGTTTTCGAGCTACAATTAAAAAAATGGGTGCATTTACACACCTATCTCGAATTTCCACCCTCTAATTCCATATGAGAATTAGCCAGGAATCATAATTTAACCGAATACGTATAAAATTCTGCATAAACATAAATTGTTTCCTTACAAGGTGAATTTGGTTCAACATCTTCATGAAAATGACTTCGAACAAAGAATACAGTTTTTTCGCTGAAAAAAATGAAAATGAAAATAATTTTTCTGACAACGGCACTCCATCCTTGAATGCATATGGGACGCTTCCCAGCTTCGAACCAAAAATTACTATGTCAAAATTATTTAGATTATTAAATAAATATTTTATTATCATCCCACTATTAAATATCGAACTTCGGCGACAATACAGCAATCCGTATTGTACAATTCCTGTAGTATGGCGACAAGGGAAGTTTCGTAATTAAAATGATTTCGCCCAATTTTCATTACAGTTTGGAAACTCTCGGGAACTGCTGTTAAGTTAATTCAAGTTTACAGCGGTACTTCAACAACAACTTTATATTGTATCACAGCTACACAGTGTTACAAGGGAGTTAATGATTTTTACGTTTTGGAACTTTACCCTTAATTAATATCAGAAGGGGTAATTAAAGTGGTATCGCGAAATGAACTAAAACGCGTTGCGACACGTTTGAGTGAGTCGCTGGAGGAAGTTTCACTAATTTTCAAAGATGTATCGTCAATTTCCAACGTATAAAAAATGAATTTAATTGAAGTAATGATAAAAATCAACGTAACTCCTAAAAACTGTTTTACTCGGAAAATATTATGAAATAATTATCTGAAAGCCAAACACCAGACGTAGATGTGATAGAACGTACGATATTCCTGTGGTGGAAGACCATAATTAGTGTTAACGGCCTAATATCATACACTATAAGTGTTATGGTGCGTCATATCATCGGATTTGATGGCAAATTAACCCCTCTAGCTCTTCGGGGAAGTATCTGCGCTTAGGGTTATGTCCTGGAAGTTCCAGACACATTTCTAGTTTTAACAGTCATATGACTATTACTAAAACAAACTTTTTAAGGAACGTATTATTTAAGGAGGTAGGTCGGGGTCCGAGGGAAGTGAGGAGCGCAGGGGGGTCCTATGCTTTTCTTATGGGACTAAAACCCGCTGCCAATTTGAAAAAAAATTAAATTATATTGAAATTATTTGCGATAAACATTATCTATATAGCAAAGAAATCTACTCATATGCACATAGCATACATATTGACTAATTAACAACATAAAAATATCATATTTAAGTAGTTTTAAATTATATTTAATGAACGCATAAAGACTATGTAGATGTGGCAACAGCGCTAATAATTGACTAGCAGTTGTACACACTGCGAACCTACAGACCTCGGACATCGGAGATATTGCGCGTCAAATTCGGGTAAAGATGCGTACGCGTTCAAAAATGTATTGTGTGTAAACTATGTACAATATAATTATTATATATAGCAAATATATCGTATTATCCTCGCGAAGATTTGTATCCTTTATTTAAAATCCGTAAATCATGTGAACTGGTAAAACAACGAGAATTATGTTAATTTAGTTCTAAAGAAATGAAATGACACTCGCGCCCATCTCTCGTCCAAGTCAAAGAAAATGTTGGATGCAATTTTGAAGGTTCTGTGATAGAAATTACATTATTACTCACTGTTCGTGTTTTTAATCTCTATTTTAGTAATGTTACAAAAGTTTTGCAACTATAACTAATTTTTTAGATATAAAGTTTGCTGAGAAATATTTATGTTCCTTTGTTATTCCGTACAAATGCTTTTATCTCAAGTATTACTAATTATATTAATCAAGTAAAGAAAACTTTATGTAACCCTAAATATTGCTGGGTAATGATTACGATGTTTTTATAAACCATTAAATATATTAAAAGGATTTATCAACTGTATTTTTTATTCCAATAAATATATCACAGCTTCCTAGTCTTTTTTAATTAATCTAGTTTTTTAAAAACATTACAAAAAATCATCTGTTGTGGATAATTTATTGTTGATAACAATGTACATGGGATTTAGGAAAAATGTATATGTTTGAAATCAATTTCGTTTTTATCAAGTCTTTCAAATGTATTCCCTCCTTGCTGTCAGCTGATTGCGACGTTGCCACATTAATCCTCAAGTCAGACAGAAATGCAATTATTGGTTTCTGTTTCTAATTAATACAGCTGTACTATGTTCAAAACTTACATTAGTTTTACATCAAAAATAAGATAATAATGTGTACTATCTATGGAAAAGTTTTGTTTCACAATTTCTACATTTTTTTCTCAGTTATGGGCAAAAAAAGAGCCGCACCGTCCATCTTCGCCATATAAACCTATGTTAAAATGAACAACTTTCAACAACAATATCTCAAAATCTAGATTCAAAAAAATTTCAAAAAAATATGACGCACAGAGGGAGCACTGGCTAATACACTATATAAATTTCAAGTACATCTGTGCATTTGAGTAAACCCGATATACCTTTTTAAGATAAATATAATTAGTAGATACAAAAGAAAATTTTGGTACCAAATTCATATTTTCGAAACGAACGTGCAATAAATTTTAAATTATTTATATTCGAGCTTTAGACTTATTACTTTCTACGTTTATGTGAGTTAAATACATTCTTACTTTGATTTCTGTAAAATACAAGTCGTTAAATGCTATTCACGCCTACATCATACAAAATATAACATGACACAAAAGCCTATGTCAGGGAAAAGTAATCTGTTGATTAAAGTATAATCAAAAATCTAAATGAAAGTTGAATTGAATTTGATTCTTGAAGAGAAGTTACATAATTGAACAGTTAAAATGTGTTTAGTCTGCAAAACAATTATTTTTGTATCTAGAACGAGAAATGGTACTTGTGCGTTCAAGAATGGAAGTTATTTTGTTGAGCTTAGCGAAGTAAAATATCCAACATGTATAACTAATTTACTAAATCTTTCAAGTTAATTAATAACAAATTCTGTATAAGTGCATTTATAACTGGAAGATCTTCAAGTTTAAACGAGATCTCGTTATTTCTCTTTCAATTTATCCTGTAAGCGTAAACAATAATGCGACTGGAAAATTTGTTTTTAACCCTTTCACCGTTATTACTCTTGAAATGCGCTAGCAGCAATCATTAATTTATATAGAATTTCCAGTGATGAATATTTCTTGTTGCAGCCTTTGTGACGATAGACAGAAGTCTGCAGTAAATATTTATGATGTCTGGGCATCGCCGTTTGTTCCGAAAATGTTACTGCAAATGATTTGATACCTAGCAGCTACGGGAACTGAATTTTCAACTGTTGAAATTTCAAAGAGCTCTTTGTAGTCAAGGTTTCAGCTGAACAGCACGGCGTTTACATAATCTGCAAAATTGCCTTCAGAAATGGGTTATACACTTTCTGGCTACCGGAATCTACAATCGCGATTATCTAGAATTTCATAAAATGTTTCGCCTCAGACGAACCAATACATGAAGTCACTTTGTTTGTTTACCAACCAAATATGTGCTGTCAAAGGGTATACAAGTTATTTAAAAACTTGGGGAGGATTGGTTAAAATTAATACTATTCAAAATTGTTAAAACTTATTGAGAACTTCTGGAATCGTTGTGGCCGCAGATAGTGCGTCTTCCGCTGTTCGCTCGTTTTTTATAGTAAACTAAAAAATTGCTTGCTTGCAAGGTAACTGCTGTGCAGGAATTACTTCCCACAGATTGTGAAAGATGATTACAGTACTGTAAGAAGGAAAGACAAGAAAAAATAAATTGTGTTTATTACACTCTCCAATAAAATAAAAAAATATATTGTGGGTTCACAGCAAAAATTTGTGTTTGTTCATTGTTCAAGTGATGTTTAATAGTTTTCTTCTTCATTTCAAGCATTTCAAAGAAAAAAATTGAATACATGTTTAATATCAACAGTTTACGAGAATCAGTTTCAAAAACAATTTTATTTAATTACATCTATAACCCCCTTCACCCACTCCACTGAGGTTTAGGAATTTTTAGTTTAGTTGACGGTGCCTATCATACAATGTTGGTTGGCTATGCTCGATGGTCACGTCGCTTGTAATCAAGGGTATGTATACAAAGCCAGCTGTGATATCGTCAGCGGTTTCATAAATGTTTCTTCGTATTATTGTGGTAAGTAAGGAATTAAAGAAAATATATTGTTGTCAAAAACGGTGTACACATTTATACTAAAAAATATCTACCTAGCTGGTGATAAAAATAAATTACTGGGCAATCAAAAGTGACGGCCTTTATCTACTTGAGTGTCAAATTCAGTGGCGTGTTCAAGCCTTTTAAAAGAGGGAGGCTGTTCAAAAAAACTGTTCAAAATGAAGTTTATTCTATTTTACAGTTTATTTTTTTTCAGCATTTCTTCTAAGTACAAATTAACTCCAAAAATTATACTTTATATCAAATTAGAGTTTTCTAATTGATATTTTAGAGATTCATGGTATTTTGCTAACAAATTTAATAAATTTATATAATTTGCCTTATTTAATAACTAATCACGTTCTCCAATAAAACAAACTACGTCTGTCTTTTAAAAAATTCGAGATTTCGCATTTCCTTGTGTTCTTCGTGAGAAGAGCTGAGCTAATTATTTAGAACATGTTCAATTCTTTTTTGCCAAATGTTTTCTCTTCAATTATTGTCTGATTATCTGTACTATTAGATCATTGTCTATTTATGTAAATTGTTTAAATCGAAAAGTTCATTTCTATTTCACAAACTTTTATCAGTGGAAAATAAAACACGAAGCCACCAATATAAGAGAGACTTTTTGAAGCATATAGTTAACCATTCACGAGCCGCTGCTTCAGAATGCTTTTCACGTTCACATCACGTTATTATACTGTTGCGTTTGTTACTGTGCTGATATTGCATAATTAATTCCTATCCGTTGGTGTTCATGGTGGTGTATTGTAGACAATTTAATTTGTTGCTTTTTAATAAATAGTGCGTCCGCCTTTGGCCTACGGCTCACCTCTGACAGTTATGCATATGAGTGAACTTCGGCGAATTTCGGTAGTTTTCACTATTGCTATGCCATACATTAGAGGAGGGCATTTAACAAAAGAAATTTAAATTAATTAATAGTTAATACCCAGAAAAATTACCAACTATTGGTCAAATTTCATGACATTATGAAAAGTTTTGCAACAAAAAATGATTTTAGTGAAATTGGAACCTCTATTATAAAAACGTACTTACTCTTTATACCTTCATTTAATATTAAACTTTAGAATTAGCATAATACCTGCATTTAAAATAAAGCAACTGTCTGTTATTTCCTCTTATCAAGGGAAATTGTTGAAACCCTTTGAACTTTTTTTACGCCCAAAAGTTCGAGATTCGAACCCTTTCATTTTAGTAAATAGCCGAAAAATACGCGTGGGGGTTTTTGGCCGCTTTGTGCCCGTTAAAAAATGATAAATGCTCAGATTTTAAATGTCGAGCTTCTCATCCAACTGGACAAGAAATCAATAGTGGAGAGGCTTTTTGCAGCTTTAACTTATGCCTGGATATATTTAGAGAAAAGTGAATTTAGTGTACGCCTAGCAGTTATTACGTGCGATTCCACTTCAGTAAATTCGAGAAAAATATTATTCTAGTTTAATTTGAAAGAGCTGCTAATAGAAAAGCTATCCCTGAAATCATCAACTTAAAAAGTTGCTTCATTCCTGAATATCGCAAATCCAGAAGCATATAGTGAGACGCACTTCAACAACTTTATTGGCCAATAAAGGTGCTGATCTTACAACCATCAAACGGCATGGCGGCTGGAAGAGCTTCTCTGTAGCAGAAAGTTATGTTGAGGAGTCTATATCCAATAAAGTTGATATTGGAAGGAAAATCCAAGGAAAATATAGATGTTCTTTACAAGAAGAGACATCCGTAATTTGTGCATATTCTTCACAAACTTCGGCAGATGTTATGCGTTCCGAAAATGATGGCAACAATGCTACATGGGTTGTTATTAACGGAAAGGCAGTTTAATGTGATAAAACAAAAAACGAAATGTCTATTACTATAAATGTAAATGTTATTAAGCAAATAAATTAAATCTGATTTATAGGTTTATTAATTTTTTCATTATTCTACTAGTGAAATAATCTCGGAAATAATAGTATATTATGTTACTAGGAGTAGAAGGCGATCATTATGAGTTGAGCCCAAAAATTTGCTCGCCGAGGCGTTAGCCGAGGCTGAGCAAATTGGGCAAAACACATAATGAGCCTTCCACTCCGAGTGACATATACTATTTTTTCTTCAAGCGTGAATATAAAAAATTACTAATTTTGAAAATTTATAGCGGATAACGCGATGTTCAATCTCAGCACAAAATAAAATCAGTAGGTAGGTAATACTATTTATTTTATACATTTTATACATTTTATTGATTAATTAAACATGACAGTTTTAACCACTTTATTCATGAATAAAAAAACAAATGTAACAATTATTTTTCTTTAATTTGAATTAAACGAATAAACATCTAAATTACCTACATGTCTATCATCAAACTTTATTTATTAACATGAATATTAAATGTGCAATTTTGTATGGTACAGTTGTTGATATTTAAAGCGCTGCTGGCTGTCTTTTTTTCAAAGTTTACAGTTCTGTCGTTGAATACGTTACTTGTAATAAGGTTCTCAGTTTCAGTGTTAACAATTGTACCATTATTAACAGAAAAGTCTTCGATTAAATTATTTTCAGGATCAATATTTACAGTTTCGCTTGATGTACTTGGTTCATTATACTCTAATGGGTTTAATATTTTCATCGCTATCTGTTTCTTATTGTTTACAGAATCTTCAATGTATCCTTCAGCGACGCTGGTAGATTTCCATCCACCATGTCGCTTTAGGGTTGTAATGTCTCCACCATTATCAACTAAGATAGTTGCCGAGGTTCTTCTAAGGCAATGCCCCGTATATTCATGTGGATTTGGCAACCTTAAAAATGATGCAACATCTTTTGGCACTTTTGAAATTTTATGTATGCCCATTACAACACGATGACAATGGCCATTTTGATATTTAATAAAAAATCTATCAAAAGTTATGTCTTTTGGCCGAAGAGTAGCATATTTTCTGTATAAATTTAAATAAAACTCTCCAATTATGGTAAATGAACGATGTTTTTTAGTTTTTGTATTGGGAATATTTACTAATATTATATTTCCCAAATCTTTTACATCATTAACTTTTACTTGAATGAGTTCATCGCATCTACAAGCTCCTGTGACTCCAAATATTAGTGCAACCTAAAAAATATAGAATTATTAATTTTGTAACAATAAAAAAAGTTGGAAAATGCAAGGAAATTCTAAAACATGACGTAATTTTAAGACATCTATATTTATGAGTTTTTACAACATTCTTCCAATGAGCTATCTTTATTTCCGAAAATTGTTTATTATTCTCGTAATGGATACTATAAAATAACTTGAAGTTTACAAATTATAACAAAATTTTGTATTACAAATATAAAAAGGTTAAATATATATCTACCTATAATTTAAAAAGTACATACCTTGGTTGCTAAATATTTATCATCAGGTGCTTTATTCAGGAATTCGTCAAATTCTTTTTTAGACAAAACTTTCGACTTTTTTGGTTTATAATTTTCACCTTGTCGTTTCAAAAATGTAATTAATTTTGAATATTTCTCAATATTTACATTGTGTTCTATGTTTAATTTAGATTTTACCATTGAATATTGCGCCCATAAAGTTGAACTTTTCAGTGTTCTGGATAATCTTGTAAAATATGCTATCATCACATTTTCTGAATAAATATGTGCATTATTTTCTTTTGCCCAATTTATGAATTTATCATAAGCATTTTCATAAATTTTTCTCGACTTTGTTGGTATAAGTGTTGCCACTGATGTATTTGCAATTTCCAGTAATTCTGGTGGTGTGCACTGCATTTCTTCAGACATTTTAAAAACGACCCGACGCGACATCAAATTTCAACTGACACTTAATGAAACGTCAAAGCTTCTTGAATCTTTAATTCGTTGCTAGGATACTTATCTACACATTGTTACATTTTTTTACTAGTTAAAAAATGAAAAATATTTGTACTAGTTAAACAATAGGCTGCTTCTAAAGGAGGTGTTGCACTATATAATATAAGTATTATTATACGCTTGAAGAAAAATTTACTTTATTCCACTAGTGGATAAAGTATCACTTTCAACGGTTCATGTGCGTGGATAAAGTCCGATTGTAAGATGATTGTGGATAAGATAATAATTATAACGTCGGTAACATGTGCGGTTATTTTAATTTTTAATTTATTACCAGTTTGTCGTTTTTGGCATTTTCTGTTAAATTAATGAAATTGATAAATTGATAAAGTTGCTTTATAATAGTTTAACTTTCCATACAGGAACTTCTGTTGCCAAGTCTAAGAAACTTTCTTAAAAAATATTCTTTTATAACAAGTTAATAAAATTTTATCTCCTGCAGAGGACCAAACTTTTAAACACAGAGACCCTCCCGAATTTCTAATTTAATATTGTCGGGAAATAAACTCAGTCTTTAGGCTTAATTGTGCGAAACTGGGAGACATTTTATTTACATCCGTTATTTGATCTTCGCTTTTATACAGTGTTTTTTTCGGTGTAACAAATGATTCTTCTTTAATTGCCTTTATCGTCAGTTTTTCATTAAAACACGAGAACACTTATTGTTGATTTTGGAATATAAACATGGATGGGCAGAAGCAAATATTTATTTATCATATGATAAAATTAAAAAGTTCGCTGTGCTGATGCTTTGGAGCAGACAGCAAAATTAATTAAATATCACTGAGCTTCAGTTTGCATCAAATTTCTTTATTTATATCGTGAGCATATACTAACAGATGGAGCAATTGCGTCTCACCTATAGTCACTCAGTCTCTGTAATAAAGTCTGTAGCTGTTTCTCATAATATTATCGGTTTAAAAATACGACAGTATGTACTGTTGTGTTGAATGTTGTTTTATATGTTAGTTAAAATTTTATGTATGAATGTTCTATTTTGAAAATTAATGTTTTGAGTAAGTTTTAAATAGCCCCTGTATATGTGTGTCAATAAAGTATGTTATATGTAGTGTAGTGTGTATGTTAAAGACGTAAATACAATTCACAAGTCTTATATTTACCTGCTAATGGCCTCTATTTTACACTTTATTTATTTTAAAATTTTGCTTGTTTTTTTTTTAATTTTTTTTTATTTTTATACTTTATATTTTATGTGAGCAACTCCCTCGAGCAGGAGGCGGGTTCAATATTTTATTCAAGTAAGAATCTACTTATTTCTTTGTCATAAATTTTGTTTATCTCACTATCTAGATTTTCCTCAAATATCACACATGGAATAATAAATAAATTGGATAACTTTAACAAGTGTCAGCTATATTTACCACAACAGATATTCAGATATACAGTTATACAAATTTTCTTAATCTAGACTTATACTAAAATTAAAAATTGAGATCTCTTTATTTATATTACTTTACAAATTTGATTGGTTAAATGAAACTTTTGTTTTTAAATTTGTTAAAATTTAGTTTTAAATATCTTTATCTTTCATTGATCAATGTTTTTTTACATATGTGGCCAATAAAATATACCTTTTAACTGCAGTTAAATAAAATGGTCTACCTTGTATTTTGAAATTTCAAAGTTCTCAGACGATCTTGAAGTTGGCAGGCCTGCTGAACTGGAACTAGACTTTCTCGTTGTTTTCTGCCATTAACTCGTTCTGAAGCCGTCAGATTCTCCTCCGTTCCATTTATTCCGCTCAGGCACTGGTCACTAATTTTGAATTCGCACTTTATTCCCTTTTCGAAAATTCACTGCAGTCGAAGCACTTGATTGGTCACAAATCCTAACAGTTCGTTGTTGTACAAGTTTAATTTTCTTATGTTTGATCCCTGTTCGGACTAATTCGTTTTCTCACAACTTTTGACGAACTTATAACCTCACATCAGTTTGACATTTGAGATTTGAAAAGGTACAAATTTTAAAATAATTGAGTTGCCTTGATTTTTCTTGTGATTTTCACTTGTTTTCTTTCAGATTACCACAGATGTTTATCGTTCAAAGATCATGAGCAAACTGGCTGTTTTCGTCCAAAACACTTTTAATAAACCCGAAAACAAAAGAAGTTTGTTGTGGTTACAACGTCACCTGTCATATGATATAACTTATTTTATGAAATTTTGGGCATACGGATTTCTAAAACTGAAAATTATGCTTATTTTCGATTATAGGATACAATTCTCGTTATTTTGATACCCCATTTTCCATTGTAGGTTATAATTTTACATCTATTCTGAACCTATGCTAAATTATGAAAATACAGTAACATTTCTTACTTAAAACTGTTTTTACCTATCTAAATCTATTTTATGACCTCTTTATTAAAGTTCTTACATACTTTCCACTTGGGTTTGCATTTATTTAAATGTTTATGGCTTATTTTTGTTCTAGGTGTCGAAATGACATCGTTTTTCACAAATTTTTCACTTATGGAAAAGTCTATAACATAAAATAAATACTGCTTTTTAGTCCTTGGAAGATGCACTAGCCAATGTCTACAGCAGATTCACACTCACCGTTAGATTAAAAACAAGATTTACAAAGTTTGTCGTTTGACATATGATACAATTTTTTTTCTTGTACAATGCACCTATATATTGGATCAAATCCAGTTCTAAGGATGTGAACTTGCTAAAGGTATAACACTTTAACTTTCTATAACGTTATTTGCATGTATATTGAAAATTTAGTAAAATTTCTTCGATAGCCGCTACTGTACAAAGCTACCGTTTCAAAATTCGATGAAAATCTTTAAATGAAGTACAGATAATGTTTTGTACTGCTGTGGTTTGTTGGTGACAAACATGTACTACATTTCTGTGCTGTTTTTTTCAAGAAATTATCGTTGGAAAATTGTTTTATTTTGAATTTCATGTGAATTTTGACATTTCCGGAGTCATTTTCCATTATATAACTTGCATTGCACAAATTTGTGATATTCTTTTAAACTAGACATAAAATAGAACTATTTGACTTAATTTTACTACACCATGTGATTCTTTTTAAGAAAATCTATCAATTTAATAAATATTTTCAGTTTAATTGTTCATACTTGGAATTAAATATTTTAAAACGCTACTATGCTTTAAGATTTGCTTTTATTTAATGTTTTATAATTGAGCAGTATGTCATAACATGACAGTACATATTGTTTATAATTCAATGTTTGTGGGAGCGTTTTTGTGCTATTTTGCTATTTGAGCTATAAAGAGAAAAGAGACATCACAGAACACAGAATGATGAAACAGTTTTACATTGAACACGACGATTTTCCCCTAATCCAAGAGATGGAACGTAAAAGAAAACAGTTGCAGTCCTTAACCTACGCCTACATCAAACGCAGAGACCTTTTCGGCAATCCCATACCGAGAACAAGCCAAAAATAGAAGTTATTAATAAATTAGGCAATCTCCAAAAATAACTGGCGGGTGGAGAGAAATCAAACAGAACAAAAATAAAATGCTAATGTGATGGAAACAATCACTTGACGCTCGACAAACACTTGAAATGTGACCACACGTTCGCGAAATCGATGAAATCGATGCTGTTTCGCTGTTTTAGATAAAGCTAATGAAAACACACCCTTGTGTCAACAAATGTCGGCGCGGCCGCTGCTATAACGAGCTTCAGCGGTCGCACAACTGACTATAAAAATATTTACTGAACACAGAAAGGGAGGGGCACTAATGCATGATATTATTTTTAGATTTTCAGGTGCAAGATAATGTTTCGCAAACAATATATCCCTCGGATTTAACAAACCTTACGTCAAATTTTTTCTACGATAGGTCGTTAATCAGAATGAAAATTGTGGTTTCGTAACTCATAATGTTGAGGATGTAATGTATCTTGGATAGCCTGCGGTAGACTATTTCTGAGGGAATTGCAGGAACACAGCACTATTCGTTCCACTTTTTTTAGTGGCAGCGAAATTTATGTTTATTTTAATTCAATGCTCATGATGCTAGCTCGTTCAAAGAGACATTTTCTATAAAAACTTTTGGATAACTTCGGTTAAGCTGATTATAGTGATAGATAGCTTCTTCAGTAACTATCGTAAGTATCTTATTTGAACTTATTCTCCATTAAAAATTGAAAAACAGCCTGATACAACGCAGCTCGAAGAGCAAGGCTCACGGATGAGTTGCGTTATACTTCGACGATTGGGTTTTATAATAAACGACGCATTTTTATGTGAAATGAAGCACATAAATTTACTCTGTTTGGGGAAAATCATCGGATGTTAACCATCGGGATTTGTTATCGGCGTAAAATAATTTATGGCCAGCGAGTCGAACTCCATTTAGAGGATTTTCAACTCCGGATATTGGTGTATTGGGAACAGCCCATAACTTTTGTTACGCATCCATTTGTCTTTGTTTTATGGAATGTAACTCAAATGTGGTTGATTCAGATCACTCCGAACTGAAAAAGAACGGTTCCGTCGCTGAAAATCGAGTGTTATTAAACGAAAACTACCTACGCCGATTCTTAATCCTCATAAATGGGCAAAATTGGATTAAAAAGTTTGATTTAAAATTTTATTTCAATATATTTTATGACCATCAGTTTTGTAAAATGCAAAATGAAGATACAATAATATGCAGGGTGTTCCAATTAAAACTTCCCACCTGGAAAATATCGCAATTAAGGAATCTTCGAAGCTACCCCTTAAGCAGGGACGTAAAGTACCCTTAAACGTTAAACGACACCCTATGTTGAGTGACACCTAATTTTAAAGCTTTTTCAATTTTGCTCACGACAGCATACGACTTTTTGAATTCTGGTTTGGATATGACAATAAAATCATCACTTAAAGAATAAGAGAAAGTATCAATGAATGAAAGAATGTTATTTTATTAAATGTTCAAATCGGTTTCCCTCCGCTTACACACAATAATAAAATCTTTGCCCCACTTCCCAAAGAACATTTCGAAGCATTTCTGGCGTTATCTGGCCAGCAAGCAACTACAACTATATCGACTGTATTAACAACAACAGCGGGCTTTATTAATTTTTTTCTCGTAGTCGTGATACAGAAGAAAATAATTACCAATCCTTTCGATAGCATTTAAAGAAACGTGTTTTTTATATTCTTCTAGCCAAAATAGAACAACAGAAAGAACAAAGAACCCTGCGTTAATGGAAATTGACTTTTCCCTGTTTCGTGGGTAAGTATATATATATTCGAGAGATTTATTGTTGCGGAACTTTCCCTATTCGTAAAAATTACTCGTCATTTTTCTCTGCTCTCTGCACTTTTCACGCACCACACAACTTAATAACTTTGGGGAATCAATCACTTTGTCAACGCCAAATCGTAGGCATTGAATTCAAACTTTAATAAAAAAACACAATAATAAAAATAAAAGTTCCTTTTATTCATTGAGATTAAATGAATATATTAACATAAAACTAAAGCTTGTTTGCTGCTTACTTCCAATTATTAGAAATGTTATTACCGAAATCAGTATTTCATACAGAGTGTCCGAAAAAAACCCGAACTTCCAGGATCGAATCCCATAAAAAAAGTTTCAGGCCAAAGTTGTGGGACATCAAGAAGCTGGTGTACTTCGAATTGATTCCTGTATTTTAATACTTGAGAAACAGGATTAAAATGTTAACAAAAACTAATTTCCACTTTTCTAACCTTCATGAATGTTCAACTTGAATTATATATCGACGCGTTTACTTTATCATACGAAAAGCCACTGCATTTGCACAGGACTTGAAAGGAAGGAGGCTATGGAATGCACAAGCAAACCTTTAGATTTCGTTTTATACTTTTTAAATTGAAATACACTTCGAAACTCCAGACGGAATCTATCTGTCAGATAAATAAATAGATATGGCGATTTTGGTATAAACTTTCGAACACCTTATACCCATAAATCTACTGTTTGATACATTTTGACGGGGAAATATGAGCACAGTGCTTTCAGTCCGATTAACAATTATTCCGGCTGATATATTGGAAGTGTATATCACAGTTGGGGATCTCTCCATTGTAGGTTCGATTAACTTGATTATTTTTGGTGGCGATAAATTTTAAACTAAATAAAACTTTGGGTAATAGAAGTTGATAGAACATTTTTAAATACCTTTGCTCTGTTGGGAATTTTTTCCAGTATCTCATGTCGATCTATTTCACTATGATGATTTCAGTTGGTTTAAATTTGAACTGGCAAAAATATTTAAACTACTTTTGTAGTTTTTTATACTGAACTCAGTTAGTAGGGTTGATGTTGTTGATTTGTTGCACGAATAGTGAAGTTGAAGATAGTGTAAATGACAAGAAGAGTGCATAAACTTAAGAAGAAATTCCAAAGTTGTTGGCATATCATCCAAAAATATGCTTATTTAACTCTCTTCTCCCTATTTCATCAAATAGTTGAGTTTTAAGAGCAAAGTCAGCAGTTATCGAAAAATTTTCCATCAGCATTTTTTTTAAATTTGGCTTTTTTCTTCAATTTTTTTTTTCGCAAAATTGTTATACTCATATGTTCTACACAGTAAACTGTATCCCTGTTTAAAATATCATTTTTTAATAGTTTAGAGCCGTATGAAAAAAAAATTATATAAAGAACTGATATTATTTTGACCTCATTTATTTCTACTCGACTTTTTTATATCAAGTACCGGGACACCCTGCTCATTTAAGGTTCACCCTGTATAATTGGTTTCCGATAAGGAATTTTGCTTCATAACCCATGCCTATCAAGAGCTTCAGCCTTTGCTTGACATTTATGGAATATAGATCGCTTCCTTAGAATTTCCCCTTTAAGTGCATTTGGCACTTCCCGTTTGCTGCTATTTAACAGCTTATATATCAAAGTATCATGTTAATTTTGTAATCCCGTGCAAGGAGTGGCCGTAATCTCTAGATGTAAATAGGTACAGCGCAGATAATCTTACCGCTCTGCTGTTGACGGTGGCATATTTCCATAATAATAACTTACAATAATTTGTTAGTTTAATTTGAAGAAAAAATGAGTGTTACAAAAATTTAAGTATTAAAAGCCATCATTTAATCCTCAAAAATCTGCAAGGCAATATGAAATGGTTTATAATAATGGCTTCAAAAAGTGGTATACTTAAAAAAAAACAACTGAATAATTCACTCCAGCAGGGGATATACTTAATATACTGTTAATATAATCAAAACTGAATAATAATTAGACAAAGGATCAGTTGAAGTTAATGGCTGATTGGTTAATCACAAATTTTACCGGAGAATCGGTCCTAAGCAAATTCCCAAACCGCCACAGCTCAAGAAAACACACCTATGCAAAAACTAACACCACCTGATGTTGCCCTCGGCTATTAGTAGAGAGAAAGTTTGTAATGTACCTATAGTACGATCGTATTCGATGCAAAGTAATAAATCATTGCCTGTCAAGGGAATCAGTGCAACACATTTTATAGGGGGTTTTGGAAATTGAATAATTTCTTTATGCATTATGGATTAACAGTTATATATTTATGAAGGACAAAATGAAAAACAAAGGCATCTCCTTCGCACATTGGGCGGCAGGACAACAATACATTTATTACTCCCTTCATTATCCCTCATATGACTTGTGTCTTGTGTTTTTTGCGGCGGCGCGCGTGCCGGCCTGGCGTGGTCAGTTTCGTTTCGGTTGTATTGGTGCTGCGTGTTTCTCGCTCGCGATATTTGTGAGGTTATAACTGTTATAAGTGCAATTATATTTCTTTCGGGCTATATGTGTGTTTCGCGCTATTATTTGAGAATTTGTGAGTGAAATCATATTTCTTGTGCTCCGTAACAAAAGTGTTTTTAGTGTTTTATTTGTGTGCTGTGTGTGTGTTTCGGGCTGTTGTTTGTGAATCGTGAATGCTATTATATTTTCTGTGCTAGTGAAGTGAAGTTTTTTGTATTATTATTGCTCTGTTGTCGTTATATGGATAAATGGAGGCGGTGCCTGGATGTTCGCGAGCCGGATGTACTGCTGTGGGTACAAAAAAATCTATATTAAGTTACAGAGAAAAAACGATAATATTAAATGTCTATAACCCTTTAGAAAAGGATCATCCCATGAAACTGAAGACTGGTTTGGTGGAAATGTGTTCTAGATATACTGGAGTAAGCGAATTATCTGTTTTCAAAATTTTAAGAGAGAAGAAAATTGAAGGAGACGTTAAGAAACCTAAAAAAGGGGGTGCAAAGAAGAAATTAATATTAAATGAAGATGAGAAAAATGCAGTTTGGCGTACAGTACATAAATCATAGAATTTATATTTTGTTTATAATTTGTTAACATTTCTTGTTTGATAGAAAAATAACTTATTTTGTTGAGATTGGTAGAGAATTGTTGTTAGTGTTTTCATTTGATAGAATCATATCATAGGATTTATATTTTGTTTTCATTCTGTAAATATTTATAGTATATCTGTTATACAAGGTTTTTGCTTTGAAACTTCGTTCTCCTTATAAAAAAAAGAATCGTAATGGGGTGCGATGAAGAGATCAGTTCACGTCTGGAACCCTGTTCCTACAAAAATCCCTTTATTCTCATAAACTATTTGTTTTAAATGTAATTTATTATAAATCCAATTCGTTATTTAAATTCCACATATGTACTACATTTCACCTCTGTACGCGCCACTGTTTATTGTTCCCTGCTCTACGATCAAGCTCGCCAGGTTAGTATTTGACGTATAACCGACCACTTCGTACACTCGATGCACCTGGCCGACTACAGCTAGTACCAGAACACAGTGCGTATGCGGCGGTATTTCAGATTTTACATTCAATTTCATTTTAAATTTGAAACGGTTCATCTTACGCCTCCTAAAAATGATGACACGATTCTCCTTTGATAAAAGACCGAAAATTTTTTGCTCTACTTTGCATCGAATACGATCGTACTATAGGTACAATAACGTCGACTAGTATATGTATGTAATTAATGTTTAAACTTCGAATCAGTTCAGATAGACGTCTTGCCTCGACTTCTGGAATTGCTGAAGAATCATTTGTTATCCAAATCTAAGCTGTCAGACATTTTAAACTTTACTCATAATGGAAACGGACAGAGCGAAATGGGCTTCGCCTTGACCTTATCTCGCACGAGTCGCTAATTAGCCGATACTGGAGTAGTAAAAAATACATTAGCGTGGCTTAGGGGTCCTCAGTTTTAATGCCAATTTATTACTGTATAAGTCTGGTCTTAATTTAACCCTCACCACCCTCATTAGGATTTAAAAATGTTACATTTTGCAGAAAGTATAAGGTGTGCTTAATTTATAGTTGTGCATTGCGATTTATTGAGATTATTTATGTACAGGGTGAAGCGTCGTGTCGGTTTACGTACTTTTTAAAACAAATTTTATATACAGATACTATATACAGGGTGTTAATGAACTTATGTCTAAAGTTTAAAGGGTGGAAAAATGAGTAAAAACTCAGCTAATTAAAAGTGTGTGAAAACTGTTTTGGAACTGCTGAAATACATGTCAGTTTGTAATACATTGTTGTAGTGATTGCTGTGCTATTTTTCGAGATACATTTAATAGTCGTATTTCCAAGTTTTCTTTTGAAAATGGCACACTTTGACGGTGCTTCATATCTAGATTTTTTGCAAAATCGTTTGCCGGAGTTATTGGAAGCCGTGCCATTAAATGCTCGACAAAATATGTGGTTACTGCATGACGGAGCTCCCGCTCACTTAGATGCTCACTCTTTAGACTTCCTATATGTGAAAAGTGTTGTGTATTCCACGGAAATTCGTGACATTGACCAATTGCTACATCGTATTGCTGAAGCTTGTAATACGTGTTCGAGAGGACGTGGCAATGTCGCAACGCGTGCGAGCGAATTGGATACGTCGCTCTGAAGCTTGTGTGCAAACAAATGGTGGGTACATCGAACATCTTCTATGAAAATCAGCAGTTCTCAAAAGGTGGCTTTTGCAATGTTGAGATAAGTCAGATTTTAAAATTACATTTTACTCAACACAAATCCGTTTGACATAACCGATATGTGGCAAAAATATTTGACATAAGTTCATTAACACCCTGTATGTACGTTATCTACTTGTAATTTATAAAACTAATAAACTAAAATTTAAATTTCAACATTTCTTGACAGTTTGACAAACAAATGGAACAAAAATTGATAGTGTAGACTGTAGAATGTACTTATAATAAACAAGTTATTTATATTGATTGATATGATATAAAATAACATCCAGTGAATCTGTTACAATTTCGATTAAATACAATTTACTACAGTTTCCTGCAATTTTTACTCCAATATATTCCACCTGCCTTGGAGGCAACCAAATAAATGCGACAGCAAAAGCCCCCAGTAAGTTTATACAAATATTTGCAAGAAATCTCCCTTTAGGGCGACTCCCGATGTTCAATCAATAGGGAGGTGTCTAAATGACCCATTTCGTATATCTTTATTAGACCATCGAGATCAGAGAGCAAATTCCGTGAATACTTCGCTTCTGTGTCAAACATCCCTTTTACCTTCGCAGCCTTTGTGGGAGTCAAAATACAGCTGATTAGGTTGATTTCCTTCGGTCAACAGTAATGTCACTAAATGAAATTCCGATGAAAATTTTTTCCCCCGAACCTTTCTCGCTATACGCATTTGCGATTACAACGAAAATACAGAGAGCTCATGGCATAAGTGTTTTTTTCTTCATTTAAAAGATATTAAAAAAAATCTAAAAAAGTTTTTTATCTAATTTAGCAACAGCTTACGTGTGGTAGTGAGTATTTGGTCATTCTGTGATCATATAGTTCGATTAGCTGTGGTTTCGTCAAGCGGCTAGCCTCCGTTGCGCTTCTTAAGCGTTCGGATCAAGATTGTATTCTGCTTAAATTTAAACTATGTAGGGTATATCGTTGATCATTTGGTTATGGTTAAATAATAATTAATAACAGCACAAATGAGGCTTTTTCTGTGATAAAATATTATCTATTCGCTTGATGAAGCGTTTGAATAAGAAAGGAGAATAAAAATAGACCGTATTTTATAGCACCTGCTTTAATTTGCGTAAATACGTCAATATCAAAGGGTTATTTCTACTGTGAATAGGAACACAATTGTTTTTAAAAACTTGAAAACGTTGAAATGATTTTAATAAATATTTCATGCCATTGTATTTTCGCTGTCTAACAGTTGACTTAAAAAGGTTGAAACTGGCAACGCTGATTTATTATTCAAAGTTACACCCCCTGTATATGGTCACGAGCCGACACTGGAAACTTACACAGCAAATGAAAGTACACAGAAAATGTAAAATTCCTCTTTACGTCATTTAAATTTAAAAGCAACACATTAAAATTTAAAAAATACGTTTAAAGCTCTAGCTGAAAGCAGAGAGAGAGCGATACTAATAAATGCGAATCTACAATATACAATCCAAAGTGGGACCTATTGTCCATCCAGAAAACAACTCAGCGGCTTGTGTGAGGCATAATGCATTCCACATGAGGTTGTTTGAATGCAGCGTCATCGCGAAGTGCAATTAGCGGTTTTTGGAAAACCGAGCGGTATGATTGACGTTGATGAATGAACCGGAATAGATTTAGAGCGGCGGGTGTTCATACATGTCAATTCCATTATCGATATGGCATGTGCGTGATATCTGCCGAACATACTTGCAACAATGTAAAAAAAATAATGGTGAATTTTACGTGAGGTAATTACTAATTTCTTTATTTTTCCCTCAGTTTCCAGGAAGATCGAGAATATATGGCACTTAAACATAAATTTGGGTAAGACAGTAAGAATAATAATATCGGGGTTAATCCTCAGTTTTCATGTTTAAGCAGGACGCAGGACGTGACTCTTTTAGATGGCACAGGCCAAGTTCTTCCTTGTTATTAAGCGATAAGAAAACATCAAAATAAGGAGATAGGACGCCAAGAGGAAAAATGGTTCGTAAAAAATTACGATAATATTGTGTACAAAAAAGCGTCACGATTGGAATCTGATGTGAAAAGTATTTTCATGTAATTTCATAACATTTATTTGTTTATTTATTTAGAAATGCAATACCCCACGGGACGAAGTCCCAATTACAGGATTAGGTAAAACAGAAAATTCATCAAGCGATAATCTAGCATCAGATGTAACACCAAGGTCAGTAAATTGCGTAACTTTGTTTTATGATCAAAATCTAGAGAAGTTTTGCTTCATCTAGAGTAGAGTATTTATTTAATTTAGCATAAAAGCTAATTTTTACATTTATAATACAACAAAATATACAAATAAATAAACACATATATTCATATACATATGCTTTAGACGTACAGTAAACAGATGTACATTAGGCGCTTTTTTTAATTTGATCAGGCAACGCATTAAATAATTTGACACCTTCGTGAAATAGTGACTTCTGTAATACTGTAGGACAAAATTTTACATTTGCTCACTAAACCGATCGAAATAACTCATTTAGAAGGGGGAAAAAAAAGAAAATTGTTACCTGGACTGTGGAAGTGGTAAAGGGGCTTATAATAAACGAAAAAAAAAATGCGTAAGGAGGGGTGGCGGAGGGTTGATTTCGGGGGTTGAGAAGTTATGAAAAATTGTACCATTGCGATTTCTGGGGAAAGTTGACGTCAGACAAAAAAGCATCCAGTACAAATTTGTAGATTATGCAAAAATCTACAACTCTAGAGGTAAATTTTTAAAACAACCTTAAAATTTCTGAGAAAAATGCGAAAAACGGGTTTTTTTCTTATTTTTCGTTTTTTATATCTCAATTCCGCAAAAATAATTTGATTTTGACGAAACTTGGTGGAAGTATACCTTTCTATGTCTTAAATAACCACCAATTTTTTTAGATAAAAAAATTAGAAGTTTCGGAGATATTCATTTTTTCCGATCTGAAACACTTTTTTTCCAAAAAAAAAATTCTATTTAGAAAAATCATCGTACAGAGTTCTGACCATGATTATTTTTTCGTTTTGACATATACTTTTGGTGAAATAAAAAAATCTGTAATCACAGTTCAAAAAATTTCGTTTTCAAATAAAGATAAAAGAAATAATACGATTTTGCAAAATTTCGGGTTTTTCCGGATATCTCCGGAACTACCCGGAATTTTAAAACTTTCTAAACGGTATATTGTTAGGTATAAAAAAACACAATTGTTGCAAGTCATTTTTTTTGCATTTTTGAGCATGTTTTTGAACTGTGATTACAGATTTTTTTAGTTCACAAAAAAGTATGTATATGTCAAAACGAAAAAAATTATCACGTGCAGAACTCTGTACGATGATTTTTCTAAGTACAATTTTTCTTTGAAAAAAAAGTGTTTCAGACCGGAAACAATTAATATCTCGGAAACTTCATGATTTTTGTATCTAAAAAAATTTGTGGTTGTTTAAGGCACAGCAAGGTATACTTTCACCAAATTTCGTCAAAATTAAATTATTTTTGCGGAAATGAGAAATAAAAAACGAAAAATAAGAAAAAAAAACTGTTTTTTGCATTTTTTTCGGAAATTTTGAGGTTATCTTAGAATGTGACTTCTACAAAAGTTGTAGATTTTTGCATGATCTACAACTTTTGTATTGGATACTTTTTTATTTGACGTCAACTTTCGCCAGAAATCCCAATGATACAATTTTTCACAACTTTTCAACCCCCCAAATCAACCCTCCGTTACCCCTGCTCACGCATTTATTTTTTTTACGTTTATTATAAACCCTTTACCATTTCCACTTATAAAAGTCCAGGTTACATTTTTTTTTCTCCGTGTAATTTGGTTGGACTACACATTTAGAGATAGATTATTATTATTTGAACACCATTTATATAAATTGTCAAGATTATCTTATGATCCAGTACAATCAACAGAAGATTGCATAGAGTAAATAATTGACATCGAAGCATTCAGTGCACTAGGTGAAGACATCAAAATCGAAAAAAAATACATCCAAAATCATCTGTAACGCCTACTAACCTCTAACCATGAACGTGATTAAACACCGATGATGGGCCTTAACGAAGACAAATTCGTACATTCTGTATTGGACATCAATATATCGGTTACATCATTACATACACAATAATGGTGTGGAACGGATTGCAACTGTGATGAGCGAATAATTTCCGTCTCTTACTAACAGCTCTGTAAATTTTGTAACTGCTGTACCCAACCACAAAACAACTGGGCAAGCATATTATAACTTTACATTCTTTGCACAAAATTAATAGCTCTACGGTAGAAGTGACTTGAATAAACACAAACAAATATGTCCAACTTTAGTTTTTCCATATTTAGCTGCTTTAGCACCCGAATAGATAATAATCTTTAATCACAGAAAAAGTCTAGCGTATGTTAAACGTTTTTTATTACTATTTACCACCCGCAACCAAGTGGTCAACGGTACACTTTGCACAGCCTACCCTGTTCAGGACGTATGAATACAATCTGTGTGGCACGTACAAGGTATTTATAGCACCTTGACCGAATGGATCGTCACCACTTCAGTTTGTTACATTTATTTTAGTTTTCGGTTTATCGGTTTACGAGAAAGTGTTAGTTTAGTGTTTCGTTTCTGTACATGGAATCGTGTACTTTTGTATTTTCATTTTCATGTTTCTGTGCGTAATATTATGAAAAAGCGTGAATACGAATCTAGAAAGAGTTGGTATTGTTAGAACCTACGTTTTGTCAGGAGAAATAGATGCTGTTGCAAGAAGACGAAATAAGACCGACCGACAAGTACCGAATAAGAAAATGTCTCTAAGATTGGTTCAACATTTAAGAGATTTTGGAATGTTGGACGAACATAAAACTTAATGAGAAACTTAGACTTAGAAGTTAGACAATAATATAGTATTTTTTTTAAACACTTTTTCCCTTGGTATTGACACCATGAATTTATCGAATTTTTACCTATTTTATATGTACTTAGATACGTATATAACTAAATTCAAAAAAGAATGACCATTTCTAATGCCTTCAGAACATCACAGGATGTAATATATACATAATATCTAACCCAAAACTGTCATCAAATTGCCTTTCGCCTAGATATTCAAGCCCCAACTGAATGAAGAATGTAATAAAAGCAACAAAGCGCAGCAAGAATCCTTTGTAGAAACGAAAATTTTTATACAAACTACAATAATATCCTGCGGGCAAAACGCCTCGGATACGAATATAGATGTTTATTTATTTATAGTAAAATTTGCTGCTTATTTTATTTTAACACCGATGCAATTTTAAGCGACCATCAAAATAGGAAAATACCATTTCAATTGTATTACGTTGTAAATAGCTTCTTAAATGTATTATTTGAGAGCATAAAAAATATATCACGTAACCTATCTATACCCTCATTTTTTTCAACTCCCCTTGTAGTAAAAAACGTGAAATTCCAAAGTTGTTGGAAATTTTATCACTGCTCGAAATCCAACAGTCAACTTTTTTATATACAGTGTTTTAAAATTCCAAGAAAACTAAAACTATCGTCTTTACCATATTTTCTAGATAGAAAAGTAAACAAGATAAACGGAGTAGAATTTTATGAACATACAAGAAAAAATAAAAAATGGGAACATAAGTAAACGAACACAGAAGTCATTCTGTTCGTGTAATGATCCACCACAAATACGTCAACTGTGAAATATTACAACCACGCTGGAAAATCACCCAAGGATGTAAAAATTACGTGTATAGAGAGCACCGCGTTCTGTTTGCATAATCTTCCCGTTTCATTTGCATTATTTATTTCCCAGTTTACGGCTCCGTATTCGTTTTGAGTTACAAGTAATAAAAAACTGCAATATAAAATTCAATTACTTTAAATATTGTATCAGCCTGGAAATCCAATTAGGTTCGCTCTCTCGAGTAAAGGACCACGTTCCTAGCGACGAGGATGATCTCACATTTTTGGCGGCCGTATGTATCCAGCTTCGTATAAGAAAAATCCACGGATTTCGGTGTTGTTGGGAGACGTGTGGGTGAATGAGAAGTTGGCAAATGTATATATAATAGTTTCGTAGGTTACTTAGAACACTGTCTAAAACGAAGCTCAAGAGACCTATCGAAATGGAATTAATATAAAAACACATATTTAATAAAATGCCTCGATCTACGAATTAAAAGAAATATATACTAGACAGTTGTCAATATGGACCTTAAATGAGAGTAGCCAAAAATCACCCCGAGTACTTTTGCAGATGGCCTCTGGCCACGTCCTTGTGTGTAGAAAATATTAAACTTTGCGCTTTGCTTTCGTCCAATTTAAAACTGCTTCCTGAAAATCATATTCGTGCTCTTTGAATTATCGCATGGAAATTAAAACGAGATAAATTAAGTTATAAGAGCACCCTGTACCATAAGATACTGGAACTTTGACCCCTGAAGTGGGTTTCATGTTTGTCCGGATTATATGGACTTGGTTAAGTGGTTGTGAACGATATATCCGCGAAGTTTTTTTCGGACCATTAAAACCCATACGGAATATGATGGTCTGACATGAATTGATGTTTACAGGAGCCTTTGGCCGTTTTTTACGGGACGTAGGAATGTCTGGAGTATTTATTTACCTCCAGATTCTAACGGTCATTCTGAGCAGTTAGAATCAAAGTAGTTTTGATCTAGTTCTGTTCACGTGAAAATAAATAAAATTTTTAATTGCTCACAATGTAGAAAAGTTTCAGTGAAAATTCTCGTATTCGTTAGTAGTACATTATTTATAGGATTTCAATGAAATATTAAACGTTAGTTAGAAATATGCAGTTAGTCACAATAATCAATAGACAGTCTTTGATTATGCAAAAAACTAGAATCTCATTTAAAAAAATATAGATGACATCACCACTCATATACAGTGTGACGAAAAAAAAATGTTGTACATCAGTATAATAGTTATTTATGGTACTAGTGTGTTACAGAATATATAAGTCACGCTGGAAATGTTTTTTCTACACACGAGTTGCATACAAAATTTTATCCAATTCTTTGATAGAATTTCGTTTTAATAATAAATAAAAGTAACAATCTCAGAAAAAGTAATTTAATGAAATGAATGTATTTTTAAATATTACAAAGGATGCGAGTGTCTGTAACCAAGGGGTATGTTTTTTGAGTTGAAATCACGTTGAAACAGCAAAGAACTGAAGGAATTTCAACATTGGAAAATCGAAGAAGGGGTGAAAGGCGTAAATGAAGATGTCTTGCTGGCTTATTTTATCAATTTAAGTGAGAAATTAGCTCCATCCACGTTGTAAACTAAATATTCCATGTTGAAGTCAACTTTGAGAGTTTACAAGATTGAAATTTCTAAATTCGGAAGGCCAGTGGCATTTCTAAAGTCTAAGCACAAACATTTTCAACCAAAAAAATCCAAGGTCTTAGAAAAAGAACAAATCGAACAATTTTTGCGTGAAGCCCTAGACGAAGATCATCTTCTGAATAAGGTAGGTTCTACTGAATAGTTTAACTGGGTTATATTTATTAAATGTGTGTTATTTTTAGGTGGCGTTGATATTACAAGTTTTTAGCGCTTGCCGTCTAAGCATAGACAGTAAAGAGGACAAAGGGCAGTATATCCACATCATGATTTCAAATACTAAAACGAACAAACCAAGCAGCTTCGCTGTGTTAAATGAAGGACTTTGTGTTAATCCAACTGAATTAATTAGAAAATATTCTAAGCTAAAGCCTCACAATGTGCAGCATTAAAGGTTCTTTTGCAATTTTTAAAAGGGAAAATGCACACGTCAATGTGTTGGTATTAATAAGCTTTCAAAAATCACTAATGTTGTTGCGCGATTTTTGGGCTTGACAGATTCTAATTTATACAGGGTCTCCGGAAATACCGTTCGAATAATTCTAGGGGTGATTCTACATGTTAAACTATGAAGAAAAGTTCATATGAACATAGGTCCGCAAATGCGTCATAAGGTTGCTATGGCGATTCAAAGATTGCACCGGGATATAGGTTTTATTTTATATCTCTGGAACCGTTTCAGATAGCCATCTGAATTTTGGCATATGAATTGCCTTTAATAGTAGGTACTTTTCAGTGTTTTTACTAAATTATTATTTTAATCAGGGGCGTACCGACAGGGGAGGCCTCGATTTAATTTGTTCACATTTTTATTAAACGTCATATTTTTGCAGTTTTCTTTAGAAATTCTGATTCCGCGGTATAAATGACATAAAAAAGGTATTCTTGTAGAAAACCTGTCAGGCTAGCCGTTTTCGAGAAAATACTCTCCAAAGAAAATAGTGCATGCATGGTCGCCCAATAATAAAAATTTCTACATCAAAGTAGGCTTATGTCGGTGCTAAGTTGAAAATGGAAAAAGGTCAAATTACTGTAGTTACGGTAAACGAATTTGACATAAGGTTTAAAAATAAAGTTTATTCGATTATTATTGTGTTAATAACAGTGTAATTGAAAAAAATCATTGTTCTCGTCTTTCAAAAAATGCCGGAATACTCTTTTGCTGAAATGGCCGACATGCACTTCATGTATGGCAAAGCAAACGGTTGTGCTTTGGAAGCTCGGAGGTTGTACCAAGAAACTTTTCCAAATCGCCAGCTTCCTTCTGATAAACTGTTCAGCAGTTTACATCAGAGATTAAGAGAAACTGGTAATTTTACGCCAAATAAGAGAGATTGTGGACGAAACCGTACTACCCGAACGGCGCAGACAGAGGAAATTGTTCTACAACAGATTGAAGCTAATCCAGGTAGTAGCACCAGAAGAATTTCAGTACAAACGAATATTCCCAAAAGTGTTGTATGGGAAATTTTACACGAGGAACTTTTGTATCCATACCATTTGCAAAGAATTCAAGCGCTAAAACCTCGGGATTTTTTGCCTAGAGTGGAGTTTTGTCAGTGGATGCAGATGAAATGCCATCAGGACCGTCATTTCCTCGATAAAGTCTTGTTTACAGACGAGGCAGGATTTACGCGTGAAGGAGTGGTAAATTTTCATAACAATCATATTTGGTCAGATGAAAATCCTCACGCGATTTTCGAAGCTCGATTCCAAGATAAGTTTTCCATTAATGTTTGGGCAGGTATTATAGGAAATAGGTTACTAGGACCATATGTTATGCCGCATCGTTTAGATGGGCCCGCATACTTACATTTTCTACAAAACACTTTACCAGTTTTGCTCGAAGATTTGCCTTATGGATTAAGATTAGAAACATTTTTTATGCACGATGGGGCTCCAGCCCACTTCAGTTTATTAGTTCGACAATATCTAAATCAGACTTATCCAGATCGGTGGATTGGACGAGGTGGACCCGTAGCTTGGCCTCCCCGTTCGCCGGATCTTAATCCGTTAGACTATTTTCTATGGGGTTATTTAAAACACTTAGTTTATTCAGTGCCTGTTGACAGTGTACAACAACTGGAACAAAGAGTCATTCATTGTTGCCAAGAAATACGGAATATGCAAGGTGTTTTTCAACGAGTTAAACGTTCAATGAGAAATCGTTTAGCCAGTTGCATTGAAATGAATGGACATCACTTCCAACACTTGCTGTAACTAAAGAAGTAACATTCAGGTTTAATAATAAGTCACTAGTATTATTTGTTTCTGTATTGTTCCCCTTTTTTTTTTTAATTATAAATCTGTTTTCCATTTACCGTTTCTTTTTTATCACTATTTAACAATACCTGACAGGTTTTCTACAAGAATACCTTTTTTATGTCATTTATACCGCGGAATCAGAATTTCTAAAGAAAACTGCAAAAATATGACGTTTAATAAAAATGTGAACAAATTAAATCGAGGCCTCCCCTGTCGGTACGCCCCTGATTAAAATAATAATTTAGTAAAAACACTGAAAAGTACCTACTATTAAAGGCAATTCATATGCCAAAATTCAGATGGCTATCTGAAACGGTTCCAGAGATATAAAATAAAACCTATATCCCGGTGCAATCTTTGAATCGCCATAGCAACCTTATGACGCATTTGCGGACCTATGTTCATATGAACTTTTCTTCATAGTTTAACATGTAGAATCACCCCTAGAATTATTCGAACGGTATTTCCGGACACCCTGTATACAGGGCATGGCTTGCGTCGCGCATCTGCAACTCTCGTGGCCAATGCTGGAGTGGATATTACAACACCCAAACATCACGATGGATGGAAGTCATCTACCGTGGTAGAAGGTTATATAGAAGAGTCAATTTCCAGCAAAATTGATATTGCTAAAAAGATAGAAAGGGTGCAGAATCCTGAAGCAAGCACAAGCAAAGGGGCAACCTGTTCTATAAATTTACTAGAATCACAAAATGATTCCAATAATCCTTTGGCATCAAATTACGGCTTTACCATAAATGTTAATGTTAATTGTAATAAGTAGGTAGATTGTGTTTGTAGCTTTTAGGTTATTTGTTGACTTATTACTGTTTCAAATTGGTTTTCTAATACAAACTAGAAAAATAAACCAAACATTTGTCTTTTTATGATTTCTATAAGTCACTAGTGGGTTATAAGTCATAACTTACTAGTGACTAGTGACTTATAGGTCACATTATTCCTTTAAAACCAAATAAAATATAGTGTTGGATAAAGAAAATAACATCCCATTTAAAAATAAGGGTGTCCAAAAATGGGTAACCGAGTTATAGCTCAGGGCCTTTATTATAATCAAACAGACTGTACCTATATGAGAACAAAATGGAAAATAATTAAATAAGAGAAATAAGAATGATATCATGAAACAACAAGAGTTGATCTTGAAATAACTTAGAACATGGCTTTCAAATCCAAGATGGTGGCCCCCATTGACTCAAACCTGTAACAAAATTCCACCAACTCTTAATCGAAACGTTTTTTTTTTGTGCTGAGTATGTCTTAGAAATGTATTTCACATAAAGCATCCAAGACGCTCTAGATGGAGCAGTAATACTCGAGATAATTACGTTAAATTGTAGAAATATTCCCTTAAAACTTCTCATTTCACCCTTGGCGTTCCCATTAAGTTTGGAATAGTTTTGACCTGTAGCTGTAGAGAGATAACACGAAAACAGACCGCTGTCATGCAGATTAATTACAGCAGGTTAAACTAATTACGCTAGAGAGAAGTGTTATTATAGGCCGAGTTAAATTGACGAATACATTATTGCATAAATCGTGATAAAAAACTTACAATTTTCTTTCCCGAAGCCTACTGCATACAATGGGTCGAATTTAAATCGATATAACATTTATATGTATTCGTATTTATACGAAGTGAAGCAAGGTTAAGTAAATTCACCCTTGTCGCGGTTGAGGAATCGAAAAAGTTTATTGAAATAACTGAGCTGAATCAGGAAAAGGGAATTGCTAGCCTGTTATTTATTTTTTCTGTTCAGGATGTTCGGGGTGTCTACTGTAGCGTTCTTGATGGGTTTGAGTTTTTGTTGGCATGTATACCTACAGCTCAGTACGTTTTATCATAATCAGAATTTAATAAATACATATAAAACATTAAAATAACACTAACATTACATTTTTCAAATGGAACACCCTGTATATTATTGGTCTATTTTATTCACATATCAGTCCACTTCAACTTTTATTAAGCATGTTCTATATATAAAATTGTTAGTTTTTAAGATATACTGAAAAATCTTAATTTTTATTATTTTATAGAATTCCACAAATAAATATTAACTAATAAAATTAACTCAAAATGAAATGATAAATTATGAACTGACAGGTTGACACAATGTGACAATTTTTTCAAAAGCCTTTTCGTGCGACCGAAAATAATAAAAATTAGGTTTCTCCCAGAAATGTTGCTATATCTTAAAAACTAACAACTTTAGGTGTAGAACATACTTAATAAAAGTTGAAGTGGACTGATATGTGAATAAAATAGAACAATAAAATACAGGGTGTTCCATTTGAAAAATTTTAGAAAATCAAGTTTGAATATTCTTAAAATGATAGTATTATAAAAAATGCTGTGTATAAAATATCGATATTAGCTTTTTGCTCCAAGTGTTAGTAGTTGAAAGTTAATACAACTTCTTCGATGTCATGTTTTGTCCAAAATTCGAAGAATTTTCTACATAACTTGGCAACCCCGCACTAAAATGTTAAACTGTTTATATTGCCATATACAGAATTTTCTCAGAAATCCATATCTTTAAAAACATATAGGGTGTTCCATTTGAAAAATGTAATATTTGGCGTGTCCCGTTTTTACTCATCGCCCTGTGTGTTTCAAATTAATTTTGTCCTTTAGGTTTTTTGATTCTGTACAACTTTTATTCAAACTTTTTCTGTATTATGAATAACAAGGGAGTTATTTTACGTTCTCACACCAATGGCCCACCCTGTATACAGGGTGTCTCACATTTAAATAGCAGGACTTCAGGAATCAGTAGAAGACCTCATTTTGAGTCTAAAAGTTCCTATATATATGGGTCCTAAAACGCTTTGTTTCTGAGATACAGGGCGTTCAATTTTATTTTTGTTTTATTTATTTATTTTTTAACTAAATAACCGCTGACAAAAAAAATCATCATGTTGCGGCGAAAGACTTAGTATTTAAGGGCAAATAATTTGACACAGAAAATCATCGCATATTAGTTCCAGTGGTGGAGATAGAGGGGTCTCTATGCATATTTTTATAAAAAAAAGTATAGCCGATTTGATATTTTCCAAATGTTTTCGAAAAATATGAAAGAGCATTCAATTTTACCCAGAAAAGGCCCTCTTGTCCAAAGTCGATAGGAGGTGGCGTTTTCAAGAAAAACCGAAAATACTGTTTAGAAGTCAAATTAAGAAAAACCGAAAATACTGTTTAGAAATCAAATCAGACTTGAAATGTCATTCTAATATTGACATTTGCGCTTATTTTATTATAGTTTCTAATTGTGTGTAGAGTATTAAAAAAAATTGCAACAAATTCAAAATGCCGTTTAAGTTTACGAACCAAGAATACGCAGATATTCACTTCGTATACGGGTTTGCCAATGGGAACTCGGCAGAAGCTGCTAGGGAATATCGGAGACGATTTCCTAATAGAAGACAGCCGCATCCACACGTTTTTATTAATATTCATCAACGTTTCGCTAATGACGGATTGAATCTGGTCCATAGGGATCGCAACATAATTAACGTTAATATTGGCAGAAATAGGAGGAATCAGCGAATCTTGCACGAATTTGACAGAGATCCCACGACGAGTACCAGAAAAATTTCCAGGATTATTGGTGTTTCCAGGTGCACTATTTCTAGAACATTAAGACGAGATCATAGACATCCCTACCACTTACAACCTGTTCAGGGTTTACGTCCGGGTGACGAGGAACATAGAATAGCTTTTTCTCGGTGGATTCTTAACTCAATTGAAAACGACGGAAATTTTTTATCACACATATTATGGACCGACGAGTCATGTTTTACTCGTCGAGGTGTGACAAATTTACACAATCAGCATGAGTGGGCACATGAAAACCCGCATGCAATCAGACCACGAAATTTTCAGCACGAATTTAGTGTTAATATTTGGCTCGGCGTTTATAACAATTGTCTTTTCGGCCCTTACATCTTACCTCAACGACTGAATTCTGCGAATTTCTTAGAGTTCTTAGAGACCGAGAGTGCCAACATGTGGGAGGAAATTCCTCTGAATTTAAGAATGCGAGCATGGTTTCAACTTGATGGCTGTCCAGCTCATTTTGGCCGAAATGTCAGGAACTGGTTGAACACCCACTTTCCCGAAAAATGGATTGGCCGCGGGGGTATCGTTGCATGGCCTCCCCGATCCCCTGATCTGACACCCCTAGATTTTTTCCTCTGGGGTTTTATTAAAGAGAGAGTTTATACCACTACTGTGGACACAAGGGATGAACTTATTCGTCGGATTCGGAACGCATGCAGTGAAATCAGAGACAATAACTTAATTCAAATGAGACGTTCTATTCAGCGTCGGTGTCAGTTATGTATCGAAGAAAATGGTTTACATTTCGAACATTTGCTTTGATGTAATATGGTTTTCGTTATTTATTTTTGTATTTATTTTCATTTAATTAATTAAAAACAATTTTAACCGAATTTTTGAACTACATATTTAATTTAGTTGTAACACAATGTTTAAAAATTATTATTTGACTTCTAAACAGTATTTTCGGTTTTTCTTGAAAACGCCACCTCCTATCGACTTTGGACAAGAGGGCCTTTTCTGGGTAAAATTGAATGCTCTTTCATATTTTTCGAAAACATTTGCAAAATATCAAATCGGCTATACTTTTTTTTATAAAAATATGCATAGAGACCCCTCTATCTCCACCACTGGAACTAATATGCGATGATTTTCTGTGTCAAATTATTTGCCCTCAAATACTAAGTCTTTCGCCGCAACATGATGATTTTTTTTGTCAGCGGTTATTTAGTTAAAAAATAAATAAATAAAACAAAAATAAAATTGAACGCCCTGTATCTCAGAAACGAAGCGTTTTAGGACCCATATATATATATAGGAACTTTTAGACTCAAAATGAGGTCTTCTACTGATTCCTGAAGTCCTGCTATTTAAATGTGAGACACCCTGTATAGGTATATCAGTTTCAAACTTATATCACGGCTCAGCTCGGCGTCCAGAGCAGTAAAATAGAGTTGTAAAAAAACAATTTCTAGACGATGAAGTCATTTTAATAAAAAAAAGCTCGATCCCGTTCTATATAAAACTTTTTGTTGAAGACTGTTTATTGTAAATTTCTCTTAAACTTTTCCATGAAGGAGAAATAAAAAATAATAACGCAGCTTTTTCAATTTCTAGTATTTTTTCCCAGATATGTCGCTGACAACCTTTACCAACGAACGAAAATGTTCGGTACTATATTCTGAAGAGTCAAATTCGCAACCTCTTCAATTCAAATTTATTTTATCTTCTACGTATTGCCAAAAGTAATATATTTTATGTCATACATAACATTACCAGTTATTACTGGAAAGACATTTTCATGAAATATTTCTACTGGAGGAAATGGAAAACATTTTTAAAGCAGATTTTGTCATATTTCGCATAGAAGCTATTAGTACATACCTACATATGACTCTATACACACTCGCAATTACACCCAAAGCGTCTGCAAAGGCAATGGAAAAGTTAAAAGGTTTTTGTGGCTTTTCTACAGCGATTCATTTGCAATTAGTTCTTTCGCGATGCTGCAGATAAAAACTACGTTCACATCACAAATCCATTTTGCGTTTTGGGTATAATAATATATACAGGGTGGCCTAATTTACTCTTTAGCAACTACTCACCCGACTCGGCAACTTTAAACCCCAATATTTGAAGAATCATTGAGAAAAGTGGATAGAATCCATATACGAAGTATATCGAGTACTTCAGCTTCCACCCTGTATAGAATGAGACAGGTTTTATAAGTAAAGGTTATTGATATTGTTGTTGTTTGTTGTTGTTGATCTTGTGGATTGCCTCTGGTAGTATTCTAACCCAACTTTTACAGTTCTGCTGAAGTCATTTCGATAGGAATAAATTAAGGAGGTATATCGGGGTCCGAGGGAAGTGAGGAGCGCAGGGGGTGTACTATGCTTTTCTTATGTGACTAAAGCCCGTTGCCAATTTGAAAAAATTAAATTATATTGAAATTATTTGCGATAAACATTATCTATATAGCAAAGAAATCTATTCATATGCACATAGCATACATATTGACTAATTAACAACATAAAAATATCATATTTAAGTAGTTTTAAATTATATTTAATGAACGCATAAAGACTATGTAGATGTGGCAACAGCGCTAATAATTGACTAGCAGTTGTACACACTGCGAACCTACAGACCTCGGACATCGGAGATATTGCGCGTCAAATTCGGGTAAAGATGCGTACGCGTTCAAAAATGTATTGTGTGTAAACTATGTACAATATAATTATTATATATAGCAAATATATCGTATTATCCTCGCGAAGATTTGTATCCTTTATTTAAAATCCGTAAATCATGTGAACTGGTAAAACAACGAGAATTATGAATTATGTTAATTTAGTCCAAGTCAAAGAAAATGTTGGATGCAATTTTGAAGGTTCTGTGATAGAAATTACATTATTACTCACTGTTCGTGTTTTTAATCTGTATTTTAGTAATGTTACAAAAGTTTTGCAACTATAACTAATTCTTTTGATATAAAGTATGCTGAGAAATATTTATGTTCCTTTGTTATTCCGTGCAAATGCTTTTATCTCAAGTATTACTAATTATATTAATCAAGTAAAGAAAACTTTATGTAACCCTAAATATTGCTGGGTAATGATTACGATGTTTTTATAAACCATTAAATATATTAAAAGGATTTATCAACTGTATTTTTTATTCCAATAAATATATCACAGCTTCCTAGTCTTTTTTAATTAATCTAGTTTTTTAAAAACATTACAAAAAATCATCTGTTGTGGATAATTTATTGTTGATAACAATGTACATGGGATTTAGGAAAAATGTATATGTTTGAAATCAATTTCGTTTTTATCAAGTCTTTCAAATGTATTCCCTCCTTGCTGTCAGCTGATTGCGACGTTGCCACATTAATCCTCAAGTCAGACAGAAATGCAATTATTGGTTTCTGTTTCTAATTAATACAGCTGTACTATGTTCAAAACTTACATTAGTTTTACATCAAAAATAAGATAATACTGTGTACTATCTATGGAAAAGTTTTGTTTCACAATTTCTACATTTTTTTCTCAGTTATGGGCAAAAAAAGAGCCGCACCGTCCATCTTCGCCATATAAACCTATGTTAAAATGAACAACTTTCAACAACAATATCTCAAAATCTAGATTCAAAAAAAATTTCAAAAAAATATGACGCACAGAGGGAGCACTGGGTAATACGCTATATAAATTTCAAGTACATCTGTGCATTTGAGTAAACCCGATATACCTCCTTAAACTACAAACTTTTGTGGGAAACTAATTTATTTCTGTATACGGCGATATTTTTTTCTCATTTATCATAACATTACCAAATCTGTCTTCATTCCCATTGCTGATGTTTCAGATATTGATTGCGAGGAACCTTTTGAACGAATGCTTTCAAATTGAATTATCTTAATCTTTTCTCGAGCCTAAAAAGACGTTTATTTGGATCATCTCCAGTTTGTAACTCAATATCTTAATGAAGCCGACATTTGCTTCCTACACAGGTCCGGGGATCAATAGCTTTGTCGAAAGCGCCGGCCCTTATTTGCTACAATAAATGTTTGTCGTAACTTTTCCTCCATTAAAGTTTTCAGAGTTCTTCAACAATTTCTCTTCATTTTTTAAAATATGTTATGTTCTTTTAAAACATTTAGAAATTTTATTTGTGTTATAATTAATCCTCTTTGGAAGCACCAAGCTCTATTGCTTGAACAACATTTATTTGATGTAATTATAATAAGAAAGAAATTTATTTATTTTGGTACGTTACGGTTCGAGTTTATTTTCGACCAAAAAGCGACCCCAGTCTCCTTGAACTTGAAGCTTTTCAAATAAAATATTTATCCTCATCCAAACAAGGCCCTTATTAAATAAATAAAATTCTGCGTTTAGATATTAATCCTTTTTTCCCGTTGTACATTAAAGTTGTACTCGGTTGGATAAGTTCTCCATTTAAAAATTTAAGATCGTATTATCAGGGATAACAATCCAAACGTTAAACAGCTTCGAAAAGCGATTTTTAAGGAGGTATATCGGGGTCAGAGGGAAGTGAGGAGCGCAGGGGGTCCTATGCTTTTCTTATGGGACTAAAATCCGCTGCCAATATGAAAAAATTAAATTCTATTGAAATTATTTGCGATAAACATTATCTATACAGCAAATAAATCTACTCATATGCATATAGCATACGCATTGAAAATTAACAACATAAAAATATCATATTTAAGTAGTTTTAAATTATATTTAATGAACGCATAAAGACTATGTAGATGTGGCAACAACGCTAATAATTGACTAGCAGTTGTACACACTGCGAACTTACAGACCTCGGATATCGGAGATATTGCGCGTCAAATTCAGGTAAAGATGCGTACGCGTTCAAAAATGTATTGTGTGTAAACTATGTACAATATAATTATTATATATAGCAAATATATCGTATTATCCTCGCGAAGATTTGTATCCTTTATTTAAAATCCGTAAATCATGTGAACTGGTAAAACAACGAGAATTATGTTAATTTAGTTCTAAAGAAATGAAATGACACTCGCGCCCATCTCTCGTCCAAGTCAAAGAAAATGTTGGATGCAATTTTGAAGGTTCTGTGATAGAAATTACATTATTACTCACTGTTCGTGTTTTTAATCTCTATTTTAGTAATGTTACAAAAGTTTTGCAACTATAACTAATTTTTTAGATATAAAGTTTGCTGAGAAATATTTATGTTCCTTTGTTATTCCGTACAAATGCTTTTATCTCAAGTATTACTAATTATATTAATCAAGTAAAGAAAACTTTATGTAACCCTAAATATTGCTGGGTAATGATTACGATGTTTTTATAAACCATTAAATATATTAAAAGGATTTATCAACTGTATTTTTTATTCCAATAAATATATCACAGCTTCCTAGTCTTTTTTAATTAATCTAGTTTTTTAAAAACATTACAAAAAATCATCTGTTGTGGATAATTTATTGTTGATAACAATGTACATGGGATTTAGGAAAAATGTATATGTTTGAAATCAATTTCGTTTTTATCAAGTCTTTCAAATGTATTCCCTCCTTGCTGTCAGCTGATTGCGACGTTGCCACATTAATCCTCAAGTCAGACAGAAATGCAATTATTGGTTTCTGTTTCTAATTAATACAGCTGTACTATGTTCAAAACTTACATTAGTTTTACATCAAAAATAAGATAATACTGTGTACTATCTATGGAAAAGTTTTGTTTCACAATTTCTACATTTTTTTCTCAGTTATGGGCAAAAAAAGAGCCGCACCGTCCATCTTCGCCATATAAACCTATGTTAAAATGAACAACTTTCAACAACAATATCTCAAAATCTAGATTCAAAAAAAATTTCAAAAAAATATGACGCACAGAGGGAGCACTGGGTAATACGCTATATAAATTTCAAGTACATTTGTGCATTTGAGTAAACCCGATATACCTCCTTAATAATCCGTGAATTGATGAGATAGTAACCCCACTTTATACCTGGATATTTCTTTGTTCGAGTAGATATAGCTCTGCTACTTTTGACAACGCTGAGGTGAAATACAAAAAAAAAGAGTTGTGCACTCTACTGGGTGTTCTCGAACTATAAGATAATGTGTGTAAATAGTTATATATTGTCATTTTGTCTATATTCTGTATATTTTATGTTTATTATAGCTAATAATAATAATAATAATAAATGTCTTTATTTAAAAGTATATAGATTACAAGGTGAAGTCTAGCTTATGGCTGTTCGAGATTTCTAAATTTAAAAATTAAAATTTCAAACGAAGTTAAAGTATAATTAATACATAATTATAATACATATTTACAGCGCGATAAAAAAAACGTTATACAAATTAAGTAATATGAGTCTTTCATTATATACATTTATTCTAATAATACTGCAAGTAAATACCGAGTCAAACTTTTACCGCACCTTATAAATATTTTATATTATGAAAATAAACCTTAGTTGTAATTTTTAATTAGTTGTAGCCATTGTTGTACGTTTGTGGAATATTCATGATGTCCTACATAAAGTTCCCTAATTTAATTCTGATTTATTCTTTCCAAACTTTGGGCATCTCATCTTTATTTTAACTATAATAATAAATTAATCCAATAATTCGTCACTGAGAACTTTTCAGTAATGTTTTACAGATCACGGTTGCAAATATTTATTACTTTCTCCTTTTGATACTTAACATTGCAATATATTTTTAAGCTTTTTATTAACAACAAGAGATCTAAAATTAATTGAAAACAAAAATTTTAAAGTGCTATTAGTGATACGCCAAAAGAGAGATAAAGATGTTAAGCTAATCCAAACTGTTTCCGTACTAAACCGGACCACGCAGCACAGCCACCCGCTGAGTTTCCATAGTCTGTGTACGAACGTCAACCCAATTCAGCCATAGAACAGTAACTAGCGTTCGGAATCTGACCAATCTGTGAACATCAAAATTTTATATAATCTTTGTTGCACATGTACTTTTAGGGTGTTCTACCTAATAGGGAATCTTCTGTAACTCTGTAACTCTCAAATTTATAAAAAATGTTTTTAACAAAAAGTTGTCTGGAATCATGTGGGCCATGTAACTGTAACACCCTGTATATTATTTACAGGGTGTTCTATTTAAAATAACAAACCTATATAGCGCCCACGCGAAATGGAACACCCTGTATATTTATTGTTAATATCAGCATAAAATAATCGATAAATCCAAATATTTTAAAATTATTTCCCGAGTTATATTCTAGTTTTTGTTAATTATAATAATTACAGTGAACAGTGCTACAGGTGTGTAAATGTATAAAATGTTTCGAGTAGTGGTTCATGCAATAATGTTACCCTTGTGTTGCGTTTTTATGTATTTTATCACATTAATATCCCCGAAAGTCTGTCGCGACGGTTCACACCCTGTATACGTCGAGGGACCGGCAAAATACACTTATTTCAAATCAACGAAATTCTCCTTGAAACGCCTAAATGAAATCTAAACAAAATAACGAAATTTCAATCCCACTCCTCCACGTTTTCTTCCTCCCTAACAAAACAATTCGCCCAATCCTAATTCAACGAGATAAATTTAAAAAAGACCAGCCGAAGCGCAACACCTTAAATAAATTCAGTTGTCGAAAAGAAATTGATGGCGCTCCCGGCAGAAATTTATTCCGTGCGTTGCCCCTTACGGTACAATCGCTCCGAGAAAAGCGAATAAAATTTTAATTTCTTAAGCTGAAACGCAGGGCCCGAATATGCTTTTCAATCTGGGATTAATACCAACTACAGCAACTACATTAATAAGAGTTGTGAAAGGTTTCAACTCTGTGTAACTTGATAGTCGAGAATTTCAAAGCCAATGAAATATGAATGAGTAGATAAAACTTTCCACATGTTTCGACGGGTTTAACACCCTTGCTTACTTATTAATAGGGGTCTTAAGTACGTCGTTCATGAATGTTTTATTTCAATTTATTTATTTCTTTTTCAGGTGCTAAGTATTCATTAATGAAGAGCCAAAGCGACTTTGCCAATAGTTAATCAGTTTGAAGGGTAAGTTTATTATTCTTACCTTTATTACTACCACTCTGTTACTGTGACTGAAATGTGTCGACAACAAAGAAACTGTTCTCTCGATGCAGGTAAATCTGAGTTACTTTATTTCCTGAACATTGCTTTTCCGCGAAAACTGTGGGTAACCCATTTTCGGCGTCTCTGGATTGTTAATACATAAATTTACTCGTTTCCACTTCCACCCCAAAGTATCTAATTAATTATAAATACCCAAGTAACTCACGCACCCGGACATGTAGGTGAAACAGGAGTAATCCTAATAAGTAATTACTATCGCGCTCTAACTAGCAGCCGGTTGTCATACTTAACAAACGACGGAAACTTCGTCAAATCCTCTATTTATACGCGAACTACAAAGTGGCATATCTCATTCTGACGGAGCCACTGTACTAGAAAGAGTACTAGTTTGTATAAGTTTAGATTGTGGTTGCGAGATTTCATTCTGCACACCTTCGAACGGGTCAAATTTTAACGCTTCTAACACCTATTCACACTTGCATTTTGTTCATTCCTATTTCAGAAATAATTTATAACATCCTAGAGGTTGAATAATTAGTTGTTTGGTTTTCAGTTTCTGCATTGACAAAGACAAATGCATCAAACTAGCTTCGGAAGTTCAGAAGTGTGAAGGGTTCTCCTGAAACATAGATTGTGTAAGGGCACCACTATATCTATTCAAACTATACATAGACATTTATTCGTTAGATATTATTTCGAGTTTTGAGACAAGAGGACAGTCAATAAAAGAACAAATTTTAAAAATAATTTAATAGTATTTAAAACTTTTTCATTTTTACAACAATGATGGAAAAACTTTAACATTTACAATATTCTTGCAAAGTAACAGAAAAAACATGCATTAGTGCTCAATTGATTTGTACATTTGTCTGACCAAGGACAACGGGGGTTAATTACCGTAAAAATAAGCTCTATTTAATGTAAAAAGAGCGAATTCCCGAGCCGCTTTTGCCTGACCCTGTGACAATTTATTTATAACGCTTTTTTGTTAGTTACAAAGGGCAACTTAAATTCAACTTTTTGAAATTTTTCTTCTTCGATACATTTCTTCAAATATTATCACAAATGAGTAAAATTATCAAGATGTTCAATACTGAGGGAAAATGTACTCAATAATTTCACTCGGTGGATTCACTCAAGACCTTTCTGCTTTCTCTCAGACCGATTTATGTACAGTGTACAAAACCGCAACTGTTGGATAAAATATATTCATTAAAATCACGTTGTTACATTTGATTTAACGTGTTCTAACTTATTCTGAGGCATCGGAATGAAACTACGCCCTCTGTCTTACTAAGAGGCAACGAACGAAGCATTTTACAAATTAGCATATTAGGCGAGTGTTCCAGCGACGATATGTAAGTCGACCATATCTATTATACTTATTTGCCATTACAATTGCAAATCCTGTTTTATGCCATAAGCAGAGTGCAAAGGGGGATTGGCTGTAAGGCAATGAAAATTTAAGTGGAAATTGTAGGGGCGTTTTTCTTGACAAATTTATTTCAACATGCAATTTTCGAATCGTTTCCGGTTAATTTAACTTTCGGAAGACTTCCGTGTCCTTTGGGCAAATATCGAAATATTGGGAGCTCGATGAAAATGGGAAATTTGGGATGTTCTATGTTTCTGTAAATTCAATTACGTTTTGATCAAAATTTGATGTCACTGTTTAAATTAAACCGTATATTGTTTTTCTGTCTCTTTATACGCGTTTTAACATGTAAATAATATATAGTATATATATTTGTAAAATATTAATATTTATTGCTTTTTATTTTTATTAAATTCGTGCCAGTTATTAATTATGGTTTGCATTAAATCATTTATAATTGCCAACAGTGAAATATAGTAATACAAATGATCAGAATTGCTATTCGCTGAAATATACATAATTAATTCCGGGAATATTTATAGGCAATTTAAAATTTGTAAATATTAAAACACATACTTATATTTAAATAGGTTATCCAAATACGTGCCCATATGAAATTTATATGTTTAATTTACTTTTAATTTTCCAGGACTTTTGCAATCTATATTAATTTGAAACGTTCAAGTAAAAAATCTCGCGCTCGAAAGTATGACTGGATATACCTTAAGTTATAGGTAATTTAATTGCCTACAAGATAAAATGACTAATTTTCCGAAAGGTCATCTAGATTTTCGTGGGCAGTAAAAAAAAGTTAAGAAACACGTAAATTTGCTACTTACTTATAATTTTGCCAACTTACACTTCTTTTTAGCTTAGACCAGGGCGGATTTGTTTTGAGGTGAATGTGAGAGGGGGCAAGCAAAGTTTTTCTGGATTACCTTCAATACAACTCACATAGTAAAAGTGTAAACCCTTAATCTGGACGAGGTCCGGAACATTTTCAAAATTGCAAAAATGTTTAAAAAATTTTTAAAAATACCTATTTTATCTGAGTGTTTTACTTATATCTTGGAACCTATGTATTTTGGAACAATACTGAACTGAATTTTGCACAATATACTCAAGTTAAAAATGTTTAAATTTATTACTCATGTTGCAAAATGGCAATAATTGATGAAAAAAAGGCAAAATAATCAAGTTTTTTGGATAATTTTTTAAAAATATTCTAGTAGTACTTTTATTAAGTCCAGTTTTGTTTCTGTTGACTCATTAACGGATACAGGCACTGCATTGTTTCAACTGAATCAGTTCACAGAAGCAGAGGTGATTTCAGCCTTAAAAAAATCAAACCCAAAAATACTATGGGCCCAGATAAAATCCCTGCATTTGTACTTAATGATTGTGCCTGTGTTTTAGCTATACCTGTACCTCTTACCATCTTGTTTAATTTGTCTATTAGATGTAATACTTATCCTAGTGTATTAAAAACCTCTACAGTAATTCCTGTTTATAAAATTATAGACCTATAACAATTATCAATAATTTTTCTAAAGCTTATGAGTTTCTTCTTTACGATTTTATTTTTTCTTTTGCAAAGAATCGAATAAGTGAATATCAACATGGTTTTTTTAAGGGCAGATCCACCACATCTTCTGTATATAACTCAATATATTTCGGGTGTTTTTGATTCGAATTTGCAAGTAGATGTAATATGCACCGAATTCACAAAGGCTTTTGATCGGCTTGATCATGGTGTTTTATCGACTAAATTAAATAGTTTCGGTTTCTCAAAGGACTTACTACACTTCTTTTTATCTTATTTATTAAATTGGCATGCATTTGTTGAATATCATGGTCGGATGTCGAAAGAATTTGTAGCTATTTCTGGTGTACCGCAAGGATCGGTTCTTGGTCCTCTTTTCTTTAATATGTTCATTAACGATATTTTTTCCTCTTCAATACACTTCCAAAATTCATAGGTTCCAAGATATAAGTAAAAAACTCAGATAAAATAGGTATTTTTTTAAATTTTTTAAACATTTTTGCAATTTTGAAAATGTTCCGGACCTCGTCTAGATTTAGGGATATACACTTTTATTATGTGAGTGCACAAGCAAAAATTAGCTTGCCCCCTCTTACATCCAAAAAGTAAGATATTTCGACAAATCCGCCCTGACCTAGTTACTTTTTTGATATTATCATTATACGTACATTTCCCCGTCATAAACTTTAATTCGACTGGAGTACTATGAATTTATATAGGCGAGCATATCACAGCATTGCTTCAACGAAAGATACTTATTTTCAGCACATAAAAATCGTACAATTCGAAGAATTTATTTTTTTGGAATACTGTATATTTGATTATTTAGTTAAGTTTTTATTATCAACACAAGGATTTGTATATGCATATACTTTGGAGAGACTTTAATAACAAACAATTTTAAGTTTAAACCCGTATTACAAACGTGTGCATACTCTGTTAACAATAACACCCACACAGTCCATGAATGATATTTAATATTCCGCAGTTAGGCGACTTTCCATTCTGGGTCTGGCAATTACCGTACCCAGCTATGCGTTATTCGCCGATCTAATAGAAGAGGAATTTGATATAACCGAAATCTAATGAATTCATTGGATTTCTGGTCGCCGTGCTCCCTTCAATTCCTAACCTAATAATGCGACTAGATTGAACTCCCTTCTGGCGGTTGTTTGACGGTTGACAGTGCTGTGGGATCGAGGCTATAAATAACTTAACCTAAAACGCAGATTGATGGCATAGGTGTATCTGGCAAGAGTACACTCGCTGTGCAAACCTCGTTATTTGTCATGGGACCAAGACGCTTATTTCGTGGCTTTTGCGAGAATGAATCTCTCATCACTAGTATACGCTATGGACGAAAAATACGTGTTTAAGTGCAGATGCAGTTTATTGTGAAAGAGAAATTGTCCCTTTTTGCTAAAATGTTGGAAATACGATTGCTAAAAAAATGCTAATTTTCAAAAGAAAACTTGGAAATACGGCTATTAAATGTACTCTCGAAAAACAGCACAGCAATCACTACAACAATGTAGTACAAACTGTTTCGAATACAGTCCCGCTTCATAAGAAACCTATAAACTCGCAAAAAGTGTTTCATAACTTTTTGTAAGTACTCACCGCGATAAAATACATGTATTTCAGCAGTTCCAAAACAGTTTTAAACACATTTTTAATTAGCTTTTTTCTCTATGACCTTAAGGTCGTATGTCGGGGTCCGAAGGAAGTGAGGAGCTCAGGGGGGTCCTATGCTTTTCTTATGGGACTAAAACCCGCTACCAACTTGAAAAAATTAAATTCTATTGAAATTATTTGTCATAAACATTATCTATATAGCAAAGAAATCTACTCAAAATACACATAACATACATATTGAAAATTAACAACATAAAAATATCATATTTAAGTAGTTTTAAATTATATTTAATGAACGCATAAACACTATGTAGATGTGGCAACAGCGCTAATAATCGAGTGCGGTTGTACACACTGCGAACTTACAGACCTCGGATATCGGAGATATTGCGCGTCAAATTCAGGTAAAGATGCGTACGCGTTCAAAAATGTATTGTGTGTAAACTATGTACAATATAATTATTATATATAGGAAATATATCGTATTATCCTCGCGAAAATTTGTATTCTTTATTTAAAATCCGTAAATCGTGTGAACTGGTAAAACAACGACAAAATAATTATGTTAATTTAGTTCTAAAGAAATGAAATGACACTCGCGCCCATCTCGTCCAAGTCAAAGAAAATGTTGGATGCAATTTTTAAGGTTCTGTGATAGAAATTACATTATTACTCACTGTTGTGTTCTTAATCTCTATTTTAGTAATATTACAAAAGTTTTGCAACTATGTGTAACTATTTTTTTAGATATAAAGTTTGCTGAGAAATATTTATGTTCCTTTGTTATTCCGTACAAATGCTTTTATCTCAAGTATTACTAATTATATTAATCAAGTAAAGAAAACTTTATGTAACCCTAAATATTGCTGGGTAATGATTACGATGGTTTTATAAACCATTAAATATATTAAAAAGATTTATCAACTGTATTTTTTATTCCAATAAATATATCACAGCTTCCTAATCTTTTTTAATTAATCTATTTTTTAAAAAATATTAGAAAAAATCATCTGTTGTGGACGGAAGGGAAAAATGTGTATGTTCAACGAAATCAATTTCGTTTTTATCAAGTCTTTCAAATGTATCCCCTCCTTGCTGTCAGCTGATTGCGACGTTGCTACATTAATCCTCAAGTCAGACAGAAATGCAATTATTGGTTTCTGTTTCTAATTAATACAGCTATACTATGTTCAAAACTTACATAAGTTTTACATCAAGAATAAGACAATACTGTTCACTATCTATGGAAAAGTTTTATTTCACAATTTCTACATTTTTTTCTCAGTTATGGAAAAAAAAGCCGCACCGTCCATCTTCGCCATATACACCTATGTTAAAATGAACAACTTTCAACAACAATATGTCAAAATCTATTCAAAAAATATTTCAAAAAAATATGACGCACAGAGGGAGCACTGGCTAATACACTATATTTCATATATACATATATATTTCAAGTACATCTGTGCATTTGAGTAAACCCAATATACCTCCTTAAACTTCCGATACAAGTTTGTGACATCAGTTAACCCAGTTTTTGCTCCTTTTTCACCCCTTTAAATTTTCTGACATAAGTTCATTAACACCCTGTATGTACTTTATATGTATGTCAATCTCTGGTATTGAACTTAGACTCACTTTTAGTTATTTTCGAACCTATACCAAGCACATACTGGTATTCAGAGGCATGCGCCCTGTTTTATTATAAAATCCAAATTTATTTATAAAAATAAACATTTACAATTTACGAGCTAACATAAAACGTTATTGTGGCAGCGCACACGTTATGGGACACACTTAATTTTATGTTTTAGTCCCAGGGCTACTAAAATTATCGTCGAATTTCATCATGAAAAATAATTACTAGGTACGCTTAACGTATGGTTCATAATATAATTAATAATTTCTCGTCGAACATGAATGCTTTTAAAAAGTGTGCGCCTAAATAGGTTTCAGCAGCTATTGATCTTTTAAACCTAATTACAATTTAAAATTAAATTAATAGTGAAAATTGTTGTGTAATAAATATCAGATGTCCAGATATCACTTGGCTGCTTGTTTGAAATATTTTCTGCTTTTCCTAGTAAAATCATGAGCGTTATTTTTGTCTTGTTTTTGTTTAATTTAAAGTAAAAAAAAACGTTCCCGACCTTGCCACGCTTCGTTACGCAAGGCAGTAAGACGAGAAATCTCTTCGTTTAACAGATAAATAGTTAAGCAAAGTCAACTAGAGAGCAGATGGTTAAATATTGATTTATGGATATAGTTATAGTCCTTCCTCGCAATATCCTCGGATAATTCGAGCTGCTTTCTCATCCTGACAAATCAGCTGGGTTGATGTTTAAGACGGAGCCGAGGGTCATCGGTCGTCTCCTGAAGGAGTAGCAATGTAGGTCATTCCCCCCCTCAAGATCTGCTCTCTGTCTCCTTCATGTTATCGCGTCTGGTTCGGTGAATGTAACTGGACTCCTGGTTTATCGCAGACGTTAAGATATAACTAAACTGGTGTAAAAACTAGAGGATATCTATAGCGTCGACGGCCTGAAAAGTTGGTTCATTTCTTTCTAGTGTCTTGACAGATGCCAGTTAATAGTTTATTTTGACATTTTAATCCTATTTCCAGTTTCAAAAAGACATTTTTTCAACACAGGCTAATAAAAACAACTTAGACTTCTTCTAAGTTTATTTGTCCTGTATTTTCTGTCTTTCGAACTTTGAATAACGAACCCAGATTAAGAAATAACTGTTATCGAATCCACTAGAACAACCTGTTTCAGAATAACGTTTTTCTGCTACACATGTTACATCTCTAGTTACATACTTTGAGTGCATACTAAGGGTGATGATGTTATTTATACATATAGTAATTTTTATGTTAAAATATGACGAGAAAATAAATAGCGATTATACTTTTACTTACCTTGTACAATTCCAGTTCTGATTCAGATTCCTCCCAATCTGGATCGTATATAATCTAAAACAAAATAAATTGAAAATTAAAACAATTAAGTAAAAACTGCTTAAAACAAAGAAAATATATATTTTTTGAACCATATACAAATGCATTAATCCAACAATTCAAACTAATACATTAGCTATTGTAATTAGTTATTTCTTTATGTAAACAGAACTGACCAAAAACAAAGCACAGACCATTATGTCTTGAGGAATTGTAGCTTTAACATTTTTATCAATGATTTGTGTCTTAATGCTATTGTTGACAACTTTCAGCAACGTAAAATGTAATCAAGAGGTGCAGTATCAGACAAAAAACAAGCTTGAGTAAAGACCAAATCGGCAATAAATAATAGAACATTCAGGAAACACCATTGAATAGAAATTGTGCATCCGCTTTTGGTGAACGACTAAATTGTTTAATGAGCTGTCCTCACTGACGATCTCTTTATCGAGCGGCAAAGGCCGATGAAACATGGGGGGAATATTTTAGGAGAACATCTGTTTTTGCGCTGAACATATTTTTCTTTGCATGTACTGAATCTGTAAACCGTTTTTTTATCTTTAAAATTCAGCTCGGTCTCTGGCAATTTAATGGCGTAGTAGCAGTAAAATTTATAATCTGGTACGTAATAATTTGAAAAAGTGAGTATACAAAAAACAAGACTACGCCAATAAAATTTAAACATTTAACTGTCAAAAGTGTTAGTTGGCCTTGTAATTGTCTAAAAATCAACACATCGAAGGGAACCTTTTATATGTATATTTGGAAAGATTATTTCGAACTAAGATATTTGACTTTCAGTAGCAAATTTTTCAAAAATAAGGAAGAAAAATTGAAGATATTTAATTTACTCCAAATATATCAAGCTACCTACCACAGGGATCAATTCTTGACCCGGTTATTTTCTTAATTTATGTCCAATATTTGAAAAAATAGTGGAGTTTTCGTTCTCAATATCTGATGGCAGATTCAATTCATATTTAGTTATTATCAGTTATTATCAAATGAAGCTTTTCGTAGATTTACCAAATCCTTTCTGTTGCAGCATTATTTTTACAGTATTGTTGAATTTGTTGAATACTGTACTACTAACACCTATTTACCTCAGACTAGACGATAAATGTACTTCATGTATATAAAAAAATCAATAAAATTCTATTCTATTCTATCAGAATTTTTAGACACAACTTTCACAATAATTACGAAAAACAATCAACGAGGTAAAACACGACGATGGAAATAATTCAATGAAAGCTATGTTTATGCCTATTGCCACTCTAACAAAAATGGTCTGATAATTATTAACATTATATAAAATTAAACCCCTTTTTTCTCAAAAACGGATGCTTCTCACGATTTCAAGTAAGTATACCTTTTATCCGTAGAAAAGTATGAAGAACCAATGTCTAATATCAGAAATCACATAATGTGAGAACCAAAACAGTTGAGACCTTTTATATGTACATCGCGTAGACCAAATTTAGTCCAAATATTTACTGTAAAAAAAAATTAATTAAAAACATTTTTTTCAGCTTTGACTCTCTGTACATATGTTTGTTATTATTAGCTCTTCCACTCAGGGAAGTTAGGTTATATCCGCCCACTTTTACTCCAGGAATCTCCCATTACAATATTACACCAGGAAAATTAGCGAAAATAAAAGAGAAACTCGAAGAAAGTCCTATCCGCGAGTTTATTGTAAAATTATCTAAATAAACATAATACAAGACATCTCTCATCTCGTGAGTCAAAAACTTTTATTAGCTAACTTTTCTATTTAAACAAATAAGTGAGGAAAACAGTTTTTTCACTTTGCAGGGAAAACCATCAATTTTAGCGAAAAGTGACTCACATACAGCTTGTAGGGAATAAAATTATTAAAAAGTTCAAATTGATGCGCGCTGTAAATTTTGCAATATCTCGGCTTCTATTCATCGTAGAAACTTATTTTATTTTAAACTGGGGTAGCTCGACGAAAAAATAACAATGGGCATATTTACGAATTCGTAGAATAGCCCTGAACCCCAGTAAAAATGCATCTTTTATACTTAATTTTTTTTAATTTACAAAAACGTCACAAAAGTTATTGTTAAACGAAATATTAATTAAAATTTCAATTTCGGAATTATTTTACTATTATTAAATAAACAAATGAAGCTATCGTTCATTTAAAAAGTTATTTTTTTATATATTAAGGTAAAGTAAACTTGTTTTTTCAATATTTTGTTAGCTATTTAATTACGATTTAAATGTAAAATTAAAGTAAAAATTCATAAATTATTTTTTAATTTCTCATTTTGTAGATAATTTTACTCCCTACAAGCTGTCTGTGAGTCACATTTCGCTAAAATTGATGGTTTTCCCTGCAAAGTGAACAAACTGTTTTCCTCACTTATTTGTTTAAATAGAAAGTTAGCTAATAAAAGTTTTTGACTCACGAGATGAGAGATGTCTTGTATTATGTTCCTTTAGAGAATTTTACAATAATTTCGCGGATAGGACTTTTTTCGAGTAAAAATCTTATTTGCTTGGCCTAAGTATATGGCCGATTCGTTACAAAAGATCTTGTATACAGGGTGAACCATTTTAAATTACGCACCTAAATATCTCATCAGGAAAGCTACCAATCCGAAAATAACCCTTCCGAAAGTTGTTGGGCTCGGAAGGGGCCATCGGATGGTGACCTTCAATTTGACCTTGACATTGACCTTCAAGGTTATTTGATGGTCAAATCTAATTTTATAAGTATGAACTTCTATTTTTGACCCCGGATTCGGAAAGATCGAAAAAATTTACGTTTAGATGGGTACTTAAGGCTCTTCTTTAAATGACCTTTAAAGGTCATTTCAAGGACAAAATATTTTAAATTGCGCATCCGAATATCTTGTCTGAGGAGCCACCAATCCTAAAATAACCCTTACAAAAGTTGTTGGGTTTCTATTAGAAAAAAATAATTTGACCTTCAAATAACCTTGAAAGTCAAATCCAAGGTCACTATCCCGTATTCCCCTCCGAACCCAACAACATTCGTAAGGGTTATTTTCGAATTGGTGGCTTCCTTGATGAGATGTTCAGGTTTTATTTTCATTACTTTCCGTTCATTCTTCTGCTTTATTCAACTTGTATAAATACTTTATAGGTATATTTTGTCACCAATAAAGTAATTAAACAAAACTAAATCGCCCTGTACATCTGCAAATGACTACTACAAAGCGCCGTTAGCCCCAGTGCTACCCTAGCGAGGTCGCGAATGTAGCACAAGGGACTCACATTGACACAATAGGAAGACAGGCGATTGTATTTCCCACCACCCACGAACCGTCTTCCCTCACACGTCTAATACCCCAGTTGCGCCGTACTAAATAGAAGCAAAACAGAAATTGCTGGAGGTACGCGTCTATGTTCCCTTTGAGACGTCGCGTCGCCTCTTTGTTCGTGCTTATCCCTCTGCTTCAATAATCCCTATTTTTTTACCGTTCTAATTATTTAAGGCTTACAGGCCTCTTGACAATTAAAGGGTGCGCTTTCTTGCGCTCACGATAACAAATTAAAGCTCTCAATAGCTGTAACTCCTAACAAAAACACTAAAGCGTTATTAACTTTAGCAGTTTATTGGTTCGAAAAGTTTGAGGATGAATCCCGGTTGTTGCTTGGTATATGAGGCAGGAAATAGCAGGGGTTTATTAAAGAGAAAATGTTCTTTATGCTGTTTCATGAAGGGCTGCTAACAATTTAGGGAAACGGGATTTTTTAAGGTAAATCTGGACGAATATGGGTAATATACACAGTCTGATAAAAAATTGTGGACGATTTGAATTTGCTAAAAAGCTAATGGACTGCTTTTATCGAGAAATTATCATTTAAACAAAAAAAAATGCAGTAAAAGTTTACTTATCAATGTAAAACTTTTTGGCAATAAAAGATTCATCCTTTCTTTAATTGTCTCTAAATTTTATAAAATTGAAACTTTATTTTGGGAAATTTATATTAGCTGAAAAATTACCAATTCTTTTATTGCTGTATTTGTTTAAAATAAATGAGTTTTTCTGCAAAATAATTTCAGGCTATATGAATTTGTAATATCACTTAGTTTATTAACAATTACTCTTTTTATAAATGCTTGGTCACTAGCTTTTAAATTTTTATTATGATAAACCTACATTTATTTAACTTTACATTATAGTAGTTCGAAACATTTTAGCGACGTCACGCTTGTCAAACCCAATTGTTATTTTAGTTAAAACAGCAAAGCTAGTGGTCCACTTTGTTGCAGTAACTCAGTGTTGGATAATTAATTTAACACTTAAGCCATTTCCCAGTTATTTGGATTTCTTTCGACCAAGGCTTGGCAGCTCAAATATTTAAAACCGGTTAAAATCTACCTCAACATCACCATTGTTTCGACAGAACAGAAATTGATGTTGAAGCAGTGGCGGCTCGTCGTATGAAGCAACTGAGGAGCAATGACGTAAACTAATGCTCTGAACTAATTAAAATCACTAGTTATAGAATTTCTGAATTAAGAAACGAAGAAAAATTAAAAAATATTTTGGACTACCAAGTAAACGGGGCAAAAGTTGCGACGAATTAGAAATATTTTCGAAATATATTTCCCTTTAATTAAGTTTTGGGAATTTACATGATTTAAATTTTTTTGCTTTAATAGATTCCTCAAAATTTCCCGAAAAATCGTTTCAATGTTTATTACAAATGTATCCAAACGTTTTTGAAATAGATAGGTTGTAAAACGAACTTAATATTTTGTACAGAGACGAACAATTTCGTAATTTAGAAGTTCAAAAAACAACAGAAATTACAAAGAATTTAAAATGGTATTTTCGGAAACATACAAATTGTTTTGCCCCGGTTTTACAATTCCTAAAACAAGTGTCTCGGAGGAAAGAAACTTTTTGTGTCTTAAACAACTTATCAGTGATGACTGACTAATAAACCTGTTTTATTAAACATTCACTATGTTTTAAAAATATTTTGTTAAAAGTGGAGGCACATGAAAAGCTGGCGGCGTTGTTTTATATGTAAATAGATAAGTTGTTTTTATATTTTTCGTATTTTTTAATATTCATAAACCAAATATGAACAATTTTGTTAATTATTAGGTAAATACGTCACTTTGTTTTTTTCGGTTACTTAATTTTGTTCTAAATACAATTTTTAAAGTTCAGATATTATTATTAATAATATAATTTTTTAATTTACGGTTAAAGTAGGGCTATTGGCGAAGATCTCCATAATAAAAAATGCCGTGAAAACTTATTCCTTTTTATTATTTGAGAGCGGATTAATAAAATATCCTAATAGTTGCGTATTATTTTTTATAAAATCTGAATGAAAATTCTCCTCGTGAACATCAGTTTTGTATTGTAACTGCAACTAGAAACTTCCAGATGCATTTAGTCGTTTGACCTTGAAAATTAAAAAAATTTTGCCTGCGGCGCTTTTTTTCCTTTCTTGCCTATCTTTTAGTAAAAAAGCCACGGGCCTCACCACTGTGTTGAAGAGTAAAAGATGAAGCGCGATATAAAACAGAACAGAAATAAAAAGGAAAATGATAAATAAAACAAAATATGATACGAAAAGAACAATAAAATAACCACAAATAGAAAAAAAGACGGCGAGGTGGAAACAAAGACGAAGTGAAAATTTTACTACAAAATATAAAGAAATAAAAATATATACGACTCAAAATTTTCCACTGAAATACTATTCTGTTCTTTTTTTTTGTGTTTCTTTTGTTTAATAATAAGAAATACAAGTAACTAAACATTGAGTTAAAATTAAACTTGATCTTGTTTTGAAGACTTTTGTACCACATTTCCAGTTTTAATAATAAACGGTTTCCCAAGACAGTTTACAGGTATATTCAGATCAGACCAAATTATTCGTACGTAATCAAAACAACACGTGTAACTCTCAANATACAAAATGCAAAATAACATAATACAAAATGTTACAAAATAATAATTTTAATAACTTTTGCTCTGCACTTATTTATTCCAGGTATTAATGCACAGTGAGGCAAGAATTATTAGAATGAAAAAATTAAATTGGTGGAATTAATGAAAACCAGCGAAGAAGTAAAGTTATAAAAGTTGTTGAAAATGACCACCTCCGATTGCACTACATGCTTCGATCCTGCGACTCATTGATTGACGAACACGTTCAAAAATGCCTGGGGTGTGCCGAATTGTTTCACACGCTGTAACAATACGATTTATCAATTCCTCGACATTTTTAATTGAGTGGAATAAACCAGATGTTTGAGGTGGCCCCAGAGAAAAAAATCCAATGGATTTAGATCAGGAGACCGCGGAGGCTAGGGTTGTGGGCCTCCTCGACCTATCCAACGATTTGGGTACACTGCATCCAAATATTGTCGCGCAATTAAACTAAAATGTGCTGGTGCGCCATCGTGCATAAAATACATTTGGAGTCTTCAGTGATACTGGACGTCTTCCAGTAGTATCCGCAACTTCTCTTCAAGAAAATTACGATAAGCTTCTCCAGTTAGCCTCCTTGGTAAAAAGAATGGGCCAATGAAGTGGTCTCCAACAATTCAGACACATACATTTACTGAAAATTTATGTTGATGGCGGCTTTCAATTATTGCATGTGGATTCTCATCTGCCCATATGTGATTATTATGAAAGTTCATTATGGCTTCTTTGGAGAAATTAGCCTCATCGGTGAAAAGTATTTCTGCCAAAAACTGAGGATTTTCTCCAATTTTTTCTTGAATCCATCGGCAAAAAGCCAACCTTCGAGGAAAATCGTCTTGTAAAAGCGCCTGTACTCTTTGGATGTGATATGGATACAAAAGCTGATTTTTCAGTATCTTAAAGACTGTTGACTGACTAATATTTAGATTTGCGGCAATCTTTCTTGTACTTGTTGTAGGACTTTCTTCGATTTCGTGGAGCACTTCTTCCATTTGTGGAGTTGAAACTGTACGAGATCGCCCGTTTTCAGCAGTCATTTTTTTTAAAGCTTTCTGTTTCATTGAGACGGAGATGGAGACGAGCAAACATTGTATGATGCGGAATTGCACGATTAGGGTATCTTTCCTCATAAATACGCCTAACCCTTAACGAATTACCGTCGGCAAGACAATAAACAAAATGCATATCTCACAATTCATTATTTGTGTAATTAATTCTTTGAAGAGAAATATCAGTTTTAAAACACGAAACACTCCTACACTCACAATGTGACAAACAGTAATCAACTATTGACAAAAAACAATTATTGACAGTTGGTGGGCATTCCAATTTCCAAGCCAACTGGGGCTATTTTGTTTGAACACGATAAAATAATTTAATCAGACATCTATCAAGACAGATACCCTAATCGTATAGTTAAAGGACTTTTGAAATAACAAGTATTAAAAGTAGATTACAAAAAAAATGAACGCCCTGTATCTCGGAAACGAAACGTTTCCGGACACATGCTAATGGGAACTTTTTTCCTTATTTTTATCTAAAGAGCATGTCCCTGAAGTTTTTCGCAATATTAAAGAATCACCCTGTATACGACTCAAAATTTTCCACTGAAATACTATTCTGTTCTTTTTTTTTGTGTTTCTTTTGTTTAATAATAAGAAATACAAGTAACTAAACATTGAGTTAAAATTAAACTTGATCTTGTTTTGAAGACTTTTGTACCACATTTCCAGTTTTAATAATAAACGGTTTCCCAAGACAGTTTACAGGTATATTCAGATCAGACCAAATTATTCGTACGTAATCAAAACAACACGTGTAACTCTCAAAAGGAATTGCAAATGAGGCACTCCACCAATACCAAGGGAATATCATCATATTTAATAAGTAAACAGTCGTAAATTCACTTTGGCTCTTTTAATTTTATTCAGAACAGATGGCTTTCTTTTAAACAAAAATACAAACTTGGAGTCAAAGTTAAATTCTCAGCGGGAACAATTTCCTGGGCCCAAAATCCGCTGGGGATTAGGCAAACGTTTGGTTTATTTTCTGGGGGGGGAACAGAAGAGGAAGCTGTTAACTAAAATATGGAGGTCGCTTACCAAACTTAAGGAAGAAGTTGAGGCACTGGTTGCGCTTGCTCTAGGACTAACGAAAAGGACATCCAACTAATTAAACTTAGTTTTATCAATTAGCATTCCAATTGCAAGTCAGAGGAAGAATTTTATATTTGTTTATGTGTTTATAATCATGGACATTTTTTTAAGAACGATTTCTTGTTATATTAGACCATGTAGGTAATAGAAAAAAGTGAAAAAATTAGAAATAAATACTTACAGTAGGACTAGTAAGATCTATTTCGAAGGGTCTCTAGAAGAGATCTAAAATTACTTGGAAAAACTTTGAAAAATATGTAAAATTAGGAAAAATTACAGTTATTACAGTGCAGGATATAAAGAGTTGTTTTCCTATTGCATTTCCTAGTAATACACAAGCTGTTAAACTTCTTATATTTATATCTACATATAGAATGGCGAGAACAAGGATGATGGATTTGAATAAAAAGTACCAGACCAACTTTTCAAATGAAAAAAACTAAAATAAAGTTCGAGCTTCAGCACAATGGCTGTCTAAAACTGGAGAACAGGGAATTCGGTAAAATTCAGATTTCAATATTGCATCCTATTCTATTCCTTTGAAGGCAAACCAGTTAACACTAATTGTGCTAGAGTTGTGTAGTGTCTTTCCTTAAAGAACAAAGAAAACCATAACTAATCTGGATTATCAACTTTCCACGAACTTCAAACAAAAGTCTTTCAGACTGATTAGTAAAGGTTCGACATGACGAAAATCTCTAACAATCCAGAGGATTACATAGTTAAGCGAATTTCCCAAGCAACTAATTCTTGTTTACGATACATATGAAAAAAATTGGGAGCGGCAACAATTAGAATTTAAAAGAATGATATTTCTTAACCGTAAAACTTAAGCGTTTATTTTATATATAAATTCTCAGCAATTTAATAAGGTTAATTTTAAAAGTTATTTTTTAGAACTGCACGTTTCTTAAATATTTAGGTATGAAAATGCCACGGAAATAAATTCGCAATTAAATGGCGTAAAACAAGTCAATAAAATATAATATCCGTACAATTACAGTTCACATACCACTGAAAATGTTCCTAAAATAACAATTATTGAGATATATTTCTTTATGTAATGTGAAACTGACACACTGATATGAAAATCGATTGTAACCTAGCATAAGGGTCCTATAATTAACAAATTAATCATAATTTCTGGTAGATTATCAAGATGATTATCCAAACTAGTATTCATTTCTAGAAAATATTATCTTATTCCCAGAAAAGTTTCATTAGACTAAATGGAAACATACATATTTCTCAAAGTTATTACATGAGATAGACTTTTATATTAGTAATGTACAGAAAAGGTAATATTTCTTTGAATAACAGTAATTAATAAGAATTAATAAGAAATTATAAAATTGTAAACAAAATACAGTGCGTTTTTACTCTTTTTCTCTTATTAAGCCACTCGATCAGCTGAATCGGTCATCATAAAACAGCAATAAAATTAAGCCCCGAATGATACGCACGAAATGAAAACTACTGTCAAGTCTGATTATGTTTGGAAGCGTCTCTTTGGTGGGAATTATCGTTTGGATCAATAGTTTTGCAACAGCACGTTCTTGAGCATTGTTTACATGATTGGAATGTGCAGGTTGACTTAACACCTGATATAATATGTCAACAGGGTGATAGATGACCAAAGGTGACCAATGGTCATTAAACAGTTTTTAGGACAGAATTTGAAAAAAAAATTATGGTGTGTGTTTCGGGTTAAAAGTAAGCTAAATATACTTCCATTTAAAATAGCATCCAAGTGGNTTTTTTAATTTACGGTTAAAGTAGGGCTATTGGCGAAGATCTCCATAATAAAAAATGCCGTGAAAACTTATTCCTTTTTATTATTTGAGAGCGGATTAATAAAATATCCTAATAGTTGCGTATTATTTTTTATAAAATCTGAATGAAAATTCTCCTCGTGAACATCAGTTTTGTATTGTAACTGCAACTAGAAACTTCCAGATGCATTTAGTCGTTTGACCTTGAAAATTAAAAAAATTTTGCCTGCGGCGCTTTTTTTCCTTTCTTGCCTATCTTTTAGTAAAAAAGCCACGGGCCTCACCACTGTGTTGAAGAGTAAAAGATGAAGCGCGATATAAAACAGAACAGAAATAAAAAGGAAAATGATAAATAAAACAAAATATGATACGAAAAGAACAATAAAATAACCACAAATAGAAAAAAAGACGGCGAGGTGGAAACAAAGACGAAGTGAAAATTTTACTACAAAATATAAAGAAATAAAAATATATACGACTCAAAATTTTCCACTGAAATACTATTCTGTTCTTTTTTTTTGTGTTTCTTTTGTTTAATAATAAGAAATACAAGTAACTAAACATTGAGTTAAAATTAAACTTGATCTTGTTTTGAAGACTTTTGTACCACATTTCCAGTTTTAATAATAAACGGTTTCCCAAGACAGTTTACAGGTATATTCAGATCAGACCAAATTATTCGTACGTAATCAAAACAACACGTGTAACTCTCAAAAGGAATTGCAAATGAGGCACTCCACCAATACCAAGGGAATATCATCATATTTAATAAGTAAACAGTCGTAAATTCACTTTGGCTCTTTTAATTTTATTCAGAACAGATGGCTTTCTTTTAAACAAAAATACAAACTTGGAGTCAAAGTTAAATTCTCAGCGGGAACAATTTCCTGGGCCCAAAATCCGCTGGGGATTAGGCAAACGTTTGGTTTATTTTCTGGGGGGGGAACAGAAGAGGAAGCTGTTAACTAAAATATGGAGGTCGCTTACCAAACTTAAGGAAGAAGTTGAGGCACTGGTTGCGCTTGCTCTAGGACTAACGAAAAGGACATCCAACTAATTAAACTTAGTTTTATCAATTAGCATTCCAATTGCAAGTCAGAGGAAGAATTTTATATTTGTTTATGTGTTTATAATCATGGACATTTTTTTAAGAACGATTTCTTGTTATATTAGACCATGTAGGTAATAGAAAAAAGTGAAAAAATTAGAAATAAATACTTACAGTAGGACTAGTAAGATCTATTTCGAAGGGTCTCTAGAAGAGATCTAAAATTACTTGGAAAAACTTTGAAAAATATGTAAAATTAGGAAAAATTACAGTTATTACAGTGCAGGATATAAAGAGTTGTTTTCCTATTGCATTTCCTAGTAATACACAAGCTGTTAAACTTCTTATATTTATATCTACATATAGAATGGCGAGAACAAGGATGATGGATTTGAATAAAAAGTACCAGACCAACTTTTCAAATGAAAAAAACTAAAATAAAGTTCGAGCTTCAGCACAATGGCTGTCTAAAACTGGAGAACAGGGAATTCGGTAAAATTCAGATTTCAATATTGCATCCTATTCTATTCCTTTGAAGGCAAACCAGTTAACACTAATTGTGCTAGAGTTGTGTAGTGTCTTTCCTTAAAGAACAAAGAAAACCATAACTAATCTGGATTATCAACTTTCCACGAACTTCAAACAAAAGTCTTTCAGACTGATTAGTAAAGGTTCGACATGACGAAAATCTCTAACAATCCAGAGGATTACATAGTTAAGCGAATTTCCCAAGCAACTAATTCTTGTTTACGATACATATGAAAAAAATTGGGAGCGGCAACAATTAGAATTTAAAAGAATGATATTTCTTAACCGTAAAACTTAAGCGTTTATTTTATATATAAATTCTCAGCAATTTAATAAGGTTAATTTTAAAAGTTATTTTTTAGAACTGCACGTTTCTTAAATATTTAGGTATGAAAATGCCACGGAAATAAATTCGCAATTAAATGGCGTAAAACAAGTCAATAAAATATAATATCCGTACAATTACAGTTCACATACCACTGAAAATGTTCCTAAAATAACAATTATTGAGATATATTTCTTTATGTAATGTGAAACTGACACACTGATATGAAAATCGATTGTAACCTAGCATAAGGGTCCTATAATTAACAAATTAATCATAATTTCTGGTAGATTATCAAGATGATTATCCAAACTAGTATTCATTTCTAGAAAATATTATCTTATTCCCAGAAAAGTTTCATTAGACTAAATGGAAACATACATATTTCTCAAAGTTATTACATGAGATAGACTTTTATATTAGTAATGTACAGAAAAGGTAATATTTCTTTGAATAACAGTAATTAATAAGAATTAATAAGAAATTATAAAATTGTAAACAAAATACAGTGCGTTTTTACTCTTTTTCTCTTATTAAGCCACTCGATCAGCTGAATCGGTCATCATAAAACAGCAATAAAATTAAGCCCCGAATGATACGCACGAAATGAAAACTACTGTCAAGTCTGATTATGTTTGGAAGCGTCTCTTTGGTGGGAATTATCGTTTGGATCAATAGTTTTGCAACAGCACGTTCTTGAGCATTGTTTACATGATTGGAATGTGCAGGTTGACTTAACACCTGATATAATATGTCAACAGGGTGATAGATGACCAAAGGTGACCAATGGTCATTAAACAGTTTTTAGGACAGAATTTGAAAAAAAAATTATGGTGTGTGTTTCGGGTTAAAAGTAAGCTAAATATACTTCCATTTAAAATAGCATCCAAGTGGGCACATGTTAATAGGAATTTTTTGGCTTATTTTAATGAGTTATAAACGCAGCAGAAGTTTGGAACCCTATTTTAGAAACACCCTGTACACTAATGCAAAAAATTAAAGGGTCAAAAGAATATCCGAATTTTTTCCGTGATTTTTGACAGACTGTATTTAGGTGAAAAATGGTCGTATCGGGAATTAAAAAAAGTATTTTGAAGCTCTAAGATTCTAGTTTTTAGATCTTTCGGTCGAAATTTTTTAGGAGCTACGGTTATCATGCAATTCTAAGAAATAACGCGAGAAAAAAATGTTGCCAATTTTTTTTATTTTCCGAGTCCAGCCTCATTTTCATTATTTTTAAATTTGGATACGACCATTTTTGATCGAAATATCGGACTTTTAATGGAAAAGGATCCTTTTGTCTTCAATCATCGATATCTCGGCGACAAATGGTCGTACAGAGAATTGAAGAGCAGTTTCAAAAGCTGGAATAAATTTCCTATAACATGCTGCCCAACTTTTCAGAATTTTTTTTTTCATCTTTTACACGAATTTTAAGAAATAGGAAAAAAAGGTAATTTATGGTTTTTTAGAAAATTGATGGATACATTAAAAATATTCACGAAATGACTAATGTTAAGCATGATTTTTATAGTTCGCTATACCCAGAAGAACCCTGTGAAGTTTCATCTCAATCCAGCTAACCATTTATTTGCTTGAAACAGTCAAACTTTTGAAAAAAATTGAAGGGTCACGTTTTTTGAGCTTAAACACTTCAAAATCATGATTAAAGTGGAAAAATTTTTTTTTATGTTTTCTCACATTTTTACCGAAATAACGTTTAAAGTGTGGAAACAAAAAAAACTACAAAAATTCGATTTTTTTTTCATCCATTTTTTCATCGTTACTTGCAGTAAAAATGTGATAAAACCTCAAAAAAAAATTATCGCCGAGATATCGATGATTCGAGACAAAAGGATCCTTTTCCATTGAAAGTCCGATATTTCGATGAAAAATGGTCGTATCGAAATAAAAAAAAAGAAAACTGAAGCTGAATGAACAAGCTATCTGGTCCATGCAATGGCTTAGCTGAAAAAAATTTTTTGAGGTACGTGGACTCGGAAAATAAAAAATTATTCGCTATTTCTTAGAATTGCCTGATAACAGTGGCTCCTAAAAAATCTCGACCCAAAGATCTAAAAACTAGAATCTTCGAGCTTCAAAATGCTTTTTTTTAATTCCCTATACGATCATTTTTCACCTAAATACAGACTGTCAAAAATCACGGAAAATTTCGAAAATCCTTCTAACCCTTTAATTTTTTGCATTAGTTTAATTTGAATTATGTATAAAAAAATACTAAAAACATGTTACGTCGAACAATAAACTGTAATAAATAACACCATATTTTCCCACTTGACAGCCCAACTTCCTTTGCTGTTATTATTTAACAAAACAAATCAAAAACTAATTTATTCCAACATCCGCCGTGCGTACCGTTTATTTGGTTTTCTCCTTAAAATAATAGCCCCACATTAATTATCTACCCCCAAAAGCGAAAATGCGTTGGAAAGTTATGTTATTTAAAAACAGTAGGCATAAATGATGAGTCGGCAGAAACGGAAATTTTTTAGATAAACTGTAAAAGTTCGGTAATATTTTATTTCTGTTAAAAGTGATAAATCGACCTCCAGGGAGGAGATGTGATACAACTTGTTTAATTTCAAATTATATAACCTTGTTTTTAGTTTGAAGCACGGGTGGTCCGACAGCCTATTCGTATGAATTCGATGATATTCCGTTGTCAAGATGTCGACAAAAAAACTTAATTTTCCACTTTTTCATAACATATTTTTTTTCGTTAGCAGAATTCCACCAACTTTTAAACGAAAAATTACCAATACTTTTCGGTTACGTATCGCTCGGTGCGGCCTTAGCATTAGATATGTATTTATAACGATTCATATCACTTTTTTAATATCAAACTTTACATAGTACCGGGGCATCTTCATTTTAATGTAAGCTCCAGATCCCTCTGCTGAATTATGTACCACACTTCTGTATTATCGCTGCAATATCCCCTCGCTGGCTAAAAGTTATTACCAAGGGGCTTTCAGCGGAATACGTCCAATTTATGTACCAATTCTCTAGATACTGTTGCAGGCTGCAGAGCAACAAATATACATATATCCGGTTTGAAAAGGGGGAACAAAGTGTTTCTCCCCATTATACATTACTTTCTGCCTTTCAATTCACATTTTTTGTACCTACATACTCAACTCGAACTATTTAATTATTCAAATAAAGCAGGTTAAAAAGTGTTGCTATTGAAAAATGGGCTGCTGTAGTTAAGTAAAATCCATAGAATTTAAATGAAAGAAATGTCTAAATCTGAAATGATTTTTCTTCGAAGGGATTATCTATCAGGCTTGGTATTCGAAATAAAACTTCATGCACTGGAGGGTTTCTGAATAACGAATAGAAGATAAAATTCATCAAGAGTGTCTTTGACCAAAACAACTTCAAAGGACATCAAAATTCTTACAATAGGCTTCAGAATCCTTCAGACGTAACAAAAAAAACTATAAATATGTCGAGGTACATAGGAACTGCATTAGAAAACATAAAAAATGTATCAAAACGGCTTTAGCATGCAACAATATATGTCTATGTCATTTTATATTGCATGAGAATTCATTACATTTATTACACCTGTCATTTTAAGCCAATTACATATTGTAATTTTGACAGTTGCCCATGGCAACCTTCAAATTTTTCGGAATTTTTTTTCTTCCTGCCAAGCTAGGCAAACAAAATTAATAAGTGAAAATTTTTTTTGACAGCTATCATATGGTTCAAAAATCAGTACCTATCCAGAATTTTGCTTTGTAATGTTTTTATTTATTTTAAAATAATAAATAGATACAAATAATTATTTACCAAATATTTGTTCCGAGATTTCTTCTATTAACGCTAAATGTTTTTGAAATTCTGGCTGGAACTCTTCTCTTCGCAACGGAGAGTAACGAGGAGCATAATTATTACCTTTATTTTT
>NW_019416528.1:7804-24399 GCF_000390285.2 Anoplophora glabripennis | reverse complement strand
ATTTTGAAGCTCTAAGATTCTAGTTTTTAGATCTTTCGGTCGAAATTTTTTAGGAGCTACGGTTATCATGCAATTCTAAGAAATAACGCGAGAAAAAAATTTTGCCAATTTTTTTTTATTTTCCGAGTCCAGCTTCATTTTCATTATTTTTAAATTTCGATACGACCATTTTTGACCGAAATATCGGACTTTTAATGGAAAAAGGATCCTTTTGTCTTCAATCATCGATATCTCGGCGACAAATGGTCCTACAGAGGAATTGAAGAGCAGTTTCAAAAGCTGGAATAAATTTCCTATAACATGCTGCCCAACTTTTCAGAATTTTTTTTTTCATCTTTTACACGAATTTTAAGAAATAGGAAAAAAGGTAATTTATGGTTTTTTAGAAAATTGATGGATAAATTAAAAATATTCATGAAATGACTAATGTTAAGCATGATTTTTATAGTTCGCTATACCCAGAAGAACCCTGTGAAGTTCTCAAACAGTCAAACTTTTTGAAAAAAATTGAAGGGTCACGTTTTTTGAGCTTAAACACTTCAAAATCATGATTAAAGTGGAAAAATTTTTTTTTATGTTTTCTCACATTTTTACCGAAATAACGTTTAAAGTGTGGAAACAAAAAAAACTACAAAAATTCGATAAATTTTTCGAGTTTTTTTTTTCATCCATTTTTTCATCGTTACTTGCAGTAAAAATGTGATAAAACCTCAAAAAAAAATTATCGCCGAGATATCGATGATTCGAGACAAAAGGATCCTTTTCCATTGAAAGTCCGATATTTCGATGAAAAATGGTCGTATCGAAATAAAAAAAAAGAAAACTGAAGCTGAATGAACAAGCTATCTGGTCCATGCAATGGCTTAGCTGAAAAAAATTTTTTGAGGTACGTGGACTCGGAAAATAAAAAATTATTCGCTATTTCTTAGAATTGCCTGATAACAGTGGCTCCTAAAAAATCTCGACCCAAAGATCTAAAAACTAGAATCTTCGAGCTTCAAAATGCTTTTTTTTAATTCCCTATACGATCATTTTTCACCTAAATACAGACTGTCAAAAATCACGGAAAATTTCGAAAATCCTTCTAACCCTTTAATTTTTTGCATTAGTTTAATTTGAATTATGTATAAAAAAATACTAAAAACATGTTACGTCGAACAATAAACTGTAATAAATAACACCATATTTTCCCACTTGACAGCCCAACTTCCTTTGCTGTTATTATTTAACAAAACAAATCAAAAACTAATTTATTCCAACATCCGCCGTGCGTACCGTTTATTTGGTTTTCTCCTTAAAATAATAGCCCCACATTAATTATCTACCCCCAAAAGCGAAAATGCGTTGGAAAGTTATGTTATTTAAAAACAGTAGGCATAAATGATGAGTCGGCAGAAACGGAAATTTTTTAGATAAACTGTAAAAGTTCGGTAATATTTTATTTCTGTTAAAAGTGATAAATCGACCTCCAGGGAGGAGATGTGATACAACTTGTTTAATTTCAAATTATATAACCTTGTTTTTAGTTTGAAGCACGGGTGGTCCGACAGCCTATTCGTATGAATTCGATGATATTCCGTTGTCAAGATGTCGACAAAAAAACTTAATTTTCCACTTTTTCATAACATATTTTTTTTCGTTAGCAGAATTCCACCAACTTTTAAACGAAAAATTACCAATACTTTTCGGTTACGTATCGCTCGGTGCGGCCTTAGCATTAGATATGTATTTATAACGATTCATATCACTTTTTTAATATCAAACTTTACATAGTACCGGGGCATCTTCATTTTAATGTAAGCTCCAGATCCCTCTGCTGAATTATGTACCACACTTCTGTATTATCGCTGCAATATCCCCTCGCTGGCTAAAAGTTATTACCAAGGGGCTTTCAGCGGAATACGTCCAATTTATGTACCAATTCTCTAGATACTGTTGCAGGCTGCAGAGCAACAAATATACATATATCCGGTTTGAAAAGGGGGAACAAAGTGTTTCTCCCCATTATACATAACTTTCTGCCTTTCAATTCACATTTTTTGTACCTACATACTCAACTCGAACTATTTAATTATTCAAATAAAGCAGGTTAAAAAATGTTGCTATTGAAAAATGGGCTGCTGTAGTTAAGTAAAATCCATAGAATTTAAATGAAAGAAATGTCTAAATCTGAAATGATTTTTCTTCGAAGGGATTATCTATCAGGCTTGGTATTCGAAATAAAACTTCATGCACTGGAGGGTTTCTGAATAACGAATAGAAGATAAAATTCATCAAGAGTGTCTTTGACCAAAACAACTTCAAAGGACATCAAAATTCTTACAATAGGCTTCAGAATCCTTCAGACGTAACAAAAAAAACTATAAATATGTCGAGGTACATAGGAACTGCATTAGAAAACATAAAAAATGTATCAAAACGGCTTTAGCATGCAACAATATATGTCTATGTCATTTTATATTGCATGAGAATTCATTACATTTATTACACCTGTCATTTTAAGCCAATTACATATTGTAATTTTGACAGTTGCCCATGGCAACCTTCAAATTTTTCGGAATTTTTTTTCTTCCTGCCAAGCTAGGCAAACAAAATTAATAAGTGAAAATTTTTTTTGACAGCTATCATATGGTTCAAAAATCAGTACCTATCCAGAATTTTGCTTTGTAATGTTTTTATTTATTTTAAAATAATAAATAGATACAAATAATTATTTACCAAATATTTGTTCCGAGATTTCTTCTATTAACGCTAAATGTTTTTGAAATTCTGGCTGGAACTCTTCTCTTCGCAACGGAGAGTAACGAGGAGCATAATTATTACCTTTATTTTTCATTTCCATCAGATGTCTGTGTTTCATAAAATATATGTAATAATTTGATGAAATTTTGTTCTGCTGAGCCCTGGTTTTACGTAAAAAAGATGGGATATCTTCCTCCAAAATCTTTTGAATAGCTGCGAAAAGGTTTTCTTGATGCGGACTGATTCCAGTTTTTTTCAGTAAATATGGCAAATACTTTAAATTTTTATGAGACATAAGAATGTCCCCTATTTTGGTGCAAGAATTACATATACTATAAGGTTTTAAATTAGTTTTTTGGTTGTTCACTGCCATGATTTAATTGTAAACAATTAGAAGCTAGAGAAAATGACTGTCAACGTGACATATAGCGAAGACGATTTTGACATCACAAGCCTAAGCCTACTTGATTGCAGTTATGATTTTTTAAGAATCATTGATATATTGCCATAGACATCGGTTTACCACAAAAACTTACTTTCCTTCTATTTTAGTAATACTAAGTGAATTGTACTGCAAAGATAAATATTTGAATTTAAAAATTGAATGCCTTTTTTATTACTAAAGTGCAAGGAATATGTTTTTTTATGTTTTAATAAGAATCAGTGATGAACTGCCATAGACATCACTTTTCTACAAAAAATTACCTAGTCAAATTTGCCACTTCTGCTTTTATGTTTTCGGAATTTTCATTTCCAAAACGAGCCATTTTTTAATTTAAAAAAACGTGTGAAATGCTATTAAATTATGTGACGCTTAAGAAAAAAAAAAAAAATGTCATGCACCACAAAACAATGTCTACCTGTCAAGCCAACTTTATTTTGGCGAAATAAGTTTCAAAATGAAACATGTCAAATTTTTAAAATAAATTTTGGTTGTAAAATTTTCTTACCGAATCCCCCACGTCCTTGAATTAATTGCCGGAAATTTTTCAAGCACTAGGGAGATTATAAGTGAAAATAATCCAAAATATTACAAATATTTCTAATTTATTTTTAATGTGGTTTGATCTATTTTACACTGGTAAGAATAATTTAATGTAAAGCAGTTTGGTACATTTTAATTTGTTTAAGCCATTTCATTGTTTGACATATTTTATAGAAATTCTGCCAATTGGAGAAATTTTGATAGATTTTGAAGCCCTTTTGATGTCGTCAAATTATTCTTGTGTATTCGGATGCTATTTTGGGAATATAATTTTCGTTCTAAGAAAATTCAATAAAAATCGTTTAGTGGTATCTCATACAGAAATTACATTTCCAAGGCTTTCTGGATTTTACAGACTTGAAATTATGGCAAATTTTGTTTCACAAATAAGTACGGCTGCAACATAGTTTCAAAAAAATATATTCAAGCGACCAAATGGTCGATAATTGATACATAAAAGGAACTGACGTCCTGTCAATGAAAACGAAATGCGTTAATTACAGATAAGAGTGATCTAATAACACGTCGATACAGGTAACAGCTGATTAACTTGGAGTGGATTTAAGTTTATCACCACTGGGTTATATTAGAAGCACGTAACTGACGTGGCATCAAAAATTGCGGGAGATTATAATTGTCTCTCAATATATTAGACTAATAATGTGTATATACAAATATATAGTTTAATTTAACCAATAAGTACATTTAAAGACACATGAAAGTTAAATCTAAAAAATCTAAAATATTTTTATTAAAGTTCCAGATGAGATTTATCTCTTAGATGAAGTAGTTTTGATGATGGATGTTTTTTTGAAAGATTAAGAAGGCATGAACTTATGAAAACCACTGTGGACAATGCAGAAGATAAACGTTCTGTTGAATAGTTAAAATATCAGTAACTAAAGCTAGTGCTTCAAATGGAATCGTTATTATAGTTGAAGAAAAATAGGTCCTTTGACATTGATCAGGAAATATATTTCATTGAGACTAAAGGGAATAAAAGAAAGATTTTTCTTTACATACAGAAACACTCGGGGCACTGTTCAATCTATTGGTAAAAATACAATAGGTACCTTTAAGAATCGCAAAATACTTAAAATTAGAAAACTCAAATGGCATTGTTTAAGAACTTCAAATTTGGGTTGGGAAAAGTGCATATACGGCAGAAAGATTCATATGAGAACATCTTTCTCAAATTTAGAATACCCACTATGATTTTAGATTCAGATATGGCATCTGGTGAATCCTCGTTAGGTTGTTTTCTCTTCAAGAGGTTCAAGAAACTCGAAATTCCAGAAATATATACCGATCATTCAATTAGCAGATCAGCAGCTGCTTTCTTAGCAGATTGTGGCGAAGAAATCTTAAATTTGAAGCATTTTGGAGGTTAAAAAAGCGTTAAAGAAGCCTAAGGGTATGTCGAAAATTATCCTTAACAGAAAATCAAGATTGGGAAGAAAATTTGAACGACAACAATACTGGCGCTGTTTCTATTACTGTTTATTTCAGAATGACTGTTGACTCTATCTCTGCTACTGCTTATTATACGATTACAGCACGAGTGGAAGCAATAAAGGTACAGAGTGAAATTATTTAGCACATTTTCACTTAATATTGAGCATTTTGATTATTTTACTCATTCGTGATAATATTTGACCTAAAACTAAGCACTTTCACTCAAATATAGGTACCAGTTAAATAAATTCTGCAAATAAACTCGTATTTGGTACACTTGTAGCTAAATCGAAGTAAATGTCCTCATTATTAAGTGGCCTTACCCCATTCTATGGTTGTCGTGCGTTGTCTTTGTCTACTCCCATGGTCCTCATTAGATCATCTCGTGGCGTGATGTATGGTGTGTAGTGCTGGACAATTGTGTATGTTCAAATGCAGTGATCTGATTACAATAATTAAAAATAATAATATATTGAGTCTCTATTAATATTTGGTTAAATAAACGAATAGTTAAATTGTTACCTATACTTACTTACGTATCTGTAACGTACAATTTAGGTTAGACAATCTATTCGTTCGATCAGTTAACCAATTCCTTTAATCGAGACATCTCAGCAACTACGAAACAAGTCCATTTCGTTACAGTTACCCAACTAAACTGTCTTTTTGACACAGGAAGTATATTTAAAATGTCAACATTTTAAGGTAATTTTCAAAAGAGAATAATTTTAAACTGTGTTTATCATTTATAACGTATGTATTTTTAAAATATGTCGAAAGCACATCGCAATGAAATAACTGGGATAAAAACGCGTGTGTTGTTATGATACGCGTCAATATGGGCAATTTTTTTAAAAGCTTAACGCAAATATGCGCCCAGGCAACGATCCGTGCGTCAGTCAAGCGAAACGTTGGAAACACTACAAAGCAGGACAATAAATGGTCAAACGGCGGACACGGGGACGTTATTAGATTTGTGGTCAGGCCATTTGTCCTGCAAACGCTGTTGATTGCATGTCGTATACACACATACCGGATCATAAATTGTACTTTAAACCGTCAGCGAAGAGGGAGACCGCATCATCACGATAGTCAATAGAAACTAGAGCTAGTGCTATAATGTGAATGTCAGGATCAAACCGCATACGAATACCTGCTTTGTAACCATTAAATTATAAATTTTTTGTCTCCTTCAAGAACGCAGCTTAGAATTGATGAAATCACATGTCACAAACCGTCACCCAACCACTGGAATACAACAATTAAAAATCCGGATTAAAGTACGTCAAACATGGGGTACCTCAAGGATCCGTACTAGGACCAACGCTTTTTTTTAATACAGGATGATTCAATTATAATGTCATTAATTTTAAGAGCAGATAGAGAAAAATGAGTATAATACTATGGCGTGATTAAAAAAAAATTAAATGCATATTTAAGCTGAAAAAAAATATTTTGAAATCATTATTTAACCCCCTTTTCAGGCTGTTACTGACAGGCTGACGTCAGAGCCGGCTACGATATGAACAAAGCGTCCTAGATGCAATGTTGCCATATTTATATATTTTCGCTCGTATAAAGACAATAAATAAACGGCCCATTCAGATGTTCAGGTAGAAAATGCGGCCCAATTAAACGATCGCCATATACTCCTGCCCATACATTGACACCGAATCTCCTCTGAAAGCTAAACCGACGAGTAGTGTGCGGGTTTTCATCTGACCAAATGTGACTATTATGGCTGCAAAGAAATTAGCTCTGTTTCACTTTAAATAAAATTTAATATTGAAGTTACAAAACTCCAAGAGTTCAAATAATTTAAATTTCATTTCATAACCATTTCAATTTCTTTACAGAAATAATGACATAAAAAACCAACACTCACTAGATAAATTATAAAGAGAGGGTGAAATTTATGTAGTATTTAAATATTGACTGTAAATAATAGAAGATAAAAATACAATCGAACGGACACAAATAAACAACTCGGTACGTGTTTCCAACCTAGGCTAACCTGTGTCAAGGTTACTAACCTTCTAATTTGCACGTGCACCCACGCTAGGAGCCAGACAGGGTTCCGTTGCCAACCAGAGTGCCACGGCTGCAAACAACTTATTGTAAAGTATTTTGACCTCCTGAATCCAAAAAACTTGGTCGCAAAGCCTGAAAGTGGTCAGTTTAATTGTTATAAACAAATTAAATGTTTAAATGGCTGTAAAAAGTTTATTTTTATAGCTAGTAGACGGAACCTGATCTAGCTCCTAGACTAATACGAACTGTAGTAGGATCGTATTCCATGCAAAGTAGAGCAAAAAGTTGTCGGTCTTTCATCAAAGGAAAATCGTTGCATCAAATTGAATGTAATGAATAGGGGTGATTGTTTTCGAATGTACGGTTATTACAATTTATCATTTTTAATATTATTAACGTTTTCACGTTTTATAATTTATTATGTTAAATAATACACAATTTTAGTATTTCAATTTATTATTCAATATGCAGTTGCGTATAACCAAAGTTTACATAATAAATGTAAACTTTAGTGTAAATCTAAACTTTGGTGTGACCTAGGTAGGCACTTATTGTTTTTGAGAAAGCAATACTTATGTTTTTTACCTGTTTAAAATGCCAGCACGAGTAAAACAGCATTCATCCGCCCAGAGCACTTTGTTAATAAAGTTCTGCTACACTTCGATTTAGGAACCAATTGTAAAATTCAAGACGTTTGGGGAAATCAGCTGCTTCTAAAGCTTGAACTTTTTGAAAATGTGTGATGTTAACTCCTTTGCGGGAAAAATGCGGGAGATATGGAGGGTGGTAGATTTGAATAAACGCTTTAAATTGTTAGGTAATGGTTTTGTAACCGTGTGTAGTGTATTTTGTATATTCGGGTATTTTATGCTGACTTTTTTTTTATTTGATAAAATACAGTGTGCCTACAAACCTCTTTATCTTATCTGCTTTATTTATTTTCTTTTAACGAAAGTTGACTTCGAGAAGTCAGGCTTGTTAAAACATTTTGTACTAAGTTAATACAATTGTTAAAACTAGTTATAATAAAATGCAGCATGATCCTTTATTTACTTGCATTTTATTGGTTTCGTACATATGTATCCGCATACTAAAGCGGATTAAGTAAATGTGCACCACAGATTATGATGTGAACTTGGCAACGCTGTTCGCTTCAGCTGACGATTTGTTCGTGACATTACGCTACAAAATTTTCCGAGCATCCGGGCATTTGGCAGGGCCGCCCTCTTAGCGGGAGTTATGGGTTGATTTCCTTCATTTTTAAAAGTCGAATAAATAATTTTTTTTCCGATTTTCTGTCTTTATTAATCCTTCCGAATACGTGGTTAAAATTAATGACATTATGACTGAATCACCTACTTAAATGATTTAATGAATTGGTTTAAATATTTTATTTGCTGATAATACTAGCATATCAATAAGAAATAAACAATTATTATTGTACTTACTAGAAGATATTCCTAGTTTATAGTCGAATGCTCAAGAGTGGTTCACTAGTAACAAACTCTCTTTAAATAGGTATAGATAAGATTGAGACTAAGATATTTACTTTAAGAGAAGTGATATGACATAAATACACATTTTGTTAAATTCCTGGGTCCTAAAATATGGGATGTGCACCTTATAGTAGAAGCATATTCCCAAACTTTGTTGGCCCAACAATGTACATCGCATTGCAAATTAGATCTTAGGAAATTAGGTCGCTGAAATAACTACTATAAAATTTATTAGGTATCTGGCAGACTTGACGATTACCGATACATTTACTTTTATATCTATCTTTGTGCAATATTTCGTGGAACATTAAGACAAGCCGTTCTTAGACTGATTACACCATTAACTCTGTCATTACTAGCTCGGATATCGTAAAGTGCTACCATTTTAAAATGAAATGTCAATAGGTCAAGTCCTATATAAGAAATTACTCCTACCTTTAGACATTTTATACCACTATTGGAATTATCTCTTTGTTGTTTATACTCTCGCGTATATTGCGAGAGATAAAACGAAAAAATAAAAATACGAATGCGAATGTAATAAAAAGCCATGTATTTTTTCATAAAAGCAATATATCCATGTGATGGAAAAGTTATGTCGCGGATTCAATGGCAGAACATCAGGGAAAAATGAGGTATAAGACTGCTTATAAGAATTTTCGTCTTCATTTTATTATCCATTAAAAATTGAATAGGTACTTGAAAACCCTTTTAGAATTTGTAGAAATTCAATGTTCGATGATTTACATAACGCACAAAGGGTCTTTCTATATTTTACAAAACCGAACACACATTTTATAGTTTGTGGTGACTAACGTCGATGCTTTTAGCGATATTGGTTTTAAAAAATTGTGTACAGTTCTCTCATGTTTCAACTTAAAGGTTGTGGTAGGGTGGCCTTCTCGAGTGACACATTTTAACCAATAACATTTTTATAAATTCTCATAACGAAGCAATATGTACTCGTATTATTTGGATGTCTTTGGATAAAGAAGAATATGAATAAATGAAGAAATTATTTGGAGCCGAAAATTTATAATTCAACTGCAGAAATATACCTTTTTATCTTTTTAAAAAAGTTTAAAATTATTTTTTAGTAAACAAATGTTTTTATTTGTCTTTTAATATTTATATTTATCATTTGACAATCTGTAATTGTCTTAAAATAATGCAAGTGAATTTGAATTTGAACATTATTACAACCTTATTTTTCCTAAAACAGCAATAATTTAGTTTCTTTATATAAAAATAAAGAAAAACAATCTCAGAATGGAGAAAGGAGACAATTTATCATCGTAATAATTACTTAGGCTCTCCTAAAAACCTCAAACATTAAAACAACCCATGTGGAGACGGTGACACGATGAAGACAGATACGTAAGTGAAAAAAATAATCAGTAACAACACGGCAAAGTTGTATTTCAAGTAGGTACACGGTTTGGAAAAGTTAATATTTATATTGTATTCCTTCAAACCTTCAATAATATATATTAATTTTACAAAAATATGTAATAATTTTTGTACCGAATACAGAAACGATATTGAACAATATTTTTCGATACTTAAAGAGAATTTCACACTTTGAAGTGTTTTGGACGCCATGTATGTTTTATCACATATTTGATTAGGTACTGCCCATGGCTTCCCAAGATAAGTAAAACTTTTTATCGAAAATAAACTATATAATAACTAAATCTCCTAGGCCATAGGTATGTTGAAAGAGACTTTCTTCCTTGGAATTAATTGAAGACCCACCCATTTTACTAAGGAACGCCCTGTATATTTAACGAGTCCGGTAGTAGATAGAGCAGAATAAAGCAATGAACTAACGAGATCGCATTAGCCACTGACTAATAATAAACTGCGGGTTATATTATCCTCTGAAAAGTGGAGCAAGACATATTTCAAAGATCTTAATCGGTAGTTTGTTTTCATTCATAACACCGCTTAAAATGAACGTCACGCGGTAATATCTAGTGATAAAATATTTCGTATACAAAGTTTCCTTTCTACCTCTTTCCAAAAAAATATTAAAATAGGCTCCTCTCAATTTAAATAAACAGTTTCAAACACATCATAACACAAGTCTAGTATCAAAGAAAAGCATACAATAAACTTATTTTTAAATAACGTTTATACGAAGTGTATACTATTCGAGTTTAATAAATCATACCAACATTAGTAGCCAGTCTACGGCACAATATACTGATCTATATTTGTAACACAAATAAGCAGGGACCTCACATGTTTCTTATTAATGCAGCAGTTACATAATATACCAGTTACGGGCGTTCGTCAAATGAAAGTGAAAAGTAATTGTATGTTGCAGCCTATTCTCCCGAGTCAATTGTGTACATCTGTCCTGCGTATTTAGTCTATTAATATAATTCGCATTATCCCCTTTTACTGCGAAATCCCTACGAATACAGAAATTTCTTCATCGCGAGCTTTTGTGNGCTTTTTATTTTAAGCCCATGTGCCATTACAGCCGCCGAATTGCCTATCTCATCCGTTACAGTGAGATAACAACAATAATGACTGGGATAATGTCCCGCGAGCTTTTGTGGTAATCAAATGATGAACAAATAGAAGTAATCTAGTCAATCAATCAATAAACTTTGTTATATTGGCACGTGGATTCGTATACAGGGTGGCCAAGTAAAAACGAAACAGAGCCATTTTCAGGAACTGCGTCAAGATTGTAGAAGAACGCTCAGACCCGTCGATTTTAGATTAAAGGGGGACATTCTTTGCTGGTATTTTTGACTCCGCCACTTTCACCCCCACGCAAGGGTAAGCATCGTCCCAAAATATTTAAAAGGCATTGGGGGTTGAGTAATATTTCTTTTGAAATTCTCTTTACAACAGACTTTAAATTTTATATTTCCGCTGAAATACATATTAAGAATATTGATTTTAAAGTTGAAACTTATGTACAAACAATTAGTAACGGTAAAGATGTCAGTCAATCCAGTTAAGTACGCCAATGGTATAAATTTAGTATTTCTTGCATTACATTGGTTTTTGGCAAGATACAGAAATGAATGCTATACACACCAATGAACGTAAAATTAGTGGATTACAAATTATTTTCTAGTATTATTTGGAAGCGTTGCGTTGGTTGGTAGTTTATTTAATTGTGTTTTTGAAAATTAAACACTATGGTTTATTTCACTGCGGAAAGGATAGATATCATTTCGCTTTGCTTTATGAACAATAAATGTGCGAATAGAACAGCTCAGCTATTTAATGAACAACATCAAGATCGACATGTCAGGAGGAAGTATGTTCTAGAGTTAGTAAAAAAATTTCAAGAGACAGGGAACGTAGCCAATAAAAAACGAGAAATTGAAAAACCTATAGTTAATGAAGCTAGTGAAGTTGCAGTTTTGGGACAAGTTCATCTTGATCCTACATTAAGTACGAGGCAGCTGGCATCTGTGTCTGGGATCAATCGAACTAGCATACAAACCATTTTGAAGAAGAATAAATTCCATCCATACAAAATACATTTAGTCCAGGAACTTCATGAGGATGATTATGACCGCCGTTTGCAATTTTGCGAAATAATGAGTGAGCGAGCAGGGAACGATCCACAGTTCCTTTTTACAAATGTTTTTCTGATGACGGTAAATCGTCACAATTGCCGCTATTGGCCCGATTCAAAGCCAAGAGTTTTTCACGAGGTGCATACACAGCAACCGGAAAAATTAAATGCTGGAATTTTCGGTGACCAGCTGGTGTGTCCTTTTTTTTCTACCTGGTAATTTGACTGGCCAAATGTATTTGCAATTACTGGAAGACACTATTGATCCGGCCTTGACTGATATTATTGAAAATGTTCGAGAGTATGATGAAGATCATTTGATTTTTCAACAGGACGGTGCTCCTCCGGATTATGCGTTAATTGTCCGTCAGTATTTGGACCAACGTTTTCTACGGAATTGGATTGGGAGAAGAGGCAGCATTGAGTGGCCTCCACGATCACCGGATTTATCGCCCCTTGATTTCTTTTTGTGGGGATACCTAAAAAGTAAAATCTATAAAACACAGCCAGCGTCGCTGGAAGATTTGCGTCAAAGAATCGTCGACGAATGCCGTCGAATCACTCCGGAAATGCTTCGGAATGTGCGCGAACGTTTCGAACAAAATCTTTATTCTTGTATGGAAGCGGGCGGTCATCAGTTTGAACATTTAATCAACTAAGTAGTAAGTAAGCAACTAAACATAATTTAAATTTTAAAATGTAAATTTTTTTCAAAGTATTGGGCGGAATTATAAAATATAAAGTCTGTTGTAATGAGAATTGCAAGAGCTTTCAAAAGAAATATTACTCAACCCCCAATACCATTTAAATATTTTTCGGTGATGCTTATCCTTGCTTGGGGGTGAAAGTGGCGGAGTCAAAAATACCATCAAAGAATGTTCCCCTTTAATCTAAAATCGACGGGTCTGAGCGTTTTTCTACAATCTTGACGCAGTTCCTAAAAATGGCTCTGTTTCGTTTTCATTTGGCCACCCTGTATATTCCGGACGCTAATCGTCGCATATTCTCTGCAAAATGCTCCAGTAGGAAAAAATGGATTTTTAGTATTCTGCTGATTCTTCACAGGAGAGTAGCTACTGACAACAATGGTTTATTTGACCAATCATTTTGTTTTGGGGAGAGGAGTTTCGGTTAAATTTTTTACACAAAATTATGACTCACCCTGTATTTGTTACAAATCAGTAAGCTCGGCATCAATAAATTGAAGTTAGTAAGCTAATACTAACGTTTCTGTGTTTTTTTGCAACTAATTTTATTCTTTTTTTATGGCAGTAAAAGAAAAAAGTTACCATTAAAATTCCTGACAAGAGACATACATACTCAGAGGACAAATGTGATTTCAAATGCATTTTATATGACATTAAATCGGAAATACAATGCTTTGCAGCCCAAGTTTACTAAACATTGTAGATTTTTCATTAGATAATATGCTAATTAGATTTAAAACGTCACCAGTTTATGACAATCTTCGAAAAAAATATGTTTCTAGCTGTTCACTCCCTGTACGAGTTACATTTCTGCCTCGTATAAATACTTCAGTCGAGTTTGTAAAATATTAAAGAAAACTGGTAGTTCCATCGACCCAAATTAACCTTTCAGTCTCTTATCAAAGTTTACTGATGCCAGGCTTTTGTACCCGCATTAAGAGCTTTAGTCTTTTTTGTGTACAACCCATTTGGGGCCATTTCATCAACCAATTCCTCTTCCTAGATAGTTGCCTCAGCTTTTTATTTTAAGCCCATGTGCCATTACAGCCGCCGAACTGCCTATCTCATCCGTTACAGTGAGATAACAACAATAATGACTGGGATAATGTCCCGCCAAATACGAATATAATAAAGAAGCTATCCTGCGAATAAGTCGATACAGAAAAATAAAGTGACGACATGTACAATATAGTTACTGCAAGTCGAAGATTTGTTGTGATGTATGATAGGGAAAAATGTGTTAACCAAGTGGTTGGCGTCAACAAAATAAGGTGCCAAAAGAAATAGCAACTTATTTCAATTTGCCTCATCCGGAAACTTATACAGGGCATTGCTTTAGTCGTTCTTCCGACACTCTGTTAGCCGACGCAGGGGCCGATATTACCACCATTAAACGACATTGAGGGTGGCGTTCTAGTGCGGTAGCGAAACATATATAGAAGATCCTGTACAAAATAAAATTTCGACCGCAAATACATTGTTATCATCTTCAGCAGAGCCTAGGGAACTTCCCAATAATTAACGTGCGCAATAAACTTAAACAATTACAGCAGCAGCCTCATGGAACACCCAGAACTAAAAACTACGATAACTGACAGCACTGGATCTGGCATAAATCTAACTCACTGCAACATCGGCNGAACTGCCTATCTCATCCGTTACAGTGAGATAACAACAATAATGACTGGGATAATGTCCCGCCAAATACGAATATAATAAAGAAGCTATCCTGCGAATAAGTCGATACAGAAAAATAAAGTGACGACATGTACAATATAGTTACTGCAAGTCGAAGATTTTTTGTGAAGTATGATAGGGAAAAATGTGTTAACCAAGGGATTGGCGTCAACAAAATAAGGAATGTGCCAAAAGAAATAGCAACTTATCTCAATTTGCCTCATCCGGAAACTTATACTTACAAGGTATTGCTTTAGTCGTTCTTCCGACACTCTGTTAGCCGATGCAGGGGCCGATATTACCACCATTAAACGACATTGAGGGTGGCGTTCCAGTGCGGTAGCGGAAACATATATAGAAGATTCTATAGAAAATAAAATTTCAATCCGCAAATAAATTGTTACCATCTTCAGCAGAGCGTACGGAACTTGCCAATAATACGACTTGCTCAGTAAACTTAAAAAATTACAGCAGCAGTCACATTGAACACCCAGAACTAAAAGCTACGATAACTGACAGCACTGGATCTGGCATAAATCTAACTCACTGCAACATCGGCCCTTTCAATTTGCATGTAGTGCAAGTGCAAAGTAAATTGTAACGTCCTGTTTATAATAGTTACTGTTTTGTATTGAAATGTTATATCACTTAAAATGTGTTTAATTAATTTCGAAAATATGGCAAATTATTTTGATATTTGCTTTATGTTCCAGAACGAAAAAAACTGGCGTTCTAGAACATAAAAATATTATAGCAGGTAGGTGACAAAAAAGACTCAACTGAAAATTTAACGAAAATGTCGACTTTTGACGACAGTTTTCGAAAAAAGTATATTGGACTCGACATTTCTAATCGAATTAACACAACTGCAAAAATTGGCTTGAATTTGCGGTTCGCGAGAAAATCAGCCTTCTATGTAGGACCTATTTTTAGTTTATAGTGGTATTTAAAAAATTGCTTGGAGAAAAATTTAGTTTATATCAGACGAAATGTTGATAATTGAATTTCCAATTCTAGTTTAATTTTATCTTTACAAGAAATGCAAGTCATCGAACGCCTACATCGCTCAATTCTTTTATTTAACGATTTACAGAAATCCTCACATATTCGACGCCTGCCAAGAATAAAAATGTTTGTATTAGGAACAGCACTCAGCTCGAAAAAAAATCGCCCACAATATATTTCAATTTTTACCGTTCCATATTGACAACTTGAAGGGAGAAAAGCTGACCTTACTTGCACATCTCACGTTTTTTATATTGGTCTAGACACGCTCCAACTGATATGACGTGAACCAGTAAAAGTAAGTTTTCGTTTCATTTTATTTAAGATACATTTTATCTTTTATTATATTGTACTACTACACTAGGAAAATTAGCGAAAATACATAAAAGAGAAATTCGAAAAAGGTCCTATCCTCCAGATTATTGTAAAGTTGTCTAAAGGAACATAATACAAGATATCTCTCATCTCGTGAGTCAAAAACTTTTATTAGCTAACTTTTCTATTTAATCAAATAAGTGAGGAAAACAGTTTTTTCACTTTGCAGGGAAATCCATCAATTTTAGCGAAAAGTGACTCACAGACCGCTTGTAGGGAGTAAAATTATTTACAAAATGAGACTTGTTAAATTAAAATCGGTTAATAAACAAAAAAGTTATTGCAAAAAAACAAGAAAAGTGCCCGTTTTTTAATTTGTTTGTAACTATCGCATTTATTGTTAAAATTTTATAAAACCTATGACAAGTTGAGGGTTTTGTCATACTTCAAAAGTGTGCCAAAAGTGGGCGCTGTAGGTGCAATAGTTTTCGCACAATTCTATTTGTTTATAGCGGAGGCTCCAAAAGTTATGAACTTTAAGCCTCTGTACAGACGTTAATTTTCAATCAAACATGATTCTGAAAGCGTCATTGTAATCTTAAAGACGCAATTAAGCGACCTATTAAAAAATATCA
>NW_019416528.1:2110-6864 GCF_000390285.2 Anoplophora glabripennis | reverse complement strand
TTATTGCAAAAAAACAAGAAAAGTGTCAATTTTTTAATTTGTTTATAACTATCGCATTTATTGTTAAAATTTTATAAAACCTATGACAAGTTGAGGGTTTTGTTATACTTTAAAAGTGTGCCAAAAGTGGACGCTGTAGGTGCAATAGTTTTCGCACAATTCAATTTGTTTATAACGGAGGCTCCAAAAGTTTTTTGACACTAACATTCTCAAATTGTGCATCAAAAAAACCGTGCGTTTTTCGCTTATAAACAATTTGAATAAAATTGTTGATATTTATGCTACCTCACAGAAACTAGATACAATGGATAGCTGGCAAAAAAAAATATATTTTTTAAAAAAAGCACCCTTTACGACTAACAGGTCGGACAATAATTTTTGTAAATTAAAAAAAAATAGGTATAAAAATGTATTTTTTCTGGGGTTCAGGACTAATCTATGAATTCGTAAATATGCCCATTGTTATTTTTTCGTCGAGCTACCCCAGTTTAAAAAAAGTAAGTTTCTACGATGAATAGAAGCCGAGATATTGCAAAATTTACAGCGCACATCAATTTGAACCTTGAGGTGCGTATATGTATGGCGAGAGGCGCACGGGCCGCGCCAGAGTTGCGCCTGGGTCGCGCTCGAGTCGCGCTTTTGTCCAACGAGCCTACCGCGAACCTCTTGTGGATTTTGTCTGGTCCGCTTGGCAAGTTGAGCGCGCCACGAGTTTCCTTCTAACTTATTTAATACACGGTAAGCGAAGAAGGTAGACCTACCCATGTCTGACGACGAGGAGCAAACGGCAGCTTTGTTAGTTTTGTGTGGTGGTGCTTTATTACTGTCAAGTTTATTAAACAAAAAACGAAAATTTCGGCGATGGGCGCGCACAGCTTTGTTTAAANTAAGCCTCTGTACAGGCGTTAATTTTCAACCAAACATGATTCTGAAAGCGTCATTGTAATCTTAAAGACGTAATTAAGCGACCTATTAAAAAATATCTATTTATGCTTCCTCACAGAAAATAGATACAATGGATAGCTGGCAAAAAGATACAATTTTTTTTTTAAAAGCACCCTCTACAACCAACAGGTCGGACAATAATTTTTGTAAATTAAAAAAATTAAGTATAAAAGATGTATTTTTTCTGGGGTTCAGGGCTATTCTACGAATTCGTAAATCATTGTTATTTTTTTCGTCGAGCTACCCCAGTTTAAAAAAAATAAATTTCTACAATAAATAGAAGCTGAGATATTACAAAATTTACAGCGCGCATCAATTTGAACACAGGGACGACAGAAAAAAAAAGTTTGTACCTAAATTGAAGTCTTCCCAGTATTATTTTTTATATTTAGTTAAAGTCAATTCTTCTGTTTTGTTCGAAATAAACTGTTCAATTACTTTTTTATTAAAGTTTTGTATTTCTCGCACCACTGATTTTTCAATAGCACTGCAAGTATTGTTAGTCTGTCTTTACAATCTAATTTATACCACACGTAAACATGAATTTTGTCGAGTTAAATTAACTGCGCTTTACAAATTTAACAATTCCTTTTTAATATGTTTTCGTAAATTTAATTTTTTTACTATGAAAATTTCCAGGCCAGAGCCCCCCACACCAGCCGTCACTGCTGAATCACCTTGTATGTTTGCAGAGTCGAGTAAGTATAGAAAGTTTATTTTGTTGTTTTTATCTACTTTTAATATATTGGAGGAAATGCTATTTTTTGTAATTTCTCTTAAAATACATTTTTTTTTTCTATAGTTTCATGAAAATTTGCAGTAATTTGGAAACTTTGCATCTGAACTTTCACTGTAATTTATACATATGCCGAATTTGGTATAAATTATTTTTTTCGGTTGATTTCAAACACAAAACACGGAAATATTCTAAACCCTCTAAGAAAGAGAACTCGGAAGATCCTTGTTGAAATTCATTTAACAAACGATTATATGCAACGGAGACATACCCAAAGGCAAACTTTAGAAAGCTCTCTGTTTAAATGGAAGTGCTTTAATGCAATTCGACTCCCCAATACTTCAAACCTGCTTTCACAACAATAAAGGGTCCAAATTCCCCTTTGCAGTTGTTGTGCCGAATATTTTCCCGTAATTGTGTTTCCGGGTCTTGGCGAAGACATTGCGCAGTAGTATATACCTTTTATCGATAATTTGTAAGACTAGATACGTTGCTCACAATCACATTTATACCCTCATCCACTTACTATCACCTTGTATAAACTATTTATAACAGAAATAACGCCTTCAAAATGTTCCTTCTCTTATCTCTAGCTGATATTTTGTATTTGTAAATGTAAGACCTAGTAAATGTAGGTCGCTTTTGTGATGTCAAGCCCAACAAAGACCCTTATAATCTTTATCTATATTCTGTCGCCCCCGCAAATATTTCACGGGGTAGGGGAGGTTTTGTCGTTCTTTATTAAATGATAGGCTGCCGTTTTCGCATGGAATTACTCTCGCGTCTAGCGCCATGAAATAAAATTGAAGTCGCAGATAAATATTGCTTACAAAATTTCCGTCCGAAGTGTCTCTCGAGCAGCGGCGGCTCGTCGGGAACTGTAAGGTCCGCAGTGTCGACCCAAAATAATTTAGAAAAAAATAATCTTCTAATGAAAGACCATTTTCTAACCTAAAACAGTTCGAGTACTTTGTATTGAAGAAACCATCAATATGTGCTTCCTTACCACAAAACTAACAGTTGGCAGATGATTAGCGCTGAAAAAGATCATTTAGAAGATTAACGATAACGCAAATAAATACAATAGCAAACACACACGGAAAGCACGGACGGGGACGTCTCTGAATTGACAGATCGTGTCGGTCGGAAATCTAAGGAAACGGAAAGCAATTTTGATCAAATGGAAGTAAATTTTAATATCTTTAGTAACATTTACGTGTGACGTTAGCTTCAATCATTCTGAATAGCCCGACATTTAAAGGGATGAAAATTTTAAAGTATCTATTGTAGTATAACAAACCCGGGTTCGATCGAAAAAAAAATATAGAAACGTATTTGTGGCCAAAAATATGTGATCGTCATAAGGAATGCCTACGTTGTATACATCTTTTTTTTTATTGACCGGAAGGCGCTGGCTACTAACTTTAAAGTGGGGAAGTGTGGTTTAATTTTATAAAACAAAAGAAGAGTAAATACACCTATCTTTATTATTTACGTACAGCAGTCTTCAAATTAAATATTTGACAAATAGAAAGAACAACAAAAACATTAACAACCATTTAACATAAAATGAGAGTGCCAGAATCACCTAAAACTCCTATGAGGAAAGAACATGGCAGAGAAACCCACGATCGTTGCTCTAACTACCCAAATATAAATACAAAACAACCGATAACAAAACGCATACATTAGGATCCTTTGCTAATGATAAATAAGACCTGACTTATTTAATTTCTCACTAAATGTCATCTCACTCAAATTAGACATACACACTTCCAAGTAAAACTGAAGAGGTTATAATAATAATAATAACAACAACAACAATAACAATAACAATAATAATAATAAGTAAGGGACTGGAGTCCCATACGGGAGGCAATCCAGCTATGAGTTGAGATTTCGAAAGAAAAACAACAATAATAATAATAATAATAGGTAAGGTACTGGAGTCCCATACGGGAGGCAATCCAGCTGTGAGTTGAGATTTCGGAAGATCTGTTTTAGCAATTCTTTTTTTTTTGTTTTTAATTATTCTTTTTACATATTGATGCCTCAAAGGCGAAAATGTTAGTAAATTCAACAAAGCTCTTATATGCGTATGGCATAGAGAAATCAAAGAACAACGTAATCATGATAAAATAAGTTAAATGTGAAACAAAGGAGTTGTATTTTTCAATACTACAGTTAGAGTAGGCGGATATTATACGTGAGTAATTAATTTATTGCGTATGTTGTTCTCTAACCTAATCGGTTTTTTAATTTAGGTTAACATGGCATTTTCATTAGAACATGATAAATTTCTTCTGGAGGCCTATTTTCGTAGTGGACAAAACAATGGTAATGGTTGGAAATATTCGATGAATTCGTGTCATTTACAATTTCAAGAACAATTTCCAAATGATGAAATTGATTATGAAATTTTTTCGAGACACGTGAAGAGATTAGTGGAACGCTTCCATAACACTGGAAGTGTTTGTAGAGGAAAATCTCCAGGCAGAAAGTCTATTCTTACAGAGGAAGTCTTGGAAGATGTTGAAAACCGCTTACGAGCTAGTCCAACCAAATCACTACGTCGGTTATCTGCTCAAACAGGTACTTAATAACAAATATTTATTCTAAAATTTGTATCATTATTCCTAAATTGTTTATAGGAATATCATATGGATCATGCCATAAAGCAGTAAAGAAGTTGCATTTTCATCCTTATAAAGTTAGTGTTGTGCAGGAACTACTTCCGTTAGATTTTGGAAAACGTGTGCAATACTGTAATTGGTTTAACGAAAATCTGAATGACGACGATATTCTAGATCTAACATTTTTTTCTGATGAAGCGTGGTTTCATTTAAGTGGGTACGTAAACTCCCAAAATTATCGCTCTTGGAACACAGAAAACCCTAATATTTTGCGTGAAACAACTCTGCACCCTATTAAACTTGGTGTTTGGGTAGCTATGTCACGTAGAAGAATAATCGGACCATATTTTTTCCGTGAAAATGTAACTGGGCAGGTATATCGGCAGCAAATATTGTTACCATTTTTTGAGGAACTTCACGACGATGAAATCCATCATGGA
>NW_019416528.1:0-820 GCF_000390285.2 Anoplophora glabripennis | reverse complement strand
GTTATCTGCAGTTACTCGTTCCAAGGAATTTTTTAACAAAATTTTCACGTCACTTAATTTAAACGTCGTATTATTTCGCGCTACATCTCCTTTTACCTGCGCCCAGACTAATTCGATTGGGTTAAGTTCACAGTGATAAGGTGGTAACCGTAGTACCGTTATTTGGCGATTTGTTGCCATTTCATCGATAACATATTTTTTCTGATCTTTATTAAGATTGACAAGTGTCAAAAGTTCCTTTTTCACCATATTTGTTTCAAAAGAAATGTTTTTTCCGGATAACCATTGAATTATATCGGCTTTCCTCCAAGCAGTCGTAGGCGTCCGCTCGGTCTGCCGTGAATGGTAACTGGCATTATCCATGACAATTACAGACCCCGGAGGAATAAGATCCAACATCTGTGTAAAATACTCTTCGAAAACATCTGCGTTCATGTCTTCGTGATAGTCACCTGTATTTTTAGATTCAAATAAAAGTAAACCGCCATCTACAAAATCACTGGCACTACCTATATGTGTCACTATTAATATTCGCCCTTTACCTGAAGGTGCCTTGAACCCTGTTGAAAGTCCATCCAAAAATGCTTGTCGAAAACTTTTAACATTTTTATCTTGCCATACTTTATGCCATACATATCCCCCGTTGACCCAAGTTTCGTCTAGATAATCAATATTCCTCCCTTCGTCACGGAATTTTCTAATTGATCTTAAGTAGGATCTTCGCCAACAAATAATTTCATCTTTATCGAACTGACTTCCTGTTCTGTTTTTCCCATAAATTCAACTTTCGTAAGACGGCCCATAATTTGCGTCTACTGAT
>NW_019416527.1:416566-451290 GCF_000390285.2 Anoplophora glabripennis | reverse complement strand
ATAGTCTCATTAAATTGACCTATTACAGATATTAGTTTTTCAATTTTTTCTTTAAAAATGAGTGCAGATACGAAAAAAATACAAGGGATAAAAAAAAGTTTCTAAACATAACTGGGAAACGATTTCCTTTAACGGACACGGCCAGTGGCGCACCACAAAAAAATTTGGGGGTGGAAAAGGGGCCGCGACCTTGAAAAAATGATCACGCGCTAGACCAAGGGTCGGCAACTGGCGGACCGCGGTCCAGATCCGGACCGCGGAAGGTAAAATACTGGACCGCCAAAAATTTTTTGACAGTATAAATTACTCAAATAAATTATTTAAAAAATGTTTTTTACGTTTAAGTGCCAATCTTATTATTTTTTCTAGTATTTTACAATTGTGTGTGTGAGTTCTTAATGGTTAGTAAGCAGATTAAATTTGAGTCCAAATAAAAATAAAAAAAAAAAATATGAATTTTTTTTTGGACCTCGTTAAAAATTTTCAAAAGTATCCGGACCCCACCCAAAATTACTTGCCGACCCCTGCGCTATACTTTCACAATGATTTGGTATACCTATCCAAGTAAACCCCAATAAATAACTAAACCCCAAAATTTGAACAAAATATCTCAAAAAGTGTAGGCGCTAGAAAGAAAAAATTAAAAAATTCCTCACTTTTGTACGCCCTGTAGGTCCGTATCGAAGCTTTTGCGGACTTATGTTGATATAAACTTTTCTACTTAAAATACGATTCTCTATTGCCTGTTAAAGTCCTACTACAAAAAAGTGGGCCACCCTGTATATGTTTTCAGCCACGAAATTTGAATAATTCCACATATTTCGAATTTTCACCACCAAGAACGGCGGCGACAACATTTTTAACATTAAGGCGATGTTTCTCATTGTATTAGCTATGTCCTGTACAAATTTAATTTTGTGCAGCTCTCTCGGTTTCAAAAATACAATACCTATGTATGTTATAAGAGATAATTTAAGCTATTCCCGTATAAAAATTTAACAGACATTAACAAATAATTTTTATAAGCATTTTTTATACATAAGGGTGNTAGGCTAAACCCTATATTGACGCATTTCCCTTCAAAAGGGCTATCCATTTATGCTTAAAAAATTTGGTAGTGCTATTTAAAAAAAATGTCGATGACGTCATAGTTTTATTAAACATAGCGCAAAAAAGGTTTAACCAACGTGACAAAACGACAATTCCTATTTACTAATTGACGTGTTTTAGCGTTTTTCTGAAAATTCAACATGTGAATACGAATATTCAGTTTTTAAATCTAGCGCCGTTTATCCATGATTCAAAATATGCCGCGCGCTACGCACATAATATTTCCGGTGACAGCGACGCTGGAGGCTAAAGAAATTAGCGTTGTTAAGTTGGTAGAACGGTATTTTTGTATGATTTGTGAGTTTAGACTGTTGTTAGTTATTTCTTAACATTAGTAAATCAGCTTCTTGATTATAGAAAGATATAATTGTTTTAAGTAAGTTTTGTAATTAAAAAGAAAAGAAATTAATACTTTTTTTGTTTAATTTACCTAATATTGTTTTCACATTCTGTATTTTTCTTTCACGTTCATATTCGCAAAATATTCAAAGATATTTGCGAATGCGAATATCATAAATCAAACGAATATTCGCGAATGCGAATGCGGATATTCGTTACATCACTAACCCCGTATATTAATCCGATTTTCGAGTCATTTGAATCTGTAAATGTTGAAAATTTTAACAGGCATTACCACATGAACGAAAACCATAATCTGAAAAACAATTGCTGGAAAACCGTTGCTGTATTCACACCCGTTAAAATTCGAGGCCTCAAAGGCGGACTCAAGAATTATTTGTAGATCGATATGCAGCTGTTGGTTCGAATCCCGTTGAGTGTCTTTACGTGTTAGGATTGTAGAATAATCCAAGAAGTTGCGGATACACACTGAAGAGATTTGCAGGACCGACCTACCCTTAAAATAAAAAAAAAAACTCAATCAATTCATCAATTATTTTTTATCAATCATCCTAAGGACTACAAAAGGAGCACGCTGTGCATGAAACTGTCGGATGCTTTCGATCGATAAACTGTAGCAAATACTGCGTTGCCCAAATAGCTAGCAGGATACTAAAAAACAGTAAGTTATATAAAGCCCTCTGCAATGACCTTCCATTTATTTCAACCAACGCATTGCTTTTGATTACCCGCGTCTGGCTAGGATCGGCTAAGCTCACCACTTCCCTCTGGAGACTCCAGACCTTCTGAACATACCTTGCTACCGGCCGGTACTCTAGCAGGCGGAAACAAAAGAACAGCACATCTATATCAATCATTGTTCAGTTCAGAATCAGTAGATTTCTCAAAAAATAACTTGATAGAAGAAATGAGTAAAGCAGAAGTGTTCTGTGCTATTGAAACAGTGACGTAACGTTAATTTTTGGAACCATAATTTGTTCATTGTAGTTAAATTGTAAAGGATTTTTCTCGTATCTCTTTTATAAGAGTTATATCGTCACTTTGAACAAAGACCAACACGAAACTCAGCCACGATAGATTATATTATGTTATTTTTGCATATTAAGAACTGCTTTTTCAATTAGCTTTTTAAAAATAGAATTTTGGCAAATGGTAGATTGAACTCAAACAAACAAGAAAGTATTAAACGACATAGCCGCTTTCTAAATAGTATCATATTTAAATTATAAGGCTGAACTTGAATAACAAATTGGCAATGCAAGAGAGCATCCATCGTGTACCTAAACCTAAACATTTTATTTATCATTGTATATTAATTGTATTAGAATAAAGAAAAACTAGCTATATTCTTTATACAGAATGATAAAAAATTGCTAGTGTCCAATGTTTTAGACACGATGCAATAAGATCTTGTTAATGCAGTGACAAATACAAGCTTTTCCCGTAACTATGCACCATATATTATAATGGTAAGTTTGTTTACAATAAACAAATATTGAAAATAGAAACCTTATACAGAATTTATTTAAAGAAAAATAAATGTTACAAGAAGCCTCAGTAAATATTAAAATAAATAACAGTAATGTAAAGTTAAAGTTAAATTAAAAAATAATTTTCATCAAAATAATTCGTTTAAAGTTAATATGTTCAGTTTTTCTTTATTTACTGCTGTATTTGTCATTATATTAACAAGACTTGTCTGCATTGCATTTAAAACATTGGATGTTATAACTGTTTATGACAAAAAAGTGGCAACGGAGATAAGTAGCACAATAGGTACTCATAAATAATATTCCCTCTAATTTTTTCGCTAACTGCGCGGTACAAAAGTATATGGGAGCAAAAATGTTCTCTAAATTTTACTTTTTTTAGTGAAATTCGGATTTTTGATATATTATATTTTGATCAATAAAAATGTGCCTATAATGCTTTTTTTCTAAGATAATTTGATTTTAAAAATTTATTTATATAATTATCGTTTGAACAAATTTTGAATGTTTAAACAAATTGAATACAATGTACGGATAAAAACTATATAAATTTGAGTAATATTCATTAATAGAATAAAGAAAAATACGAGAAAAGTAAAGCAAATAAAAAAGTAGTAATTATCAATACTTTAATAGGTCGATAATTAACAATAATTCGCATTTGAAAATGCAATATTTGGAATTTTCAGCTGGCGAAACATCGATTTAAAAAAACATCAAAATCGGACCACTAGAAGCCCAGATAATCAAAATTTTTAAGCGCGCCGCTATTTTGAACGCGCGATTTCAATGTCGAGTCGGCTGGAGTAGCCGACCTCTCGATCCCCCACCACCATAAATTTTTCGCGAATTTTATGTTTGGTCTCGGTCCAATAGTTTTAATCGACATTTTATATGGGTTGCAAAAGGGCGCAAGTTTTGCAAATTCACTCCCGGAAAATACTCGGAATGACAAAGGTATCTGTTTAAAAAACAGCCCTCCAGACCTCGTAGTTACGCCACAAATGTCGGTCAACTTTGATCGACTATAACTCTGGAACCAATTAACGAATCACCACATTTTTTTTAAAAGACCATTTTTCCGAGTACTTTAAGGGCATAATTAAAAAAAATAATTATAATGAATTTATAAAGTTATTTTGTTTATAAGCACAAAAATTGCATTTAAACAATAACCACGGCTCTCCTAATTAACGGATTTCAGTTTTTCTGGAAGCTTTTTAAAATTTGAGTGGCCTTTTTTGTCATAAAATTTTCAAGTACCTAGAAGTCTTTTTGGCTCAGTTAAATTTGTAAAAATTTCATTTTTTTTTAAATCTGGATTGCAAAATTATTACTCGAAAACTATAGCACCGATTTTAACGAAAATTGGTGTGAAGTTTTATTACATCAAAAAAGATTTTTTGGCCAAGTATGAAGATCCTACCTATAATATAAGTACTTTTTAAAAAATCGCAAAAAATATTGTAATTTTTTTCACTTTTTTGTTTTTGCTATGTTTGCAATAATTATGCTGTATTTTTTTATTTGAAAATAGGTATATTATGTGTAAAATTGAATTACGAATCTATTTTTCCTTTTCAATTTTTCTCTAAGATGTATAGTTTTTGAACTGTGTTGAAAAAAGAGAGAAAAAATTAATTTTTTTCCAATTTTTTCACTATTTGTTTAATAATAAGTTTAGCACACGTTTTGAAGCACGCGCATAGTGAAATTATGTTTTGTTATATCATTTTAGAGCCATTAAAGCAAAAATTAGCAATACCATATAAAACATCCACACATGGGTGTTTTGAAACAGATCCCGCCTGGTCTATAATTATCATTTACTAATTTCTTTATATTTCTGTAATGCATGTTACAACCATAATAATAGTTGACTGGGGTGATTTAAAAAAGCGCTGTCATGCTTCTAGGGCGTACATGAAAAATTAAGACAAAAGAGGCAAGCTTAATAAACATGCGGCCGCAGATGCCTCCTTAACGAGATAGAGGACGTTTAAGTTTCACAACACAATCATAGATAAAGTAAGTTAAAGAATTATATTGCTGTAAAACCGAAACTGTGATTATTTCACGTTTATACGTGAAATATATTCATATATTCAGTCATCATGTCATTAATTTTAACCACATATTCGGAAGGCCTAATAAATACAGAAAATCAGAAAAAAATTACTCGATCTTTTAAAAAATAAGCAAATTAACCCTTAACTCCTGTTAATTTGGCGCCCTATTTCGAAACAGAGAAAACGCCAGCCAGCGGACTGGGAAGCATTCGAAGGTGTCTTGAATTTTGCAAATAGTGCAAATTTTGCAAAGTGCTATGGACGGATAAGTATAAGATATACGTACTACAAAATGAATAACTAATTGAACATAATACACATATATTCAATTATAAAGCAGTGAAAACGTTAACAATATTAAAAATACTAAATAACCTAACATTCGAAAACAATTATTATCATTTTACATTTGTTTTTATTAACAAATAAATAATACTTGTTAATATTTAAAATGTAAAAAAATATCCATTCTGTCGTTCACTATTAAAAACACAGTAAAAGCTAGGTTAGTGACCGAATGTTGTAGGTCAAGATTCACTCTCGACAAATCTTTGTAGGGCAGTGACCAGGAGCGGTCCAAAAAGGGGTTTAAATAATGATTTGAAAATTTTTTTTAGCTTAAGTATGCATTTTAAAATTTTTCATTTTCGTATTCTACTCATTTTTCCCTATCTTCCATTAAAATTAATGACATTATGACTGAATCACCCTGTATAAGCGTTACATAAACTTTTCGGAAATGTTTATAATTTTGTTTTATAAAACGTTCTCTCAGCTTCCATAAAATTGCTAGTTGGTAGTTGGGTGTGTCGAATGTCAAAAATAACAATTTTGTCCTGGTATCAGTTTCCTGATCGGGTGCAATAAGCTTTAGCAGACTCCCTCGCGGCTGCCTTTAAAAATTATCAGCATGCGCCAGCCAGAATAAAACACAAACGGGATGCTCGTAAAGTACCGATAACCACCCCTGCAGTCCGGATGCGATTTGCATAATACGACATAACCGACCCGCCACTGGCACTGGTCAGTGAGCGGACTTCTAGTGCTATTAATCCGGCTATTCCGAATCTGTTATTCGGCAGCACGCCGACGTCCTGTAAACGTCGCGGCGTTTGTTTGCTGCTGTGCACATCCTGCCAGGATCACTGCTCGGCTAATAAAGAAAACAAAGGAAGAATAATTCATGTCAGTAATTTGGTGCCGTGAATAAAGACGACACGATTCAATACCTGTCCGGAGCTGCTTTATCTCGATTTCATGCGATGGTAGTTTTAGTTTTACGAGCAACGCCCTGAAATTTATTTTCAGATTTAACACAGGGGCGTGCGTCAAATTCGGGTATCCTTTACCAGTGACTCGTGGATCAAGAAATGGAAGGGTCAATTTTAAGTAGTTAATCAAATGATCTTTTTTTTTCTATACTGTGCATAGCTAAAACACTTAACAATTCTTGTCTCATCGTATTTCTTAAAAATATCTATCGTTTTTAAAGTTCACATGGAACTTATCATAACATATATGTATACGTATAGTACATAATAATAAGTACCAGCAAATGTTAACAAAATAATAATTTCCTACTAATAAGATAAGCGATTTTAGAAAATAATTAACAGTTTTTTTAAATGTTCGTCTCCGGTGATCGGTAAATACATATATAATGTGACGCTTCGCATCGATCAATTTATTCGATACGTATCTAGCGGCACCCTAATGCCTGCCCAGTATGGCACGTGTTTTTATGCAGTCAGTAGCATTGTATATTGTGAGCATAGAGAGGCACATATAGCTCGACCACAGATTTAGCCTATTTTTGCTATTACAACGCGTATTCCCGCTTCCTAACATAATACAGATTGCTACTGTTTATTAATTTGATTGTCGCCACAAAGTTGCCGATGTCGAGTAATGATTTGTAAAGCGAGTTTTTAAAAAATAATGTCATAAAAACATTTTTATTTGTGGTTTGAGTATGAAAAACATGATTTTGTTTTTACTACCAACATACCAAGGAGTAGAAAACATACAAAAAAGGTCAGAAATATAAATTATTTAATTGTATTATTTCGAACAGTTTCTGAGATATCCGGAACAAACAATTTATACTTATTGCTAACCAATTTTTAGACACCCTGTATTTTAAGTTCTTTTATAAATATTCACTTTTGTTTTTAAATTCTACCTGAATTCTTATGTATCTAAAACTTTTGCAGGTAACATGATTAGTTTAAATAAAAATCGGTTGCTCATCAACAATTTTAATTGTGATTTGATCAATTTGTATGGAGTTTTCACAAAAACGCTAAAGCACGTCAATTAGTAAATAGGAATTGTCGTTTTGTCACGTTGGTTAAACCTTTTTTGCGCTATGTTTCATAAACCTATGACGTCATCGACATTTTTTTAAAATAGCACTACCTAATTTTTTAAGCAGAAATGGATAGCCTTTTTGAAGGGAAATGCATCGATATAGGGTTTGGCCTACTTTAGTTTGACAGGTGCGAAAAAAAAGCCAACGATTGGAATGAACATGGTTTGAATTAATAACTAAAGTAGGTATCACAAACTTATGCGCGAATAGTGCTATAGCAAAAAATGTGTTTTGGTTGATTGTAGGGACATGTTTTTATGTAGATTTGGTAGGTACACCCGATCACAGCGGCTATGTAGGTATTGTTCTGAAGACGACAGTTAGCGAATGCAATAGTGCCTCATATCATTGTGATAGTTACAAATACCATAACTTTACATTACGATGGTGTTGTGTTTAAATGAGAAACAAAGAACTGAAATTCTAATTATGGTTGGATACGGAGATAGGATCCGTAGTTATGATGAAGTATGTCAATTATTATTCAATGCCAAGTATCCAGAACAACCAATACCTCCGTGTACAGTATGCAGATTAGTACCCAAATTTGAACACTCTGGCCATGTTAGAAATCTGTCTAAATCTAGAAGGCCAATGACAGTGATAGAAAATGATAGGCAAAATGTTATGTTTAGCTGTCACTGAAAATCCACATACTGCCATTCGTCGTATCGCCGAAAACGCCAACATATCAATACATAAGAACGTACCTACAATCAACCAAAACACAAAACATCCCCAAATTTCCATTTTTTACTGTGGCACTATTCTCGCATGAGTATGATCCTACTTTTGTTATTTTAAACCATGTCCATTTCAGTCATTGGCTTTTTTTCGCTCCTGTCGAAGCAAAGTATGCCAAACCCTATATCGACGTATTTCCCTTCAAAAGGACTATCCATTTATGCTTAAAAAATTAGGTAGTGCTATTTAAAAAAAATGTCGATGACGTCATAGGTTTAAGAAACAAAGCGCAAAAAAGGTTTAAGCAACGTGACAAGATGACAATTCTTATTTACTAATTGACGTGTTTTAGCGTTTTGGGAAAACGCAACACAAAATAAAATACGAAGTTTTTGCGTTACTTCTGGGACACACTGTATGTATTAATTCGATTCTGTAATGTATCATTCACGTGGGTTTTTCATAGAAAGCACATAATAAAAAACGCGGAAAAGGACATCGTAATGAGCATGTATTTATTAAAACACCGACATGAAAGCTTTGTTGAATTAATTTACTGAATACTCATATGTTTCATAAATAGTACAGATATGGGTGTAAAAACCATACCGAAATGTTAAATGTGTAAACATAGTCCCAAGGTAGTTTCCCAGACACTAGAAAAAGAAGTTTTGCTGACTTTTGTAAAAGTTGAAATCACGTCAAAATGGGGAGACGCTGTTTTTATGGACCCTTGTTATACTTGAACAAACCGCAAGTTTTTTTAGTACAATATACTTATTATACGCGTATATCTGGATATGTAAGTAACTTGCCTATTCTTAACATACTATCATCAAATTATTATTATTGAAAGTTGCATAGTTGATAGTTTCCATGGGGAGTGAGGCCTAGATGTGTTGTAGCAATTTATTTTTTAATAGATTTAATATGTAACTTATTTGAATCGTTATAATGAGAAAAGTAAACAAGAAATGATATTTCAGCGTTCGTTTTGGCTGAAAATTTAAGTGTTTAATCAACGTCGCATTATTCGTTAGGGTTAATTGAATTCTTATCAAACAATCAAGTAAAATCCAGTGTAACTAAAGGAAGCTTTATTAAAACTACATACTGTGTCAATAAAATGTTCATTAACGTCAAATCTCCAGTTTAAAATCGAGCAATTTCAGGAGTTGCTAGGGCTACCCGGGGCTTTGATTTCTCTCCTTTTACAAATTGAATTCAACTTTAATCAATTCTACTTTCCGTTCTCTATAAACACTTAATTTATATTTTCAGGAGGGTAGATTAAAATTTTCATCGCTGCTCCTTGAATGATAAAAACAGCAGGAAAAATTATAGTGGGATCGCATTCCCCTTTTATTTTTTTTATTTCAAGTAAATTTTGAATTTTTAAAGCTAGTCGTATCTAACACGCCGCGACATGTCGTCTCAGCATCGCACGACTATGACTTGACAAAGATATGGTGTCGTGTACGAAATCAGTCCTTCCTAATCGCGATTGTTGGTCGCACATCATGTACAACCACCTTAACAGCTCTTTATAAATTTCCCTAAGTAATAAAGTAAATTACGCCTAATCGCATTATAAAAACTTCAGATACTGATGTGACTTGAACCGTGAACCGACTTCATTAAAAAAACGGCCGCTTTCAGAAAGAATATAGATTGGAATCAGCAGTTTTTAGCCATCCTCCCGAGTAATCTCGCTTAATTATCCCGACGACAGAAAAGCCCAAGAATCAACAATTAAAACAACGGGGATAAAAAGTGGTTGACAAAAGAATAATACCTAATAAACAGAAATTCAGAAGGAGAGAAATTATCTCCAGAGCGGCTTTTAACCTCGCCGCTTTATGTGAGCGGCAAACAGTTGATGGTTTTGTTCTTTCACGGAAGGGGGAAGTACGTTTTTTACCTCGAGTCCCGAGTAGGGTATGTAGTTCTTTATTCGTCCTTACTTTTATCTTAATTCATTTAATTGCCTACTTTTTGCTTCATACAGCTTCATTTTCATACAGCAGAGATTCCGTTTAGGAAAGAATTTATTAAAGTTCTGTCAAGTAAAACTGTTGAGTCTGTAGTTTGCTGTGTCTTCTGAAATATATTCACATAAAACTGGAAAAATTATAAGAAAATATAAGAGCAAAAAAATGCCTACAATTTTCATGCAACAATTTTGAAATTATCTATTTTTATCAGCGCAAAATAAACTGCCTTAGCTTCTCGTCTTAACATTAAGCGTCGGTTAATTGTGTGTTGTTCAATTTAAACAAAAACAAACCTTTTATAATTGTTTGAGACAAATCCTACAAAAAGAGTTATTTGATAATAATTATTGTGTTTCTAATATTGATGGGGGTGATTCACACACAACTTGCCAACACAAGTTGTAATAAAATATTTACAAATTTCGAGAATTAAGTTTTAAGCGCACGCCCTTCCAAGCAGCTTGAGCAGATTTAATCAATATTACTGTAGTTTTCATAGCCCTCTTATTATCATGGTTTATTGTATTGTTTAACTGGAAGAATAATTTTTAGCTTTAACTTCACCTTTTCTATTTTTATGCAATAAAGACCTTTTTCGCCGAGCAACATTAAAGGCGTAGTTTTAGTGACAGCTGTCAGGCATTAAAGTGTCACATTCATTGTCTAGGTATTAGAATCATTTTTACTGCCTCTAAATTAAAAATTAAAATTTGTTCTTTAACGAAAGTAAATTTATTTATTGTAAACATTTGTAGAGAAATTAGAACAGCCTTGTCCTGTTTGTTTTGAAACATTTACTTCATCTTTACTTCGTTGCAGTGTTTACACTAGTAGATAGTTGGTTTATGAACTATTGAATCCAAAGTGGTTGAATTATTATTTAAAAAATGCTTCCAGCACTTGATGCACTTGCAGTAGGAATTTTTTTTTAACAACTGATTTACGAGTTATGGACTCCTCAATGCAGCCTTCAGCTACCGTTGAAGATTTCCATCCACCATGCTCTTTTAAAGTTGTGATCAGCTCCTGAATTTATTAGTAGTGTAGCTGAAGTTCTACGGAAACAAGGTCCGGTATATTCGAGAGCATCTTTCAATTTGTGAAACTCAGCAACTTGTTTTGGCATTTTCCCAAATATATGAATTTCTATTTATTGTTTATATACTTTACTATTTGAATATTAAAAAAAAAATCTGTTACTATCTATTTGTGTAGGTCATGGGGTACTATATTTCCGATATATGTCCAAATATTCTCTTACAATAAAGAATATTTTTTTCTTTGTTTTTGTGGTTGGCATAGTGATCAGCAATTTGTTTTCCATATCGTCAATCTCCAATTTTTATTTGAAGTAATTCATCGCATAGACATGCCCCAGATATGGCAAAAATCATTGCCACCTAAAATAATAATAGTCAGTATTCTTCGTTTACAAAAATATTTTGTTTATAATTAACTTTATACATAAATACGTATCATCAGGGACCTCCATAAGAAATTTTTTAATTTATCCATTTTCTAAAACGCGTGATTTTTTAGCATGATATCCATCCTATTGCCGTTTCAAGAATACTTTTAATTTTAGATTTTTTCAAATATCAATGTTGTAGACATTCAAAGTAGCTCTGAGCATCGCATATACAGGGTGTAAGAAGTTTGACTGCCATTACTTCAGCATGAGATAGAGTAATCATAAATGAACAAAAACGTTGTATATTACATGGGCGTAAGATTAACAGTTTTCAAAATACAGCGAGTGTTAATATTGGGGAGTTTTATCACAGCGTGACAACAGCGCATAACCTAACGCTACACAGCTGATGCATACCACGTGTGCACGCGGCAGACTTGTCCTACGGAAAAAATGTAAACAACTATTATTGTGAAACATTTAGTAAATTTCAAGACAATTGTTTTCCAGTTTTTAAATAAATAAAATAAAATGTATCGATTTTGTTGTACGAAAATAGTGTTGTGCTTAAATTTTAGCTCGAATTTTAGTAACTATGAATATCTTAAAACAGGAACTTAACTTTTAATCAAATTATGAATTTGAAAATGTGTAAAGTATTGACGTCATCCAAATAATCATAGGTATTAAATATAATTTAGGTACTTCATCAAAAAGCAAAATTCAGTAATTTTTAAACGCACAAGTACAAAACAAACTACAACATACGCCCAAAATGTCCACCACCATTTTCGATGCACGCGCGACACCTTCGAATCCAATTTTCACGCACTCGCTGGAAAACGCATCAAGTAAAGGAAAAAGTGGTACGCAAAAACATTCCAGATACCAACTTAATCATAAGGAATTTCAAAAAAGTGATAAACATTGTATTTTATGGCATTCTATGCACGCAGTTATGTCAATATTCCTTATTAATCGAACTTTTGTACATCAACTTGAAGATTTTGATATTTTTTTTTCTCGGAAATGGTTGAGTTTTGGACCCGTGTCATATAAGGTTTTTTTTTGTTTATTTTGATGTATTCTATCGTCTGTTAAAATTAAGGCAGTCAAATTTATAACACCCTGTATAATGGAGAAGATTTCGTATTTTTGCTTAATTCAGAAAAATATACCAATACTTAGTACATTTTCTGAAAAAGACATGTTGTTCTCAGCAAGGTACTTAATCAATAAATTTTTTATGTTATGATATATCTTCTTCGACTTTTCTGGTAATAAATTACACTCTATTTGCTTTGCTGATTGAATAATTTCTGGCGGAGTTATGTAAATTCTTCCATTTCAAATAATAAATAGTTATTTTTATGGATTTAAATAGGAACAATAAAGCGATTGCTATGTTATTTTTTTAATAACGCTGATCTCATAGCGACCACAGAGACTTGATGAAATTATTGTTATTCATGAAAGAAGTATCATACAATTTTAGTAATATAAAATAAATAGCTTTGTTTGCTATTGTCATAAAATTAAAATTGATCGGTTAAAAAATTATGTGTTTAACATGGAAGGAAAGTATATTTAATGTCTTGGCTGCTTTAATAGACTCGGTTACTCCTCGTCTATTACTTAAATACCAGCTGCGGCATTAAATCTTATAATTTACTGGCTAGTTAAACAAATAACTATTATTATTACATATTATTATTATTATGTCGTATTACAGATGTCAAAAACCAGCAACACTAATTCATTTAGCATCATTAGAGACTTCGTTGTAGCAAATTCCAAAGCAATATACTTTTTTTCAAAAAAGATATGGCTAAATTTGATTTAGAAAAGAGTTATTGTTGACATCTAGTCCGTGAATTTGTGGAACATTTCCGGAACATCCTGAATATTCTAGTAAAGCTACACACTATTGTAGGGAATTGGCATTATTTGACTTGAGCCAATAGATGCTTGGTAGATTTATTTAAGCCCCGATTTGTTCTGGTTTAAACAAAAACAAACCTGTTTAAATTGTCTGTGACATACCGTATGGAAAGAATGGGATAATACATAGCTATTGTGACGCTAATATCGCCCAAAATGCGTTTCTAACATTGCATAACAGTTCACTTCCTCGTCAGTAAAGTATGTCCGAGGCAACGCCTTATTAGTCCTGTGGTCAACAACAGTAATCATACGGTCACCGAATCGCCTCGAAGCCAATTAAACTCGAAGGGTCGGGAGAGAAGGGAGTGCCGCGTGATGGAAATAGGCCATCGGGTACTTGAACCCGTTGCACAGTCGGTGCATTACCAATTATAACAAAATCCTGGCCATGTGCTACCAAAGTTGCATCTAAAAATAACAGCGTGTGGAGTCGGTTACCGAACATCCGGCTTGGAGCTCTTAAACCACCCCGATTACGGGGCAGGCCACTTGCAACCCTCGCGTCTAGCGGAAGGGTGGCTTCTGTCTCTTCGGATGATGCATCCCTGCTATTGTCATCCGCGAAGTTTTGAAATATCGTGCGTGACATGTGGCCAGTTTTGGTCTAATTTGTTCTTGACAATGGTTTTAATTGTGTGGGAAATTTTGGCATTGTCATTTTAATCGTCTGAGTAGTTCTAAGTACTTTGAAATTAAATATATTTCAGTCACGTGCCACTTAGTCCAGACGGTATCTGTTTCAAAAAGCCATATTTGGGTGAATCGTATATCCACGAAAAATCGCAAAAATTGGGTTAAAAAACAATACTTTTTAGGGATTTTTTTGGGATATTTAAATTTGGTATAGGACCTTTATACTTGACTCAAGAAAACTTCATGTTATGTAGAATCATCACACCAAATTTCATCAAAATCGGTTCTATAGATTTTGCATAATAATTTTGCAATCCAAATTTTGAAAAATAATTTGCAAATATTCTAAATCTTGCACAGCAAAAACCAAGGCCCTTAGATACCTGAAAATTTAATCACATATATAAGGGCTCTCAAGCTTTCAAACATTTTTTGAAAAATTCGAATCCGTCAATTAGGAGAGCTCTGGCGCTTGTTTAAATATTGGTCGATTTTTTTATACTTATAAACAATTAGAATAACTTTGTGAATATTCAGTCAAATCAAATTTTTTAAAGCAGGTTTTAAAAGTTCTTGGAATGACGCTTTTAAAAAAAAAAACAGATCGATTGATCAATTAGTTACGTAGTTATAGCCGATAAAAGTTAACCGTCATTTACACTAAATGTACTGGGACATCCGGGCTAATTTTTCGAAAAATACCTTTGGTATCCCGAGTACTTACCAGGTCTAAAATTACAATACTTTTCTTAATTGCCAACCTACTTTAAAACGTGTTTAAAGTTATTTATGCAAGCGAAAAATTCAATAAAATCGTACGGGTGGTGGTGGTGGGGGAAGCAGAGAGCGCGGCCGCTTCGGCCTGCTCGAAATTGAAACGGCTATAACTACGTAACTAGTTATTGATCTATCGATCTGTTTTTTTTAAAGAAGCGTCTTTCCAAGAACTTTTAAAACTTGCTTTAAAAAATTTGATTTGATTGAATATTCACAAAGTTGTTCTAATTGTTTATAAGTACAAAAATTCGACCAATGTTTAAACAAGCGCCAGAGCTCTGCTAATTGACGGATTCGAATTTTTCAAAAAATGTTTGAAAGCTTGAGAGCCCTTCTATATATGATTAAATTTTCAAGTATCTAAGGGCCTTGGTTTTTGCTGTGCAAAATTTTGAAAATTTGCAAATTTTTTTCAAAATCTGTATTGCAAAATTATTATGCAAAATCTGTAGAACCGATTTTGATGAAATTTGGTGTGATAATTCTACATAATATGAAGTTTTCTTGAGCCAAGTATAAAGGTCCTATACCCAATTTAAATACCCCAAAAAAATTTCCTAAAAAGTATTGTTTTTGAACCCCATTTTTGCGATTTTTACCATAATAATCATGATTCATTCGATTTATAAACGATTTGTAACTAGTCATGTTTTGTAATATATATATTACAAACATTTTTTTCCTCTTCCATTTTCGCCTAAAATCAACTCTTGAAAAGATACATAAAATTAAATAGGAAGAAAAATATGACATTTTTCGAATTTTTTTAACATATTGTGCCACCAAAAGTTAAGCCCACGTTTTTTTTATGCGCATAGAAAAATTTTCATTTCTAGTGATATTTGAAAGCCAAAAAGCCAAAAATCTCCGTGGATATACGATTCACCCAAACCAAAACAGATACCGCCTAGTCTAACTATGTTAGCTTATAATGTAAAATATATAAGGTTTTTTGTTTATTTTAATGTATTCTATCGTCTGTTAAAATTAAGGCAGTCAAACTTCTAACACCCTATATAAATGAATTTATTCAGGAATCCGTTACAGAAGTCTATGAAAATAGGTATAAAAATCTCTGAAACGAATAAAAATATTATTGAGTGACTCGTATTCGCGTATATTTTTATAATAATGCATAAAATTTATAGATATTACGTGTCTAATGACATTTGAAATTGATTTTGCTTGTATTTTTTTTAAATGTCGAAAATTTTACGTAAACAAATTTAGTTGTTATTATGTTATCTAAACTGTTATGAAAATTGATTGAAAATAATCATATTCTTCTTTTCGTTTTGTATTCTCATAAAAAAATTTGAAAACTCTGCTCTTAACATTTTGTTGCCACAAAATTTTATCAAAGTCTATAAAAAGAATTTTAAAAAGAATTACAGGGTGTCCCAAAAGTGACGCCCGTCCTTCTAGAATTTGATTAAGGAGACAAAAACGAATTGAAAATCAAGAGTGGAAAATTTTCCGATTGCTTTCCGTTGTTGTTATTCAAAAAAGTATTCAAAAAACTAAAAAAGTAAAAATCCATTTTTTTGTCTCAAAACTGAGGTCTGTGCTTATGGGAACCAAGACATATAATTTATAACCAATAGTAGATAAGTATAGTTTTCGATTGTCAGTTGTACCTGGGTGTAAGGAATTATTTTAACCTGAAAAGGATATAGAAAAACATTTTTATAATAAAGCATAAACTAAAACCATAATGTGCTTAAGTAATAGAAATTGTTTTTACAAAAGGTGTTCAAATAAGTTGCCTTCTACTTCAAGACAAATATTATCACGATTCAACATTGAAGCATGAATTCTTTGTAGCATCTCTTGGTCTATTAACGCGACAGCAGCGTATATACGAACTATCAATCTTTTCTTTTAAATAACCCCAAAAGAAAAATCTAGGAGATTCAGATCTGGTGATCCAGGAGGCCATGGTCCATCTCTTCCAATCCATCTGTCTCGGAAGTTTTGATTCAGATAATTTTATATTCGTATAATGTGATGGGGCTCCATCATGTTGAAACCAATAATTTAGTCTAACTGCTAACGGGACGTCATGCAGCAATGGCGATGATACGTTTTCATTTAAAAACATACAGCTGCAGGAAATACAGCTTTGAACTACATAAATATTTAATAACCCAGCCCAAATGTTTATTTTTAGTTTTTTGTTTAATTTTTTGAATAACTCAGCAAAGAAAAACAATCTGAAAATTTTCCACTCTTAATTTTCGATTTATTTTTGTCCCCTTAATTAAAACCCATAAGGACGGGCGTCACTTTTAGGACACCCTGTGTACATTTCAAATAGCTACTCCACAATTTACATCCCATCAACATCCTCCTAAAGCAACAACTACCTATAGATGTGTACTGGATAAACGTTTCGGCTAACATTTAAACAATACTTACCGCGACGGCGATGGTAGAAACCAATCTGGATAATAAATAAGATCGGGGAATTCAGAATTACTAACGAGGTTAATTTTGTCGTTGCATGTCTGCCCCGACTTGTAAATTATAAAATAAATTTCTATTGCCACCGGTGGCAATCAAATCCATTTATTTATAGAGGTGAATCACCTCTGATGGATACTTGAACTCTCACGACAGTTGCTTGCTATCGGTAATGAATTCTCGAAAATATCGGAATTGATGCTCGACGATTGATTTATGTCGCTTGTCTTTCTCCACCGTCTGCTCAAATTTCAGAAACGGGAATTCTAACTAATGACTTTCTTTATTAAAAAAAAATGGAATCTGTAGATATACTGAGTGTCCCGATTTTATAAGGTACATACGTTAGTCACACGAAATTTGCTCCCCCTTTGATTATCTCTTATACTCCAAGGTACGGAAAAAACTGCAAGAGATGTTGTAGGAAACTTGTTAATTTTTTTAATATCTATGTTGCAAACGCAACTGAATTGCGAATAAAAAATTACTGTAAAAGCTTGCCACGATTTTTTTAAGTACCAATTTCTGAAAAATAGCAATTTTAAGGAAGCTATAAAAGTTCCAAATATGCTGAATCTTGGGATCAGGGTCTCTTTAATAAAACAGAACTTTATTTGTTTTTTTATTTATTATGCAGGGTGAATCATAATTAATAGCGCAAATCGAAACAGTAAGTACACGATACTAAAAGCAAAAATTTGTTAGTAAACATGGGTCCGCGAACGCATCGTTTCAAAAAAAATTTATTTTTTTCAGTTTTTTGACGATATCTCAGGAACCGTTTGAGATACAAAACTTTGTACACTTTTTATCATTAACATTAGCTGCTTTTGAGTGTTCATTCAAATTTTTATTCACATGACCATGGTGGAGATTTTAGGATTGCGTGAGATTTTTTTGTCCTAAATTTCTACGACTCTGGGAAAATTGGCATTTTAAACCACGAATGTTCTCTACACAAGAAAGGTACTCTCATCAAAAGTTCTAACGCGAACCGTTTTCAAGATAAATGGCGTTTTATGATGGAAAACACAAAAGAAAGTGGAAACATGATAAAAAAAATACATATTTCAAAACTAAGCAAATAAATAATAAAAATCACAACAGTTCGTTGTTTAAAATGGCCTCCTATGGGAATGCAGGCTTCCAACCTACGACTGAGTGACTGACGTATCCATTCAAAAATGCCTGGAGTGTTGCGGATCGTATTGCAGATTTTATGAGCAAGTTTTCTGAGGTTGCCGGGAATAAAGGGAAATTTCAATTTGAGAGTTGAAAACAATAGGTTCTGAAGGATTTACCTAGAGAAAATTTAAATTTTTGAAGATCTTCGAAGCTTATGAGGCCATCGTAGAAATCGTGAAAATTGTATAAAATCACATCCATGATTTTATTTCAATAAAATTCTTGGAAGCTTGAAACATTTGCTTTAAAGCGAATGCTATCTTGTGTCACTGCAAGTTTTCATTTGAGTTTTATCATGATAAATACGAGTATTATGAGTATAAGAAAGTATATTTTCATAATTGGAGGTCGAATAATTAATTTGGAATATCCAGTATCTACTAAAAGAAGCATAAGGATTTGGAAATTTATAGGGAAGAGAAGATAGAATTGAAACTGTACTGATTTCTATACACTGTAAAAAAAATTCACTCAAATGTCACTCAATTTTACTCAATAATGTATCGTTTTCTACCTACACTCGGATTGAGTGAAATTTTCACTTCATTAGTATGAGTACAACTGAATGAAATAGTACACAGTACAGGCCCCCTCTGGAAAGTTGATTACCACATATTTTATAACTCCTGAGGAGCTTCGTTTTGACGAGTCTACCACATTTTTCCTCTGCGACTTTTCTCGATTCCAAAAACATGGCAATTTCCCGGGGCCTTGAAAAGTCAAGACCACACCTTTTATTTTTAGCTTAAGTAACTGGAAATTTTGTTGCAAATGCCGATTTAAATTTGTCCGACAGAAATTCTTCCGACATTGACGTGTCTACCGGTCGAAACATGCCAAAATGACAGGGTATTGAAAATCAATTACCACATAAGTAATTTTTAGTAAAATTAATTGTAAATAATTAATTCAGTCAAAAAGTATTGTTGTCCGACAAATTTCAAGCCGCGTTTTTTCAGTCCGACAACTGGAAATCGGAATTTTCACGGGGTATGAAAAATCGATTACCACATATCTAATTTTCATTTTTTCCAATTTTAAATTTACTGTACAAAATAGTGATATAAGTGTCCGACGATTTAATGTCCGCAAATTATTAAAAAATCAATAAATCAATAAACGTGATGAAATTTAATTTTTTCACTCCAAAAATTTCATATTTATAAATGGTTATTAATTATTATTATGTAAATTATTATTTGTTTCAAATAAATAATTATAATATTGCTTATTTTATGCTTAAAAATTTAAAAGTTATAAACAAATGAAGTTATTTTTGAGGCGATTAATACGATCTTAGTGCATAATGCATTATTTCTAAATAAATTAATATTATACTTGATATAAAAATCCTTTTTTCTCTTTCAAGTTTTCATTCGCGTTTGTTATTTTTCTTTACAAAAATTTTCCTATTTTTCTAAAAGAAAATCCCAAAACTTTTGTGAATAATTTTTTTACACCATACATACATTTTTGAAATCGTTTAATTCTTTTCTCGATATTTATTTGGCTAAATTGAGCATACAAAGATTTACAATTACAAGAATATAACGAAAAATATATACAGGGTGTTTCAGAAAGACCTCCCGTAAATAAAGGGGGTGATAGTACGACAAAAAATGAGAATTTTTTGTCTTATGTCTAATTTTTTAAGTAACATTTTTATGAAAATTTCCAAACGGTGCGAAATATTTTTATGATAATATGACTATAAAATAAGTGACTTTTCTCAAAGTAAGCTTGAGCTTTGAGAAAAGTCACTTATTTTATACACCGTAATATTGTAAGATTTTAATTAAAAGCCTTTGTTCTCGAAAATCGTCCACATTAGGAAGTTCTAACAAGAGTACATTGTTTTTGGAAAATAAAATTGTACATTAGAAATTGGAGCCCGAATGGTAAAAAACCTAACCTTAAAAAAAATAGAACTTAATATGTAATAGAAATGTAGCATAACTAGCGCCCTCTACGAAATATACAACAAATAATTAGACCATCGTATTTGGCATCCTTAAAAACCTCGGAATACCAAATTTCATAAAAATATTTTGCACCTTTTAGAAATTTTCATAAAAATGTTATTTAAAAAATTTTATTTTGTCGCTCTGTATCTCGAAAACAAGAGGAGATAGACATATAGTTCATATGACAAAAAATTCTTATTTTTTGTTGTACTATCACTCCCTGTATTTACGGGAGGTCTTTCTGAAACACCCTGTATTGTATATTTATATGTAATTTTGCTTAATACATGAATATACCTTATTAGAAATTATAAATACATGTGTACATTTTTTACGAAATTTTTTTCATCATTTTTTGTCGGACTGACGATTTGCGGATATATTTTTGTCGGACATTACAATTTTTGCTTATAAAGAACACTTTTCTATCGTGTTATTTTTGTCCGACATGTGATAATCGATTTATCATACCCCGTGAAAATTTCGATTTCCAGCTGTCGGACTGAAAAATCGCGGCTTGAAATTTGTCGGACAACAATACTTTTTGACTGAATCAATTATTTACAATTAATTTTACTAAAAATTACCTATGTGGTAATTGATTTTCTATACCCTGATATTTTGGCATGTTTCGACCGGTAGACACGTCAATGTCGGAAGAATTTCTGTCGGACAAATTTAAATCGGCATTTACAACAAAATTTCCAGTTACTTAAGCTAAAAATAAAAGATGTGGTCTTGAGTTTTCAAGACCCCGGGAAATTGCCATGTCTTTGGACTTTTCCGAGTGGAAAAGCGGAGGAATCGAGAAAAGTCGCAGAGGAAAAATGTGGTAGACTCGTCAAAAGGATGCGCCTCAGGAGTTATAAAGTATGTGGTAATCAACTTTCCAGGGCTGTACTGTGGACTACTATTGCATCAGAAATGAGTGAGTTTTACTCAAATCCGAGTTACTGCTAACTATCAATTGAGCGACTTTTGACTCTATTCTGAGTATATAAAACCAATATAGAGTTGACTTTTGCTCTAATGTGATTTAAATTTAACTATTATTGAGGAATTTTTTACTCAGACTTGGTTTATTATTAAATGAATTGGTGAATTGATCTGATGAATAGATTGCCATAACCTATATTGTACGTTACAAATGTGTAATTATAGATAACAATTTAACTATCCCTTTATTTAAAGCAAATATTAATCGACACTTACTATATTGTCAAATGTACTCAACAATTTTACTCAATGGATTCGCTCCGAATCTTTATTGCTTTCACTCACACCGATTTTTTTACAGTGTAATATATAGCAAGTTCTGTTTGATGGACATTTTAAAAATTTTTCGTGTTTTCGTCTTGGCTTGGGGGATTGGGGAATAATTGGTTTTTCTCCTCTTACCAATATTCGTTGTTGAAATTCACAATTTTCGTCTATCGCGTAGAAAAGTTCTTGTCCGTAGCATCTGGGAGTATTATTTTGTTGAATGTTGGAAGTATTGTTGCTGTGTTAATGGCGGATATTATTGAGTTCTAGTTGAGTCTGTTTTGATGTCTACACTAAAAAAAATTCGCTCAATTTTACTAATTAATGTATCAATTTTTGTCCACCCCCAATTGAGAGATATATTCACTCTATTAGTATGAGTACAACTAAAATTTTATGAGTGAAACTACATATTGCAACAAAAGTGAGTGAATTTTACTCATATCCGAGTTTCTGCTATCAAGTGAGTGACTTTTGGTTCTATTCTGAGTAAACCAATTAAAAGTTGACTTTTTCTCTAAATTTAACCATTACTGAGTAATTTTTTACTCAGACCTGTTTTATATTCTCTTTCAATTTTAATTTAAATAACATTTTATTAAAGTCATAAACTACTAAGCTGCCACAGTAATTTCTACACAGACCTGTTTTAGAGACAATATTTCAGGTCTTCATTAAAAGAACTGGTTAACTGATCGGACGAATAGGTTGCCATAACCTATACATACTGTACGTTACAGATATGTAAGTAAGTTAACAATCTAACTATGCGTTTATTTAACCAAATATTAATCGAGACTCAATATATTATTGTGTTTAATTATTGTAATCCAACCACTGCATTTAAACACAATTGTCACCAAATTAACCGGATAAGAGGACAATGGGAATAGACAAAGACAACGCACGACAACCATAGTATGGGGTGGATCACTCAAATACGCGTTTATCTGGAGAATTTATTTAACGAGTATATTTGAGTGAAAATATTCAGTTTTAGTTTAAATATAATCACAAATGAGTAAAATTATCAAAATGCTCAATATTGAGTGAAAATGTACTCAAATAATTTCACTCCGAACTTGCTTTCACTCACACCGATTCTTTTACAATGTAGGTACTGTTGGTTTACTTAGTTTCCATATGTTTGTAGGTTTGACAAAAATTTGGAAAACAAAGAGTAATTTTTTGAGGTACATTGATTGGTTGACCGTGTATTTTTGATGTTGTTAAGTTTGTTTCAGTTTGAAGAAGTTGGTTTTCAAAACTGTGGTATATTTTGATTTAGAATTATGTATTTGAATTTGAAGCAATGTTCTTCTCTTCAACTGTTTTATTGGACTAGACTAATTTTGTCATAAGTAGACGTTTGGCTGTTTTGCTGGTTTCAGGAGTGGTTTTTAAAACCAAAGGGTGATGAAGCTTTTCCCATAACAGATAATTATTATTTGGAAAATATTTTTATTTGAGAACGTTAAATAATGACTTTTTTGAAAGAAAATAAAAAAAGTAAACTGGAACAGTCGAGTTGACTTGTACCCTTAAAAACAATATCCTACGAGTGAGGCAATTATTCCTTAACAACTCATATACGAAATGGGGCCCATTTAGAGGCGACTCGTGAAACAATTTTCAACCGATAAAAATCTCTTTATAAACGCTCCCCACAATTTACCACATCAAGCCTTCGAAACGTCTCGTGCAGGAAACAGTCGTAGCGCAAATCATCATTAGTGACCCAATAACGGATGCAAATGCAAGGCGTTTGCGGCCACGGAGCGGTTTTCGTGCCGGGTATATTTACATTTCAAAGTACACCTCGGCGGCGGCGGTTTGGGGTGCAGGTAGCCTATTTATCATATAAAAAAATTCCTTGGCTTGTACGACTCGAGCCGATAACGGCATATTTTCAAATAAATGTATGGTAAACAAAGTTGAGGGGCTTCTGGAGAGGATCATAGATTTTGGGTTAATTTAAATTTCAAATTCTGCACCCGCCTAGTTCGCGCGGCTCACAGTCTCGAGGTTGGGTCCACCGCAGAGATAAATACAGGGTGAACTTTGATTGAGGGCCATATTTATAGGGAGGCTTCTTTTTAAACACGTATCATAAGTTTGTTTTCTCAAATTCCGACGTGAAAATTTTATTTAATAATTTTCTGAACAAGCTAGTGTGCCCTCAAACAACGGCGCGCGTTGGTCGTAGTACATGCACACTTGAGAACTTCGGTATGCATTGTTGCCAAATCTCATATTTTAAATGAAAGTTGGGGAATTTTATTAAAAAGCTAATTTTCACACCATGTGTTGGGTGTACGAGTTTTGTGCAACATATCTTGTTGAAAATGATATCACTATTATACCTACATATAAAAATTATTTTCTTGAGAAAATGTTAATACGTGAAAATAATAACGTTAAAAATTATTCAGATATTTAATTTTAATCCCTTATTTATGAACTTCTTTAAATAAGGGATTAAAATTGATATAATACAATGATTTTTTTGATCTATTTTTGAACGTAAACTTGAATTATTTATATTGACTTATTTTTTTTTAAATGTCATCACATATATCAAGCAAGTAACTAATTTTTAATGTTATCGTATTGCAGATTAATTATTTTGACGTATTAACATTTTCTCAAGAAAATAATTTATCTATATATGTATAGATACTTGGCCCCCATCTAACGAAACCTGCCAGTAAAAGGACGAAATATTTTGATCAAATCAAAACTTATAGAATCTATCAGCTTGCTGAAAGAAATTTTTAAACATTCATTACGATAGATGGGACTTATTTAATTACTAACAGAATCTGATTTTTCCTTATAGAAATTTAGTAACATATTTAATTTCGACCATTCCAAACCTTATTCTTTTACACTTCTAGATGTTGAAGTTAAATAATTTTATTAGCTTTATTAAGCAAGATTAAAATAATTGAAATTACCACAATACAAAATTTGTTCAACCTACTGTTAGAATATAATAGTTTCAAGATGAGGCGAAAATCCCAATATAACAAAAAAAAAAAACAAATATGAACACGCCTCAAATAAATTATAAATAGAACTTATTTTAAAATATAGTCAACCTTATAGTTCAAAAAATATCGTAAAATATGACAACACTGTGGATATTAAATGGGATAGATATGTTATAGTAGCTGCTTACGACGCATATTTGCTCTATAATCAATGCAATAGACACAAAAATGTCATATTAGTGAGAATCCATGTTAAAAGTCCAAGATAAAGCCTTTCCTTCTGTCGCCATATTGTGAAAAAAGAAAAAAATCATAATTAAAAATATATGCAATATAAATAGGTAAAATGATATCAATAATATGGATTATATTTACTTTCTATTTTATATATAGTTGGTTGCTAAATTCGTCAATTTAGAAAATAATTATTTTTATTAAATTTCCAACATCGTAGGAAATATAAGGTAAACTGAGCGCGCGTAAAAAAAATTACCATTATGTACCGATATATTTTACGATAAAGCTTTTTTCGCATTAAAATGTACTGCTCCCATACTGTACGGTGCCCATTTTTATGGTATAAGTGTTGTAAGAACGTTTTGAAATTGTTCTTAGAACAAACATTGCTCTCTAAAATTTGCTCTGGAAACGTTCTTACGATTTTTATACAACATGAAATTGTTAGCTGGGAATGCTTTTCACGTTCACGTCACGTTAGTATACTGTTGCTTTGTTATCGTGCGGATGTTGCGTAATTAATTTCTATCCGTTGCTGTTTACGGTACTGTTTAGTGTAGACAGTTTAATTTGGTGCTTTTTAATAAATAATGCGTACGCCTATGTTCCGGGGCTCAGTTCTGACAGCCCTAGTCATATGACATACTTGAAATTTTGTAAAAATCTTCGAGTACCAGGTGGTCTAGGATGTATCGTAGCTCCCGCTAGGAACATGATTCTCATTCGATTTTTTTTCATAATCTTACTAAAAAAATGACCCTTGAAACATATCCGCATGCTGCCAGACGTTATTAGTGGTCAAAAATTGTTTAAACAATTTTTTTGAAACAAATTCGTAATTTTAGATTTTTTCTCTCGAAATAAATTTAGGCTTTTGGGGTATCCTGAACAAAAAAGTTCCTATGCAACTTTTCTCTAAAATGTACCGTTTTCAAGATATTAACGATTTTTTGTTCGAAAAAACGCGATTTTAACCATTTTCAACGTCAATAAACTATTTTAAAAATTGCAATTTTTAGTGTTGCCAAAATTGTTAAATAATGTTTGAACATCCCTAACAAAAATCCGAAGAGTTACGCCGCCATATTTTATTCTGAAGACTTGTTATTTTTATTGTTAATAAGGCGCGCGCGCCGCGTTCCTCGGCCGCTCTTGGCCGACTCCGTCCTCTTCCAATACGTTTAAAATTCTCACTCTCTGAGTTCATTCCCGTTCAACATTGACATATTGCCGTTCATAGCTCTCATCACCTTTTAAATAATAAACCAATCTTACAATTTATTTTTTATTCGGACTTTAGCGGTCGGGTAATCTATCTGATATCGTCTTCTTGCAACAACATCGTTATCTCTTGACAAATGGTAGGCTTTAATCATAACCATATCAACAACATCTTGATTCGTATATGTGCTTTTTCATAATACCACCATGTCGAAAATGAAAACACAAAAATACACTGCACCGTCACTGAGTACAAAAATGAATAACTTTATGAGGTTATATATACACTTAAACTACAGAAATACTCTTCACAAACACCTTCTCATAAACCGGTAAACTGAAAAAAGTAGATAATAAAATAAAGCGGTGATTATCCATTCGGTCATTCTACGCCCACCAAAAATACACCAATGTTACGTTCTTTTACAGATCCTAATATCTTGTATGTAAGGGCCACACAATTTGCTTAAGTTTTTCCACGCCGGATGCATACAGCCTGAGCAGCGGAGGCTAGCCTCCTCTGTCCTTCGTAAGCGTTCGCTACCGGATCGGATTCTGCTTAAAATTAAACTATGCTGGGTGTACCGTTGATTAAGATGTGCAACTATGTAATAGTTTTTATCGACGTTTTCATACATTACGACAATGTTAATAATTCATTGGTATATACCGTATTGATTGGACATTTTGTATGTTTATTCACACTTATTTAAAAACATACAACAGGCATACCTTCCTTTCACGAAAACAAAACACAGTTTCGCAATGAAAACTATAACCTGATGAACAATTTTAATTATTATTAATTTTGAATACCAGCTCTTCAAGTTTGCAAACATCCTGTATTTAACTTTAGGTTTTTAAAATGTATTCTGGATTATGTTTTTCTTTAGCTTCCTCTAAACTCTGATAACCTAGCACCTACCTACCATATGGCTCGATATGGAAATCTATTTTCGTATCTGCCAAATAATCAAAAAACATTATTTAACCCAGTATCATTACAAATGGTAATACCCGTTTATATAATCCAACACTGGAACGCGATTTGCATACAATATAATTAATACAATACCAGGTTCCATATAATTATCTATAAATATAGCATGTAATTACTGCCGATCAAAGTGTACCATTTAATACTGCTTTTATTAATATTTTGGATTAGTCCAACATCAAAAATTAACATATTAATATAATTTCGTGATGGAAATAATTTTCTAAAACGTGATCAATATATTTTTAGGAAATACGTATGGTTCTTGACGTACTTGCGTGAGTTGTGTGTATTTTTATAGGGATACTTTATGTGAAAGGAATGTAAATAGTTTGACTACTTCATAAAAGATTGTTTGACTTGATTTCGTTTGCAACACGAATTGAGTTTTGTGTAGAGAAGATGTAAATCAGGTGTTAGTGTTCGAATTGTGATAAATACAACAACCATAAAAAGAATTTGGAATTTAAAATCCAGGGAATCAAGATTGAGTTATTCTTTTTACAGTGCATTTATTTTTAAATTCTTCCTCGTTTCGTTTTTAAAAGCTTTCATTATTCTCTGTAGATCTTCTATTACGCTATAAATGATGTAGGGTATGTGATTGTTATTCTTTCTATTATTGTCCAGTTCAGTATATAGTCATTATAGTCAATATGTTTGGCAATATAAATATACACAGAGTGTCCCCAATTCGGCTGCCAAATTACTGCAGATGTTCTTGGTCCAAAATTAATGCAAGTTCTTCGTATATACTCTTGAGAAGAAAGAAAAATTGGAAAAGTTGCCTGGCAAATTGGAAAATTTGGGAAAAACTGAGTGCTTTTTTTCTTTTTTTTGTTTTGTTTGTTATGGTCCTGGAAAAGTTTTTAGGAAAAAAATCGGGACAATTACAAACGATAGTTGGAAAATTCGGAAAAAATGCAAAAATCATAATTTTTGTTTGCACTCTCAATCATAACTGACGATAGGAACGACATATTTGGTTGATTATTTGTTTTGTTCGTTTTGCTGTCGGGATGGAAATAACTCAATTGAATGTTTTCAATTGAAAAAGAATCTGGAAGATCTGAATGGAAATCTGGAAAAACGCATTCCAGCTTAACGCATGTAAACCCCATTGGTGTACTTCCATCCTATAATCGTTAATAGATACAGAAATACGCTTTTTTACTCATTTTACTTTGTAGAAAAAGTCAATAGGCCATTTTTATGTAGAATTTTATGGTCTACAACTTTTATAAGAAACATTTTTTCGAGCTCTTACCCCTCTTGAATAGGCCCATCCAATGATATATAATTTGAAACTTTTTCTTTCATTTTCTAATAGTATTTAACCACCTAAATATATCTTAAAAAAATTAGGTCAATAGAATTAATAATAAGTGATATATTTAATTCTGAATTTGTAAGACCCTTAAAAAGGTCAACACTGCGAGAAAACAGGTAATGACGTCACGATACCGGCCACTCGGCGATCAAGTCGCGAGCAGTCGGAGAGATGTGTAGATATTTGTTATACTTTTACCTATATTATATACCTATACCTATATTTTTAAGTGTATAAATAGAGTGTATAAGAGATATACATCAAGTCTTGTTGAAATGCATTTTTCACACAACATATTTATTTAAACATAGAATGCCTTGGAATATCTAAATACATTTTCGGATTTTTCTCAATGACGTAAATGGTTCGCTTTTCTACATTTTCTTTTGCTTTCCATTTTTGTACAAATGTACCCAACGTACTAGACTCGGTACTTGTGGATGTATGCGACGACGTGTATGTGCGAGCAACTCCCACCCAGAACCACCCTCGTTTTTCTTTGGTTGCCCGTCTAGGGGGTTGTAAAATATTATTATTTAAATAAATTGCTTATAGGTGCCTCTCGCAACGTATTTCGAAATTTTTGTGGACGGGTACGTTTAGATGGGGTAGAATTTTTTTTTCGGCATAAATTTTATAATTCTGCTCTAAATGTTTAAATAATAATATTTATAACCCTTTAGATGGGCAACCAAAGAAAAACGAGGGTGGTTCTTAGTTGCTTATAGGTCCCTGTCGCCGACGTATTTCGAATTTTTTGTGAACGGGTACGTTTAGATGGGGTAGAAATTTTTTCCGGCATAAATTTTATAATTCTGCTCTAAATGTTCAAATAATAATATTTAAAACCCTCTAGATGGACAACCAAAGAAAAACGAGAGTGGTTCTTAACTGCTTATAGGTCCCTGTCGCCGACGTATTTCGAATTTTTTGTGAACACGAACATTTAGATGGGGTAGAATTTATTTCCGGCATAAAGTTGAGAATTGTGCTCTAAATGTTCAAATAATAATATTTTACAACCCCCTAGACGTGCAACCAAAGAAAAACGAAGGTGGTTTTGAGTTGCATACCGTGGCTGGGGAAACCGTGGATAACATCACACAAACTTTTAATTTTTCGGTAATGAAATAAATATTTTATTCGGAGTCGATCCTGAGGTACTTTTGCAGCCTGGAACTATACAATATTTGTACAATCCTCGGTTTCGACCCATTTAGACAAAAACCAATAATTAACGAAACTGCGAATCGATCCACATATCGTATGTATTAACACAAAATGGGATGAGAGCGAGCGCGAGCGGAGTGCTCTGCCAGTCGCCCGTACCGGTATTATGACGTCAGGCAATGGTTGTTCAACGTTTTTCCGCGCTCTGTTTTCATTAATTTATTTCACACATTTCTCGTTGAAACAAAAAATTGATTTTTGGCATAGTAACTAATTAAAGGGTAAACTTTTGAAATATGCAATAAAAATATTTTACTGAATGGGCCTATTATCTTGAAAAATCCCCTTATTTTACCTTTTTTCACCCTTGGCCGGGGGTTGAAAAAACAATTACTCTCATTTATTGTTATTATATACCTCAAATAACTCATATAAAAAAGTCGGGAAAGTTGACCAAAATTGTGATATAAAGGCCCATTTAATTGGACTATTGTTTATACATTTCCAAATGCTTTTCACAAATTGACAAAACGATCACAAACAAATATACTGAAATTTTAATAGGACATCTGTCGGGTCAGCTAGTTTTAAATAAAATATTTTACTTTTTGTTAATTTGTGCACGAGCTCAACTAATTTCAATTTTGAGGATATCTCGATCCCGAATATATAATTTTTTTCAAAATTTTCACTCATTGACATTTATCAACTATCCTAGATTTTTTCATATCTATTTTAATTTCGAGCTTATTGAAAATGTTCCAATTTCTAAATTAAAGCAGCTTCCGACCGCAATCCACCTTACTCTACTAAACGTAATCCCCTGTCAAAATCACCCTACACTGCCCCCATTACAAAATCATCTGTTATCGAGACTATAAATTATTTCACCAGCGCGAGCGGCTCACGGGCGATAGACTGATAAGAATCCAGGTGATTTGTGATGACAATCTACCCTCTCCGGTGCCAATAGGGCCGAGTGGCTGGCCCCCCCACAAATCACGAATTTGTGCCCTGCATGCGCGCTCTCACACTCGCCGAATCGACGGATTACGCGGACGCATGTAAATCGAGTGTGTCCCGATAATGTTTTATTTGCTATTCGGATGTGTGTGCGGTCCATGTTTATGGAGCGTAACCGGCCGGAATGATATTTAGGGGCTGTTGTCGATCAGGTTCGTCCGACACGCCTCGCTGCTGAATGGTGAACAGTTGTTCGTTCGCAGGGGCGTCTGTCTGGGTGAAAAGTGGAACTGGGTCTGTGGACCGCGCGCGGTGGCGATTTTCGATTGTTTTGATACGCAGATGTTACGCACTTGATTCTGTTCCGAGAACATGCGTGCGCTTTCAGTAACGCTGAACGACATGTGTGCTTTTGTTTTTACGTAGTCTCTTTGTCTAGTTTTTTGTTTGGTTTAGAAAATATTCCTCATTCTTTATTCCATGCGTTGTTTATTTGCTAATGTATGTACAGGGTGTCCGGAAATTATGCGTCAAGACTTCAGGAGGTGATTCCTCACAAAAAATTAGGGTCACAAAGTCCTATAACAATTTTTCGAAAACTCAATATTAACGGAGATACAGGGCGTCAAAAAAATTTTTTTTTTTTAAGTTTTTCTTAGATAACTTTTTATTTGTGATTTGATTTTTTCCAAGTATTTCCTTTGTATTACTTGTGCCCTTGTAGATTTATGTTGCAAATATGAAGCAAATATTCCAGAGCCAAAGGGCCTAACCTGACCTTAATCTTCGATCCATAGCCCACAACTTTTTTGTTTTCACGGCTTTATAAATTTGAACAGCACCATGTTAAAGAGTATCAAAAATTATTTAAAAAAGTATCTCTTGTTGCGATACAATAAAATGAACCGTTTCTGAGAAAAACGACTTCAAACATTTTCATGCGTCTTGTAAACATGTTTTTACAGAGTTGGCAACAGTGGAAGTGGGGCAAGAGGTGTTAGGCTGTCATGTATTAGCTAACAGGATGCATCAGTTCATGTTTAGTTTTCATTCATTTTTATTTCCTGTCCAACTTTTATTAAAGTTATTTTAAAAAAATGTTTTCAAGACCAGTCCTGTGGCAATCGATTTTTTTGTCATATAATGCGCAGTAACTCGTTAAGTATTAGAGATACAAAAAAAATTATAAGGAAAAGTTGTTCGGGTTTTGATCCTCTACAACTTGTATGAAGGTCATTTTGCTCTAAAAAAATGTTTAGGAAACACGCACATAGCGCAAGTCGTACCAGGAGTTCGAGTGTGATCTTTTGGTTGGATACTCAGGAGGTAGCCCCCAATCAACCCTGAAAAAATCATCCTGTTTGGATTTTTTTTTATAAAATGACATCTTTATTGGATTATAAGCTAAAATTAAAATCAAGTCCCAAAAATTTTCGAAAAATTCTTATCTGATAAGATCTAAGGTCTTTGATATCAACATCAACGCTAGTAAGCCAAAAGGTAACTTCAAAGACAAACTGTTAATTAATAACTAATGAGATTGTAAAAACACTGTGAACTAAATCCCCGTCTAGCATTGAATTACACCGGCAATATCTAGTAAATATGTCACTCTTATTAATGAATAATTTTCTAAAAATAAAAAATAAAAAGAATCAATTTAGATATTATGAATACAAAAACAGATACGTGATATATTGAAATAATTAAATAATATTAATTATTAACTTTTTTAGAAAATTATCTTTTTTGTTTTCAATATCGCCTCTTTGACAAAATCTGAATATTTGTAGATTAAATATGTATATAGACTTTTGCAGAAAAACTTAACTTAAGAAAAGGAACTTTAAAAATCATCCCATTTAGATTCTAGTTAAATCAAGAGCACTAAACTTTGAATTGCATTGAATACATTTGATATAATCTTAGTTCAGAACATAATCAATTTAATTTCTCTTAATTCAGTAGACATTAGGCAATTATCTACTGAGTGTGAGTAGTACAATATCCTCAATATAAAACTCTTTGTATTTTCACTTATTCAGTTTAGATTTGTTGGTGAGTGGATGGTTTAGGTTAGGTCGATATTTCTCTTAAAAATACTGCGCCAACTACAACGTTTAATTTATGAAATACGTAACACTGCTGTGCGAGGAGTGCACTGTCCCCCTCGAGGAGAAATTCGTTATTTTCCATCATCCTGACTGAAATTCCCACCGGCTTCAAATTGATATTGACACTCCCATATGCTGAATATTACGTTGTTGGTGGTTGAGTCGGAAACTAGATATTCCAAAAACTAGCATGCACTCTCTTCGCGGCTGAAGCCGTACTAACCCCTCCGAGAATACAATCGGTTTCCGGGAAGTTCCGGAGATAGGATGTCTGCAGAAAGTGATTAAATACGCGGGCTTTAGATTGTGGTTTAACAGGATGATTTCAAAGCGAGGATTTTCGCAGGCGTTTGTTTTATGGCCTTCCTCTATTATTGACAGTCAAGGTGGAAGTTAATTTAGTATTGTAAAATAGGGTGCTATGAAAAATTTTCCATCTAGTATATAAAAGAACAACGTACTCACATTTAAGTCTCCATTCTGTATTGCTAACACTTTAAATTTTTTGAAGAATCTAGTCAAAGTGTATAAATTCTGTTCTGGGGTAAAATTTTTTAAAATGTATACAAAATAAGGTAATAGACTCACTACTGAAACATTTTATTGTGTTAATTTTCTCCCTATAGCACTTTTCACTTAAGCTTTCGAATGAGCCTTTTTTCACATTGATAAGTTCAGATAATTTTGACTGCTTTTGCACTAGGTAATTTCTGCTTTTTTATTAGTCGAATTTTGCCTGTCGTCGGAAGTCTTGCTCTTGGACTGTGCTACCTTGTATAGTTTTTCCAATCTCAGTTAAAGAACTAAGAGGTTGGCAATACCTACGTACCAGGTTCGGTCGCTGACGCAGCAACTCGGCATTGAAATACTTGAAAAACTTGTTCCCATATTTATTTAGCCAGTTGTCAACAAATGGCCTAACAGTGCATTGCAGCAATGCGGAATTTGGTGTGATTCAGGTAATTTCAATTTATTATAGGTACCTTCTATTAATCATTCATACTACAACTGCGAAAGGGAGAAATGAGAGGGATATTTTGTTTACTAATATTATTACAAAATGACATTTTGGAGACCTTTTGAAACAGAACAAAATGAAATTATTAAAATCAAATGAACATGAATTTGTGCACAGAAATTTTGTACACATTATATACCTATAAATTATTATAATTTTTTACCTTTAGCAGAAAACTTTTAGGGACGCCTATGAAACTCATTAAATTTTATTGCTGGGCGTTTTTATACATGTTCATCTGACTTCAAAAAGACTATACTTTACTACAGGGTACTTTATTATAAAAAGCAAGTCAATTATTACAATTATTTTTATAATGATTGAAAATAAGTAAATTGTTAAAATGAAGGTTACAATCAGGCCGAGTATGTCTCCCATTTACGCTAAACGTTGTGTTAGAAATAACGTTTGTAAATAACGTGCCGTAAACGGCCGCTATTTTATGTTGCATGCAGGTACCTGTTATTTGCACTACGTTGTATTTGTTTCATGTTTCATAACCTAAATGAACTCTTAGTTGTATGTGTTTGTTTCTATTGAGTTGGGTATTTATAATAATTCTGCATTATTATTAAATAATATGTCGGTGAAATACATTCTCAAAGTTTGCCCCTAAAAACAGTTTTTTCTAAATATCTGGGGTTCGAATCAATATTTTGGAATAAAACAACATGCAAAATTACTTCTTATAAAAAAACAGATGTTTCATTAGTGATTTCGTGTTTGGGGGTTGCTACCCTTATTTTTTATTTCAGGAAAACTATATTTTTCAAACATTTTTTTTGTATATATAAAAAATTGATATTTGTTAAAAAAATTAAAAATATAACTTATGTAAACAAATTGGCAAAATTAAGTTCTCGAACAACCCCCTAGTGAGCGAAAAATGTCTATACGATTAGAATTAACATTACAAAATAAAAAGTTTTTACTTTTTCTCTAATCATACCTTCAATATGCAAT
>NW_019416527.1:282928-416204 GCF_000390285.2 Anoplophora glabripennis | reverse complement strand
TGTATTTCACCCCCTAAATATGTTTTTCCGCCGATAAAAAAAATATGTCATTTAATTTTTTATGTTCTACAACCGAGTCTACAACATATATAAAAATATTGGAAATCGGAGAGTTCGGGTTGGGGTAGTTTCCTTGTTAGATCCTTCTTCGTTTGATTTAACCTAACAATAATTTTAAGGTAAATACTTACCTAAGTTACTTAAATTTTACAACTTACCTTCGATGTGCGTTTATAAAACCGGCAAGTAAATGGAAATTTAACAAGCCGTTCATTTTCATTAGACAAATAACACCTACGTTAAACTATAGCAACACCAAATTCCTTGCCTTTAAGAAACTATAATTTAAGATAACGTGTTACAAACTATTTTATGTAGTATTTAGCCGTTATTTACGAGTTTGCATTTGTTTCATGTTTCATAACCTAAAAGACATCTGTCAGTTGTATGTGTTTTTGTCTAATACTGACTCTTGTTTATAATAATTTTTTATAATTGTTATTAAAAATGTCGACACAAAAGCGTCTTCAAAATAACAACAAAATTGCAATACGAGTATTTGCTAAAAATGGTCTTAATTCCTCAATAACGTGCACTTTGTTATATCTTAACAGTTAACGTTAACCTTAACGTTTAACCCTGAAATAACGTAACTGTTATTATGATAAAATGGGATACATACTCGGCCTGATCATCTGCTTTGTCCAGTCTGATTCAGCTTTTTCTCATGATATACCTCGCATATAATTGGAATTGTATTATGGGAACAAATAAATGAATCTTATCATATTTCCGCACATTCTGTAATAAACATTATGACTCTATTAAGCATTATCTATCTGCAAAATCGATACTTGAATGCGTATTGTCAGATTTATTATTAAGATAGATAGATGATACCGTATATACGAGTTTATACTTAGTTTGTAGATTCATAAAACTTGCATTACCTCGCCATAACATTACCTTTAAAATTTCGGTAGTTGCGTAAACATCTAAGCTAAGCAGTATACTTGGGTGATATAAAAATTTTGATGTGATCGAAATTTTTTCTCGTCGTATCTATGTGACCAAAATAAGTAAATAAGTAATATTCAACATTGTTTAGACATGTACGCGGGTTAAAACCGAAGAAAATAAATTGCCAAATTATCAAATCTTTAAGACGTCAAGTGATTTTATTTTCTGAGAAACAGTCCCTGTTTTTGCTAGTTTTTTGCTATATTAAAACATTCCTGGATTAAATTAAAACCAAGAGAGAAATTTGTTCAATTTCGCTACTTTAAATTTTTTATTAATCCCGAAATTCCCAACAAAATTCTTGAGGCGATTTTATTTATTAACAATTTAACGACAATCCAATTTCAGAATTAAAATTAACTTCTCGGATTTGTGTTCGACTAATCCAATTAAGCAGTCGGTTAGATTTTAATAATTAAGAAAATGGCGGGATATTTATTTCCTCGGAAAATTACGATAATGAGTTTTAATATTAGATTAAGAAGCGTTTTTAAATAGGTGGTTGTCAAATAGAAGAAAATATTTAGCATTGCTTATTTGCTTCACGTATTGGCAGGTAGCAGTTATTTATTATTCGGTAAATTTGTAAAATAACACTTTACTTAATATACTCTGTATAAAATAATGAACGCCTCAAAGATTCAAACCTTTTTCTTACTATACAAGGTGAGTCATTAATAATGGTGCACATTAACGTTAATTTATAATAATAATAATAATTATTAACGTCAAAATATAGCGATTGAGCCAAACATGCCTTAATCAATTGTTGCTCATTTTCGTTCTACAGGGTGTTAAAGTTGAAAAAATATTTTCGAGATTTTGCTATATGTATGTATGAGCCGATTGATTTGAATTTTTTTTCCAAAGTAGTAGGCATTGACATAATTAATTGACAGCTGTCACTACAATACCATATTGTTTCTGTTAATTCTACTCAGTGTGATTAGGGCAAGAAGAGCGCTAGAAGAAAGGGCCCTAGCCGGCGGGGCCTAGCCAGGACAAAAGGAGGTCCTACAAAGCGCCTACACCGGCCGGATTTGCGGTCGGGGTAGACGACGGATGGGGCCCACCTACGAAGGCTGTCCAGGCCTACACGAGATGAGGCAGGATAAAGAGGGATAATCCCCCTCGATCCCAAATCATTGAGGCCAATTTCTAGCCATAGNTCATGCAGCAACAAGATACTTGGAATTATACCGAGATTAATTCAGGCTTGGTAGGTATCTTAAGACATGCTTATTTTCTAATTTAATTCCCGCCGAATCTTAAAAACTTAAAACGTCTGTATCTCGAAAACAGTTGAGTTTATCGATTTGTAACGAGTATACCTTTTTATTTAAAATAGAACGTAGTTCTATAATTTCAATAAATTGTAAAATGCAAAAAGTTAAACATATTTTTTACATTTATAGGACAGTATAGCTAGCGCCCCCTAAACGTGACCCCAACACTGTACGCATTTTCGTATTTGCCACATCAAATAACGTAAACCTACAAATTTTCAAAACAATCGGTGCATACATATTTAAAATATAGCAAAATATCGAAAATATTTTTTCAATTTTAACACCTTGTAAAACGAAAAGAAGCAACTATTGATTAAGGCATGTTTGGCTCAATCGCTATATTTTGAAGTTAACAATCTGCTATTAAACTGTGTACCATTATTAATGACTCACCCTACTACTACTACTTGCTAATGCGAAATCTTTAGCAATATGGATTTCAGGGTATAATGTATAACTAATAAAAGATTATTATTTAAGCGAAAGACCACAATTTGTAAAAAACATTTAGGACCGTTTTAGCATCTGTTTCATTCAAATTATATCTAAATAATTTACTTACCCTTGTTTGTGATATTATCTCCATTGATACGCGCTTCTATTTTCAAACAGATACCGGAGAAAACTGAATGTACTTAAGAAAGCCAGTAAAAAATATGAAAGAAATTAAGGACTGTTTCGATCAAAATCTACATACCTTAAATATAAATATACCAAATTGTTTGCGTTTTAACTCCTGCGTAGGCAATTTACCGCTTTTTAAATGTATCTAAATAGAAAACACAAATTTAATATAAAATTTTCAGAAAATATAAAATATTAATTAAAATTCAGTTAAACAAGTTAGAAAAGACCTAAAGTTTAATGAAACAAGACTAATATATCATGCACTTGTTGAATTGTTAATGTCATATGGACTGATTGCATGGGGTGGTGCGAACAAAACCTACATGGAATTTTTTATGAAAACACAAACGCAGATAATTAAAATGTATTTTATTCCATCGAATCAATTTTTAAAAAATGGAAACTTTTAAATTTAATGCAATTTCGTGGACGCAATATCAATTGAAGCAAAACAAAGAAAACGTAAAGTATAGTCATATCTCTAGACAAAATAACGATATGATAAACGTCACAGTTGTTAAAAAAAAACTGAAAATTAAATGTTATATTTAGCTCCTAGATTGTATAACTGTCTACACCTAACCATATAAAAGCAATAACATATTATGTTACATATAAAAAAGAACTTAAATATGGATTATAAACTTACCATTAGTTAAAATAAATAATTCTGTAAATCTCGGTCTCATGTAGTTGAGATAATGAATGTGTAGTAATTGTTAGGTGTTATAAAAATGAGCAATCATTTGCATCACACGATATTGAAGATATCTAATCCAATGCACACTCACGTTTAAGTTTTCCAAAACTTCAGTTAAGCATCCTTAAATATTTATTCTTTTACATTTACCGTTTTTGTATGGTCGCTTGATAAAAATAATCTATAGGTATATCTATATTAGCTTAAATTTCCAGCTAAACCCTTATCTGTGTAATGTTGTTACATTGACATATAATTACTAGACATCGGACGATCAAGTAAATAAACAGTAGTAATCTATATTATATTAGTAAATGGCAGTACGCGTTGTACTAGCAGAAATAAGCTAAGTCTGTAGTCAAGCCGTGTGCCGCTCTATGCTCACAATACTCAATGCTACTGACTACCATAAAAACTTGTGCCATACGCTCTACCAAACAAAGCGTCAAACTCACTCACACACGCCCAAACGACAATGAATGCATAGCCAACGTCCCTCAGCATTAGGGTACCGCTAGATACGTATCGAATTAATTGATCGATGCGAAGCTTCAGATCAGAGGCAGACATGCACAAATGTGGAAGTAAGCATCTGAGATCACTAAGAAACCTAGTGATTTTTTTGTGAAAGAGGTGTCAGTATACATTGCGCGTTTAATGATGAAACTAACTCCTGAACTCTTCTAGATTTTCTTTAATTCTGTCAATAACAAGTGGACACTACTATGCTCCTGTATGTTCAGTAAGATTCACCAATTATTAAAGTGCATCGAATATCATTTTTTTATCCACACGCTTATTTTAAAGGTGGTAATAGGAATTTTTTATTGGAAAAAAAAATGAACGAAAATAAAAAATCTTAAAATAAATCAATGTCTTATTAGAAAAGATCGTCGAGTATTATACCGCTGTTCATTCGTCAATTTGTATCGTTTTTTCAACCCCACCGATTTTCTTCGCTATTCCAATCTTATTTTTTACCGAATCGGTCACATGTCAACTTCTATCCACTGTAACGTTTGAAAATCATGAGATCTTCAGCAGCGTCTGTTAATAGCTTGTGAACATCCGTCTAAGACAGTGTCCTGTGTAAGTTTTAAGACCTGGTAATTTCAGATAGGAAGCTATCTGGTTTGGGGCATTTTTCAATGGAATTTATTCCAACAACTTCATTGGTACAATTTCATGTCTTATAGAATAGAAACAGTCGATTGTGTGTTACATGCGAAGGCTTCAGCAACATTTATTTGGTGAAATATACCTGAGCATATACTACAAATTTTCTACTTCTATCCTATTGTTCGATGTCATTTAACATCATTTTGTCCAACTCTTCTTGACGACAGGCTCCCCCCACTAATCCTATGGCTATGGCGACCTGAAACAATAAAAAGCATTTAAAATTTTTCACGTTTTCTTATGTTTGGGATAAAGTTAAATATTAACAAATAATAGAACAACCCCTGGCTTTACCATTAAAAAATCGTCATCATAAAGAATCTACCAACCTCTTCTTTACTAAATACGCGGATTTTATGGCCTTATATCCAACTAATTCCTTCTTAAGAACGGAAATTGAAGTCCCGTTTCATCTAACAAAGTACTACAATATTCATATAGATGTCGCTACAGGAAATACGTTAATACTTAGTACGATTATTTCATTCATTCAAATTCCGGCAAAATACACCTAAAAAAACGAGAAAATGACGGTCAGGTGCACGTGCACGTGCACGATGATGAGTTGTCCGGCCTATACGTCCGTCCCACTCTCTTGCTATCGCATAATTGCATACGAAAAGAAAAGGTCGCCGGTTTTTTGTTCTGAAAATATTTCTATTTTCTACCCTGTACATATTATTATGTATGTACATATTTACATAAAAGGAGGATGGCAAGTGGTTGTACAAATTTATAACATTTGCATCAAACTAAAAGTTTTATTTCATATTATATTCTACATTTTTATACTTATGTATATGGATTCAGACTAGAGCAGGTGCGAATGTAGTTATTTCTTGTGTGGATCTTTGAGCTGTTATCTTTTATTGTTGGCTGCGAAATATTTTATTTGTGGACTTTAATATTTTTTAAATGAAAGAAAAAACATTAACAGAGTAAGTATAACAATTTGCTAGGCATAGTTGTATTTAGTACTAAATTCAAGTAAATAATAGGTATTAAAATAAATATGTAGGTATTGTATTTGATTATTTGAAAAAAAAATTACATTATGCGACAATGGACTTTTTATACCTATAGTGGTGAAAACAACCCGCTCTATGTAGAACAAATTAAGAAAGATGAAGAATTATGGAAAAAATCAATGGCAACAAATTTCAAACAATTTTATAAAAATTGTATACTACCTGAAATAATATACAAAAGTATTCCACAAGGAAAAAGATGTATGGATCCAAAATATATTATAGAAGCACAAATTAATTAAAAGAAATAATTTTATTTTATTATTTTTTTAATTTTTTCTATTTTACTGTACCTATTCTATTTATTTCTTTATTACTTTCATTTATTTACATATTTATTAAACTACACTGTTCCACAGAATTTCTGTTTATATTGGAGGTATTAAAGTACCTATAAGACAACTATTTTTTCAATTGAAGTGAACTGAATACCTATTTCTCATAAAAAAAATTTAGACTCAAATCGTCCTTTTGTACATAATTCTTTACACATTTTTTGGACAAAATAAGTATATCGTACATATTTTTTATATTTTCTCATTATTATGTATATTCACAATTAAAATTCTATTTATATTAATATGCGAATTTTTTTTATCAAGAATTACTTAATATTAATTATTAAAAATATAATATTTTCCATTTCTGTTTATACCAAAGTAAGCCGCTTTATTCACAAATCGTAATTATAACATAACTTTCCGTTATGAACAACTTTTCTTATTAACATTTTTTTATATTATCAAAAACAAAAGCAGTTTATTCTTCAACGTTATTAATTTTGTTAAATTTCTGATCACCCTGTATATATATAAATTACAGTTTTTCATGACAAACATATTCAATTAAAAAGCAAAATATTTTTTGTCACGAATTACTTTTTCTAGTAGAATAGAAAATAAAAATGTTTTCCCTCTTATCCACTAACCGTAGATACTAATATAGGTATATTAATTATAAATTATGGTTTTAAATAAACTAAAAATTGTTTATATTTCATATTTTCTAAAATTATATAATAGTATGGACTTGCACTGTTACTTATATACTTTTATACAAAAATATATCTAAAATGATCATGACATTCTTTAAATATTTACGTATCAATTAACAGAAACCATGACTACCAATTCAGAATCAGGTTATACCAAATTAACCACATACAACAGCTGTTCGTTAAAAATAACCCGAGTCCATTCATAAATAAATTTTTACTAGTGCGACATCTATTACAAATCAAGCGAATTAAAAGTCGGAGATAATGCTATTCATGAATGAATATTTTTTAATAATTTTATTCCAATATAACTTTTTAAATAATAAAGTGATGAACAAACTATGAAATAAAGTCTAATCAGTTTATTTATTTAAAGACAACTATATAAAAAATTGCATAATTCTATAATACTATGAAGAAATAATCGTTTGTTTGTAAAAGTCCAAAAAACCTTCATATTAATAATTAATTTCTCACGAATTATTTACCTATCCCAATTAATTTTTGCTTTACTGTCTTCGTTTATACTTTGCCAAATGTGATATGAAATTTTACTGCTTTCTTCCATTGCTTTAAAAAGATATATTGGAATAAAAAAAGGGCTGATTTCTACTATTATTCCGTAAAATATAGGCAACCAGAAGTGCATCAGTTTCCATCCTTAAGAAATGCTATTATTAGTCGATATTTATCAATATTGATTTAAATTAATGAATATTTTTCTTCTAATGATGTTGGAAGTGTGCATCGCTTGTCTGCGTGTGTGCTTACATCATTGTGAAGATCTCAGGTACGACAGGAGGCTGATCGTGTCGTCTGCGGGGCTTCGAGTGGTATTTTGGAAACAACCGCGAATTTTTCAAATGTCGTACGAATTGTTTTTACATGTTGCAGTGCTGCTACGGATATTGTAGAGGTCTGTCATGGATACATTCGTGCTCTGAATGTTACTTTTGTGCATATTCGAAACATAGTCGATTTTGTGTGCCTTATATTCTACGACACAGACTTAGCAGGAGATTGTATTCTGATATTGTAGATTTATTATGTTAACGGTGCTTATATCTGTATGTTACCACTGAGGTAACGTCACGCATCGAGGCTTTACTAATCTATGTGGTATTGGAAAAATCACCCTGTAGGTACATCTAATCAACAACCACTATTTCGCTAGCTATCAGGAGCGAGGCTTGAGTTCCACGCGCTGCCGAACGTGCCGAAATTATGGAAAATCTCCCGCCATATATTCGCAATTAGCAAGGAGCCGGGTTATCATCCGGCGTCAGTATTTGCCGGCAGCAATCTCGACGCAGGCAAATCCAGGAACTCCAAACATAGAGTGAATTAGGGAGTCCCATCGGCGACGAAATCAGGTGGCTGCCTAAACAAATTGCGTAACAGATGTTCGCCTCAATGCAGAATTCACACCATTCTCAAACGAATCGCTTGGATTTCCATTATGGTCGGGGGCGCTGTTTGCTATTTGTTGCCGCCCGTGGGCAAAACTGAACTGAAAACTCTCGCTGGCAGTGCGTTACAATTTATAGATGAGTTTAATCGATAGGTTTCAAATCGTTTTATTGTATATTTTGAAATTCTGTCAATTTACTTTATTGGTAATTAATGGAAATAGCAACATGTGAGATAAAACTTTCGCAGACTGTGAGTTACAAGGGACACGTTGTGTTTTGCTTTTGCTTAAAAACATGTATAAAATATACAGGGTGTCCCACCGGTAACTGCGTCGATCGATATCTAGGAAAATACTGCTCTGAAAAATTTAAAAATTTGGCAACATGGCAATGTCCCTGGAGCGAACACAACTAAAATATCTAGAACTCTCCAGCACTTCCGGTTATACCGGAAGTCGACACTAATTTCGTTATTTTAAGTGGGACACCCTATATATTATTGCATTTTCTGATTCTATGTGAAATTTGAGGGTCACTTTATTAAATATTCCCTATACCTAGAAATTATAGATTTTGAGGTAATTTTGATTTAACGAAAAAAATTGACAGATGCAAGGGTTCGCGGAGATGCTAGTAACTCTTTTCACGAGCGTGATATCAAGCGGATTTTTGTTACCTGTAAAGGGCATAGATAACAATACATTATGGTATACCAACAAATTAAAACATTTAATACTAGGTGTTCCATTTTTGCCGTTACATTTTGATAACTTCAAGCAGCTATAACTTTGTTAACTTAAATGGAACACCCTGTATTTTTTACTCTGTCGTATGTAGATTGAAATTTGCTTTCAAGCCATATAATCATTGTTAGGATTGCCGTTACTACTTTTAGAGATATTTGCAATTTTCTATTTTTTGGACAGTTTTTCCCGTATCAGAGTATCAGACCTTCTGTCAAATTGGCCATGACCAGAAACACTCCAAAAACAATTGAAGTAACATGTCATTTGTCAAGTTAGTTGTCAAATTATTGTTGTGTCTGAATAGTTTTTGTTGAAAATTTAAATAAAAATGTCTGAGGATTGTTTAAATTAGACTACTGAGGATTACTTTAATTTATTTATTATTTATGGAAAATGTGGCAAAGTAATTTCAAGAACAAGTAGAGAATCTGCTGCATTTTTCCATAAATAACAAACAAAGTAAAGTAATCCTCATAAGTATGTTCAGCAAAAACTATTACATAGATAACAATAATTTGACAACTAACTTGACAAATCTCAAGTCATTTTAATTGTTTTGGAGTATTTCTGGCCAATTTGACAATAGGTCTGATACGAGAACAAGTGTCCAAAAAATAGAAAACTGTAAATATCTCTAAAAGTACTAAGGCAACCCTAACAATGGTTATATTATATACAGGATGTTCCATTTAAATGAACAAAGTATTTTTATTTCCCCTACACATTCCTGTCTTACTTAAGAATTTGATTTTAATTCCTGTATAAAGGTAAGTTCTTATAAGTTTCTGATTTGAACTTTTAATCTAGGACCTAATTTTCTTCATCTATTAAAAATAAAATATTCTTAAATCAAAACATTTTTATTAACTTTTTTATAGCTTTTCATCATGTTTCATTCCCGGTATGCCAAACGAACGCTGGAGAAAGTAATTTTGAGCAACAAAGTTCATATCGACATGTGTCCGAACCCCCCCCCCCCCCCGTGGCGCTACGCCCCTTTAAAGGGGGGCATTAAGACAGTTTTATTACAATATCTCGAAAATGCTTCGAAATAAATTGATAAAATTTTATACAGAGGTACCATTTATTCCGAGGAATTACTTTATCTAAACCAAATTGACACATTATTTTCAGGGGCGTCCCTACGGGGGGGCAAGCCAAAGTTCAAAATCCGTAAATTTTTTATTTGTCAAATTCGTAATACTTTTTTCGAAAATCGAAATCCTGGACCATTTCCACAGAAAAATGATATACTTGTTTCATGTAGAGAAAATATAGTTCTAGGTTCTTTAATAATTTTTAATTTTCAGTAGAAGCATAAGAAGTAAAAATCGGCTTTTTCTTCTAATTTGGTTGTAAAATGCAATTTGTATTACACTTTTAATATGTCAACTGGGATATAAAATTTAATTTTTTTTCGAAGGTGGAAAATCGCCCAAATAAACAAAAAATCCTTAATGTTCTTATTAAAAATAAGTTGTTTTTTATTTGATATTATTTTATTTTATTATCTTGTTATGTATTTGCTACAACAATGGAATTACTTTTGGTAATATGTCTCCACTGATGACGTGCTATTTAAGGTCATTTACATGAAATCATTTCTAAAACAATACTTACCTAGTACATATTTTATTTTTGTGTATAAATATTAGTGGTAAACAGAGAAAGGAAAATACATAAATGTGTCTGTACATTTTTCCGTTTGCTATTGACAATAAGAAAATTACAATTATTCAGCAATAACATAAACCATCGCGTACTAGACGACATAAAATATACTGTGTGTTTTTTACATTTAGTAATAATATTATCGTGTTACGAATTACATAGAAGCCATTTAGCTCAAGGCCTTTGAACAATATGTAGACTTTACAAGGAACCTTTAAATAAACTAAATAAAAACGCATGTTTGTTATAATTTAAACATCTATCTCTACAAGAATCTCTACATAACAAATTATTCATTGAATATTTAACTTTATTAATAATAAGTCCCTAAGGACAAAAAGGAATTATTCTTGTGACTAAATATTACATTTGAGCAGATTTATGACCAATTTTATAGGAAAATATAATTTATAACAGTTCTCACTTGAAATTACAGCATATTATTTAATTTATGGGCATTTTAATATGATTTATTCAGAGGAAGTTACCTGAACTATCCTCGCGTGTTAGATATAACTCGACGAAACGCACATGGTATTATTTTTTCCGTTTAAAAAATCCTCCGATTAAATTATAATTAAGCCAGGCCGTAAATATAATTGCGCCTACGCATTTGCTCAATCAGTTTGAAGACATACAACCATAAGGTATATAATTAAAATTGAAATTTCTAAAAAGAAAAATCAAGTCGTCGGATCTAATCGTTGATGTGATTTTGCCCAGAAAACTGTTTTTCTTTTAATTCTCAGTATTTCTTTTTGACTTTGGTATTATCAGCAAAATTAACAATGTATTTTTCCATTTTTGAAATTAAAAAGATAAATAAGAAAAAATATATCGACATTTTTAAATATTCTTAGTATACAGGGCGTTTACAAGTTTGCAGAGGATATTTAAAGGTAAATAAATCAAAGTGACTTATCACATTGGTACGATGAAAACTTGTTTGGGACCCCTGAGTCCCGCGATAGGTTCTACCTCTTTTATCTTTTTTATCTTTCTCTCTAGGAAAAAATGGACGGCAATCCAGTTCCGGCCATAACTATTTACCTCTTTTTATGTAGTATGTAAGTCGGGAACGATTCCAGAGGTTTTCAATAAGTTTTAATAATTTTACTTATATATCACTACTTTAAGCACCGTTTTGCACTTTCAAGGATTTTGACTACTGAAAGTGCTTATTATTAATGCATCCTACGTACCATTAAAAAGTAAACACTTGTATGCATTTTAGTATCAGTACTTATATGTCTGGTTCAATTAAAACAGAAAATAACATGGTATCATAGTACATTGTTAAAACTTACGTATTTTCGTCCTTATAAAAGTAAAAAGTTGCATATTCCTTAAGAAACAGTTCCATCTAAATTCATTTTAATACAGAAAGTTTAAATCGCTTTATTCTTCTCGCATACAAATACAATCACCTGGCACAATAGTAATATATGTGACTTTGAATTTGTAAAAATTCTAATTTGATAAATGCATATTATAATCTTGAAAGTAGGTATATTAATTATTACTAATCATTTATTTTTGTTTCAGGTAAAGTCATTTGATCTCTCTCCAACAGCGTTGTAGACGTGTAGGCAAGTAAATCTAGAAATAAACTTGATTCCGTGCTATTCGTGAATACAATTAATATTAAGGATTCTAGTAGAACGTATTATAATCGTCTAATAATAATTGCTGTTTTGCATGACTGTCTGAGCGAATATACATATTTTATACATTGAATGCGTATAATCATCCTAGACAAAAAAATTATATAACATGTCTGTGATGGGAACGATAGGCTATCATAACCTAGAGTAAATCGGTAAAATAAATGCTTTATACAAAAATAAATGATTTAGGGCATTTCATTTTATTAATATTTAAATTTCTTTGTCGTTCACCGTAAAAAGGTTCATTAAAAACCATTACAACATGGCCATACTGAAATACACTTATAAAAGATATTTATTAATAATTGTAACGTTTCACTTTCATTACTTCTAATACTTATTTTCGTGGTACCGAATAATCGGTAAATGTGCGACCTAGAAACTGTCCTTCTCTTCTAAATGGAATAGACTTGTTCCCATCGCGCTTCATGTAGATTCTTCGACGATATTTATCGTTTCCTGTACATTGCGCAACGAAATCGTGTTGTAATAATTGTCTGCCGACATTAATACAACGTCATACATCAACAGTTTACTTCTGAATTATTAATAGAGTCCTTTTGTGTCAACCACTCTTTACCAATGACCAATAATAATTGACTAGACATTTATTTGATTGATTTGTTATTAAGGTAAAAGGCAAAGCTTCAGTAACAAAATGACATAGTGCGAGCACTAAATTTTTTAATTTATATCTCGTTTTAAAAATTTCAAGCACTTTTTATAAGTGCTTTAGTTTAGAAAGTGCTTGAGGCTCTTTGAAAGTACTTTGAAATGGCAAGGCTTCAGTAACAAAATTACATAGTACAAGCACCAAATTTTTTAATCCCGTCTTAAAAATTTCAAGCACTCCTTGTAAGTGCATAAATTTAGAAAATGTTTGAGGCTCTTTGAAGGTGCTTTAAAATGGCAAGGCTCAGTAATAAAATAACATAGTACAGGCACTAAATTTTTTAACTTATATCTCATTTTAAAAATTTCAAGCACTTTTTGTAATTGCTTTAGTTTAGAAAGTGCTTGAGGCTCTTTGAAGGTGTTTTGAAACAGCAAAGCTTCAGTAAGATAATGACAGTACAAGCACTAATTTTTTTAACTTATATCTCGTTTTAAAAATTTCAAGCTCTCTTTGTAAATGATTCAGTTTAGAAAGTGCTTGAGGCTCTTTGGAGGTGCTTTGAAATGGCAAGGCTTCAGTAACATAGTACAAGCACTATAGTTTTTAAATTATATCTCGTTTTAAAAATTTCAAATACTTTTTGTAAAATGTTTAAAATGTGTTTGAGGCTCTTTGAAGGTGCTTTGAAATGAATATATTTAAATTATTTAGTTCTTCTTTAATAACCAGTGACTTTATGTAAGCACTAAGTAATGCATTTGTAAGTACATGCTTAAGTTTAGAATGTTTGGTCTGTTTGAAATTGCTTTGAAATGCTTTAGAAGACACGCAAGAACTTTGAAAGGGTTTGAAGTGTTTTCAAAGCTTAAGTTTGTTTTGTACCGATCATGTAAATGAAGTAACACCAGTTTAATTTAAAATAAAATGTATTTAAATTACCAAACACTTTTATAAAGTCTTGAGTATCTTTTAAAGTGTTTTGAACTGTTTTAGAGCTTAAGACAAGATTTTTAAGTAATTTCAAAGAACTTTATAAGTAGTGACAGAGTTCAACAAACATTTCACATTAATTATTAACATGTTTTTGTGCAAATTGGAAAAGAAACATCTTTCTGTTCTTATTTCCTATTTAAAGTCTTTTCGGGCGAGCATATTTATGAAGCAGGCGGGAGATAAACGGAATGAATTAAAAGGGACGTTTAAAAAATCATAGCGGGGCTTGTTTGTTTATTGGCCTGCTTAAAACTCCAAAGGATTTAGGCTATCCTTTTTCTGGGGGCTTATTGTTCTGAAGTTTCTCCATAACGGAAGAGTTATGGGATCTGCCTTCGGTATATTAGGTGTATAAACAATTATTAAGTCTCACTACTTCCAGTGCTTTATCTCCAGGAATTTAGGCCATTTATAAAGTAACTTTTTTTCACTACGTTCTATATTTTTTGCAATGGGATCGTTGTTTATATCCTCGAAAGGGGTTGACCAAATCTGTTCAAGTATTATACAGGATATTGGCCAATAGACACGATATGAATATGGCGATGATAATTCAGTGGATAATTTTTTGCCAATATTGAAATTTTCACAAAAATACGAGGATCTCTAGGAAGAACAAGGCCCATTCAAACTTGTTTTCCTTAATGCATTTAATTTTGTTTACACCCTATATATAAAATGTTACGTGAACATATTTTATCAGTATCACTATAATTACTAGTTGCTTATTATGTTCCATGCGAATTTCTCAGATATTAAAATAGGGAAATTATATTTCCGTTTTTATTGAAAGATTTACAGTTAGAAATATTCATTACATTTACATATTGACAATTCTGTCATATTTTATTATGTTGCTAAGTTGGCAGAGCCAATAATGGCCAATAGTAGTAGCTAGCCGCTTAAGTAAAATCCACAGCACACTGAATTTATACAAATTACGTATTGTCTCTATAGCCGTTAGAAAAATATTTTTAATGTTCAACGAGTTTTGAATATATTTACCTTGATCAGTATCTGCGGTATCTCAAAAACTATAGAATTTTCGAAACTTGAAAATTTTATCGTCCGATATAATTTTCATTGAAAAATTCTACTTGGACACGAAGTTGTAATCATCAAAGACCTGTATCAACTGATTTTTTAATTTTATTTTATATTTTTAGATTTATGTTAAATCATACCAGTATATGGATGAGATATAACTAGACATCGGAAACTTTGTGGCGACAATCAAGTAAATAGACAGTAGCAATCTATATTATGCTAGTAAGCGGCAATATGCGGTGTAGTAGCAGAAATAGGCTAAATCTATGGCCGCTCTATGCTCATAATACGCAAAGCTACTGACTGCCATAAAAACACGTGCCATACACTCGACCGAACAAAGCGTCAAACTCACTCACACACCCACAAAAAACAATGAAATGCACGGTCAACGTCCCTCAACAAAAAACCTGGATTGATACGGATCGAATAAATTGATCGATGCGAAGTTTCAAATCAGAGGCAGACGTGTACGTGTTATTGTACAATAACGCGATAAGAGGGGTTACTATAATGTTCAGTAGTTGGTGCTTCCTTATGAGTAAGGAAAAAATAGACACTAACCCTTTTTGTTTGATTATGCAAATACTTACATATATACTTTTGTAATGTAAAGAAGGCAACAGTTGTGTCACTTTTTGTTTGAATAAAATTACATAAAAGGGAACCCGGCCTACAGTCCTGTACCACATTACAGCCATCCAAGCATTCGTGTAGTTCAACGCTGCTCGGGTCTGTAGTTCGTAGAGTAGTTTCCCACAATATTATTAGTTGAAAACGTCCGGAATGTGTTTTATGCTTATTCATTTGGGCAATAATGGGTTATATTTCACCAATTCGTGTGTGGGACGTAATTTAAAGTCTATAATGCGATGGCGTAGCATTTTTAGAGACAAAACAAAGTAATAAATATTACAGAATTTGTAACAACCGCGGCGCAGCGCGTCGCGTAGATAAGAAAAGTAGCAGAGCATTGTAAACATGTTCCAATAATGAAATTGTATTAAAACTTTTTTGTTGTACCTTGGGTTGTCTGTTTTTAATTAAATTTTGATTATGACGAGCACTTTAATCAGTCTATAACTTTATATAGAAAACGTCTTTGTTGTAATAACGGCAACGAAGGGGAGCTTTACCTGCTTTATTAGATTTTCATTGTCTTTTTCAATCGATCCGTTTTTCCAACGGGTCCGGGGAAATTATGAGCATTAGCATGAGGATTCCTTATTAATAACACTAGCCGTTGGATGAAACCAGTGAGACAGGAAATTCCTTCAAATTTTTTTTATTAATACCTACTTCCTTATAATTAGGTAAATATAAAAATTCCATAAAATTAGGCGGATGTCGGTAAATATCCAATTATATCTGGAAATCGAGTATTCCCAGATATCCCGGTTTTCTATTAAAAAAACAGCAGAAAACAAACCAATTTTTATTTCAGTATGCCTTTTTAAAACAGTGAGAAAATATAAGATTCTACACGGCATTGGACAAAGGACAGATAAATTTAACAAAATACAGATAAAATGAAGTAACTAAGTCTCTACTAAGCAATTTATTTATAAATATGAAGTTTTTCCATCCACGACCAATTATTTCTTCACAGGAATACCGAAACAATTTAATATTTACTTTGTTATCGTAATAAATATATAATCAATGTTTGTTTCATTCATGTTTTGTCCAATATTTCACCAATAAAAGTTAATTTATGAATGATCTGTTAATCTATTTTTACGAGTTTTTCATTTGTTAAGGTTAGTTAGATTGCCTTATTGATTGCAAATCGATAGACGTAGTAATAATTATATATTGCAAAGTATGCATTTGCCTCTGGTTTGCATTTGCTTAAGATAATTCACGCTCCTAAAATTATCATTTTGGCTATAAAATTAATTAATTAATTTCGAAATCCTAATAACTTACATAACTAAAAATTTATTCACACACTAAATATTGCTACATCTAACAATGGTCATTGTTACTCATTGCCAATAGCTTCATATACCTTACTTCGTCAAAGAACGACATGTAATAACACAGAAACTATGAAAGCACGACCTAGGCGAACCTAAATTTTTCACTGATTTTTCTTTAACGTAGTGCTTAGTATAAGCTTCATAACATAAAATTAATCTCCAAGTTTTTCTGAAATATGTATCTAATATGGCTATCTTCTACCATTTGGTACTAGTTAGATTTCTGGTGAGAAACGTGAAACATTTCCTCTACTTGGTATATCCTCCACATCCAGAGTTTCAACCTGTCAACCAAAGCTTCAAATATGTTAAAAACTGATACATTCGAGTTCAAAATAAAAAGGTAAACGATGGTTTTTAGGTTTATAATAAGTATGATGGGTTTTTGTGCCATGGCCCATGTTGCTTTTGGCTAGCGGTCCCCACAGAGCCTAACCCAGAAACAACAATGTAAGTCTGTAAGTGGCGGCGACCAGGTATATCGGCTACTGCAAAAGTATGGAACGCCTTTAAATAGGGTATATTGCTACCTTAGAGAGATATATATAGAATTAATTAAATTAAAACTGAAGAAGACATCAATGTACAGGGTGTATTTTAAGTCCATGTCGTAAATAAATGTGTGTATTCCTTGGGACATTTTAGGCTCAAAAGCCTTAATAAACCAGGAGCCTAAAGTTACTGGTTTAAAATATAGAGGGCGTTAAAGTCTTTAAAATATTTCTGGAATTATTTGAAGTAGATTGAAGAATCTTGGGGAATTGGTGTAACAACTGTCTAAAGGGAACAATTCGATGTATTTCTATATAAATCTGTCACCTAGTAAATGTCAAATATAAATAAATTCTGCAGATAAACTCGTATTTGGTGAACTTGTAGCTTAACCGGAGTAAGTGTCCTCATTGTTGAGTGACCCCGCCCCATTCTATGGTTGTCGTGCGTTGTCTTTGTTTATTCTCATCGTCCCCATTAGGTCATCCATCTCGTGGCGTGGTGTATAACCCCCAAGAACCCGTCACTGATTTATAAAATTAAATACTTTATTATTGCGATTTTTAAATTTATCTGTACATGGGCCCCTTTTGAGAGTAAAATTTAATTTCCTTGAAGTTTGCTGAAACTGAAAATTTATAAAAACTTTCAACTTCACTTCGAATGGACAAAACAACGTGAAACTTTTACGAGTTTTTCCCTCCAAACAGGATATTATATGAAAACTGATGATTGCTCCCTTTTGAAATTCGAGATGGCGTCTGGCGCGAATCACTTAATTGAAATCTTATTTATAGATTAGTAGGTCCCGATATGGCTTACGGCCATTACGAGGACGAAGTCGACAGACAAGCGAGAGTGAAACGTTTGTTTGTTTCGCCACGTCGTCGTCAGAAGCTTTTCAGAATGATGTCAGAAGTCTGAATTAATAAACGCCATTAAACGGTTTTATTAAACTTGCTTTCTTTGATTGGTTCAAAGTAGCAGCTACTTTCCTTCCACTTTTACTGAAACAATTTTTTACAAATTTAGCAATGGGACTGTCTCCCAATGCAGAAATAAGTTAATTAGTTTGTCGTGACTGGATTTCTTGTTGGTCTTTCTCCAAAATGATGTTATAATTATTATTATAAGCAATAATAAGAAATAATTTATTTGAAAGTTTTACATTATTTGGTTATTTCAATTTGTAGGCCATGTATGTTTCCTTGATTAATACTATATGCATAGATTTTTTTTTAAACTTTACATAATTGATAATGATTAGCTTGTATATAAAATCATTTCGGTAGCAAACTTGATATGCCACTTTTAAATAAAATAAAATATTTTTTAATGAAGAGTCCAAGGGTCAAAAGTTGATAGGACACCTCCTTTCACGGATCTGATACATAATGCCTTAAAAAAATTACATTGACGTTCGATTAAAAAATTCTTAAAAAGAAAAATCTGTTTGCAAAAGAGCCAAAATCTATTAAACATAAATATCTCCATTAAAATAGGTATAGGAAATAAATTATTACTTTTATCTGCTCCCACTATAGTAAAAAGACTATTAATACAGTGTTTTTAAGGAGGTAAGTGGATTTTACCATAGAAGTGGAAGTTGCTGTGGACAACGGGAGGTAAGTGAGGTAACTTACCTCCCTAGGGAAAAAAGCGATTTCGAATTATACATGCATATTTTATGAACAAATAAATAGAATTATTTGTTGAACATTACATTTTATTAATTATTATGAATGAATATTTGTAGTAATTGTACAATTATTACATTTAGTAACATTTATAAAATCGGGATAATTATTCCCACATTTCCCACATTTTTCTCAAAATGATTTGACCGCTCCATTATACACCGGAGGCTCAATATTATCTGACTGGTCCATTAAAACATGCGACGTACTACTAGAACCTGGAGTTGAAGTGTCATTGTAAAGAATCCTGTTGGCTATTTCATTTTTGTTACTTAAACTGTCAGCAACATAACTTTCTGCGATTAAGGCTGGTTTCCACCCACCATGTCTCTTGATTGCTAATACATCAATTTCTGTATTAGCCAGTAACGTTGCCGATGTTCTTCAGAATTAGTGGCCTGTATAAGTTTCAAGATGTTCTAGTTTCGAAGACTGTGCAATCTTATTAGGGATCACAGAAAGGGTATTCTTGCCGACTAGTTGGTTATAACACCTGCTTGATAGCGCATAAAAAAAGCTTGAAATTTCAGTTTTAATTAGTATTTGCACATGGGGGATGACGTTGTGGCCATCGTTTCCGGTACAACTTAGTCGCCGCGAGCGCATTTCCTCCGGCTGCACCATACACTAACACCATATCGGAAATAGTAAATGCATTATTTTCTCGGTTCATTGTAAAACTAAAAAATTAAGCAAAGTCTCGTTTTTAATGTAATCGGCACGCTATTCTTCTTTTTTAATTTTTTATAAAAATTACACAGTCACTATGGTGGAATTACAAAATAAAAACTTTTGTCTGGAATCTTTCACTTTTTAACACTGATGGGTCAGTGGGCGATGCTTAATATTTAATAATTAAGTGAATAGTAATTTCAATACAAATACAAAATCAGTTGACTGCACAAATTTTTTGACAATGTAACCAACTTAAATTATAAGGTTCTCTTTTTCAAAGTTTCTTTTATTATTCGTAACCGACAAGGATCTAAGCTCAATGTAAAATGATACACATCTTCCGCCGTTTCGCGTTCTCTTAATTTTATTATGTATTATTTCTTTTCCCCAGCATTTTTTGTCAAACAGCCTTTGAATTATATGAGTTCTTTCCCAAATCCTCATTTTTTTTATACATTCTCTGTGTTGATCTATTCTAATATGTACAGGTCGATATTTTTAATGTGTTATCTGAAAAACCGTTCTAATTTAAATTTAAACCGATAAATATTTAAAAAGAAACGTAGTTCCCAGTTTTATGAACAAAAATAAATTAGTTTTCGAAAAATATTCTATATGATTAGAAAGTAATTAGATTGAGATACTTACTTGTAGATATTGAATGTAATCGAGTTTAATATACTTAAAATTATATATTTCCATTTCGCAATTAATATTTTTAACCAATATGCATAAGTAAATGCCAAAAGTTGCAAAACAAACTTGGTAACAGCGCACGACTATGCTAAGTTTATTATTTTTGTAAGTAGGCAGTACTTGTCATGTATGTAAGTATACATTATGCTATGTGATCGCTCGTACAGCTGATTGCTTTAACCTATAAAATGTCGGATGAAGAATAGAGTTGGTATAAAGGAAAATTAGTGACCAAAAGAAAGTATGAGTACTTGAGAATTAGAACAGAAAAAACAAAATCAGAAAAAAAGCTGTTTTTGCAAAGAACTGTTACGTATTTTACATTAAAACAAAATATGTTAGTTTTAATAAGCTGCCTAATAATAAACAAATTTCTTTATGTGTGGGTTATTGGTAGAATACTAATTTAGAATATGATGAACTGCATTCAATTTTTTTAATGTAACATTGGAAAACAATCCCCTCGCCAAAAATTCAAATAGTACTGACGTTTATTTTTACACAAATTAAGCGTCGCTGCTGATATTAAAATACAGAACCATGTGTAATATCAATATGAAAATAAAAAAAAATATGTTCCTATATCGGTAATAAAAATGGCAATATGGAATGGGTTTCATGTTGATTGGGTTTCGCTTTGCAGTTATTTAATTTTTTATTGTCCGAGATGAAATTTTTCATTACGTACATCTAATTTTGAAACATATTCTTTTGATAAAATGAAATGAAACCAAAATAGTTATAGAAATTAAAAACGTTTAACATTATTATTTTTATTATGTCATATATTTATTTCATCATGTCGTACATAAATGGCATGAATTGCTTTTGTAAATCAAGAATTAGGTTATTGCTCCACCAAACGACTACTTATTGTGTTTTATTAAGAATGCTCTTATGTGTCGTTATTACATTAAATAATCACAGGATACGTTTTGGGTCCATTCGCTGGAAGAAGTTGAATTAACTTGGGGCTACTTTGAGATTTCTAGAATAGTTCGTTAAACAAGAATATTAGTCTACTAATGAGGTCACAAGTGTTAAGAGCATGGAAAACAATAATGTGTAACAACTAAATAAGAATCTAAAAATAGAATTTCATTCATTGTCGACTAGTACGGGTATTTTTGAACTACTATTTACATTTTTATGGCAAATGTTAAGCAAATACTCCTATATTAGCTAATATTGATATTTCATACATGGCATTTTTTTATAATACGATCATTTTAAGAAAGTTCAAACTTGTTTTTTAAAATTTTTCATATGGAACACCCTGTATTTTATTGTTCTATTTTATTCAAATATCAGTCCACTTCAACTTTTGTTCTACACCTAAAGTTGTTAGTTTTTAAGATATAATAACATTTCTTAAAAAACCTAATTTTTATTATTTTCGGTCGCCCGAAATGGCTTTGGAAAAAACTGTCACATTGTGTCAACTTGTCAGTTCATAATAGGCAAGTTCGGTATTGACATCTAGATGCTCTAGCGTCTAGATGTAGCTCTTTGTCTTTTCATCTCCTACAATTAGAAAAAATAAAACTCATCTGGAGCGTCTAGATGTTAATAACTTGCCTAATTTATCATTCCATTTTGAGTTAATTTTATTAGTTAATATTTATTTGTGGTATTTTATACAATAATAAAAATTAAGTTTTTTTNAGTTCGTTAACCAAGAATATTAGCCTACTAATGAGGTCACGAGTGATAAGAGCATGGAAACAATAATGTGTAACAACTAAATAAGAATCTAAAAATAGAATTTCATTCATTGTCGACTAGTACGGGTATTTTTGAACTACTATTTACATTTTTATGCAGTATATTTTAACTTTTCTCAAAGGTATTAAGTTAACTTCAGTTCAATTTAGGAGTTGTTCAAATAAAGTTATACATGGTATAACTAGAATGCTTCGTCAAGTTTGTATGGTAGATTTTGTCACAAATTAACAGAAAAAGTTCACACCGACACCTGTCGGAAAGGATGTTACAGTTTAAAAGAGCATCAATTTTTTTAAGTTACAAAAATCGAATTTAGTCAAATTTCACATAGAGCTTTAATACATAATATACATATAGATTTTTTTTCCATATTGGTGTACTTACAGGGGTGGACGTAGAACTTTTTTTTTCGTTCAAGTTATTTCAAATCTGACTTAATGTTATGGCAGAGTATTAAAGGATTTAGAAAATTGTGTTATTTCCGTATGTTAGAATACACCATAAAAAATGAAGTGTTATATCTGAAGTATTGCTAAAAGTGCCAAAACATCAAGTTATTTTTTAAATAAAATGATAAATAACTCGATTGTTTTTTTTTCAATTTGAAGTAAACCACATATTTAAGCATAATTTCGGAAGCGGTCGGTAATTTTCGCATACATACAGGGTGAGCCTTTAATGTGAGAAAGTAAAATAACTCCCTTGTTATTCATAATACAGAAAAAAAGTTTATATAAAAGTTGTACAGAATCAAAAAACCTAAAGGACAAAATTAATTTGAAACACACAGGGCGATGAGTAAAAACAGGACACGCCAAATATTAGATTTTTTAAATGGAACACCCTATATATTTGTAACATGGATTTCTGAGAAAATTCTATATATGGCAATATAAACAGTTTAACACTTTAGTGCGGGGTTGCGTGCAAGTTATGTAGAAAATTCTTCGAATTTTGGAAAAAACGTTTGTATTAACTTTCAACTACTAACACTTGGAGCAAAAATATTTGACAGTTATAGGCAAATATTAGGCAAAGACTCCTATATTAGTTAATATCGATATTTTATACATGGCATTTTTATAATACGATCATTTTAAGAAAGTTCAAACTTGATTTTCTGAAATTTTTCAAATGGAACACCCTGTATTTTATTGTTCTATTTTATTCAAATATCAGTCCACTTCAACTTTTGTTCTACACCTAAAGTTGTTAGTTTTTCAGATATAACAACATTTCTTAAAAAACCTAATTTTTATTATTTTCGGTCGCACGAAAAAACTGTCACATTGTGTTAACTTGTCAGTTCATAATAGGCAAGTTGACATCTAGATGCTCTAGATGTAGCTCTTTGTCTTTTCATCTGCTACAATTATTAGAAAAGAATAAAACACATCTGGAGCGTCTAGATGTTAATACCGAACTTGCCTAATTTATCATTCCATTTTGAGTTAATTTTATTAGTTAATATTTATTTGTGGTATTTTATACAATAATAAAAATTAAGTTTTTTTTTCAGATATGTTGCTATATCTTAAAAATTAACACTTTTAGATATAGAACATGCTTAATAAAAGTTGAAGTGTACCGATATGTGAATAAAATAGAACAATAAAATACAGGGTGTTCCATTTGAAAAATTTTAATTAAATAATTAAATTAAACTTTCTAAAAATGATCGTATTATAAAAAATGCCCTGTATAAAATATCAATATTAACTAATATAGGAGTCTTTGCCTAACATTTGCCTATAACTCTGTCAAATATTTTTGCTCCAAGTGTTACTAGTTGAAAGTTAATACAACTTCTTTGAGGTCATGTTTTTTCCAAAATTCGAAGAATTTTCTACATAACTTGGCAAAAAAATGCACCCGCACTAAAATGATAAACTGTTTATATTGCCAAATATAGAATTTTCTCGGAAATCCATATGTTTAAAAATATACAGGATGTTCCATTTAAAAATGTAACAGTTGGCGTGTCCTGTTTTTACTCATCACCCTGTACGTATCAAATTAATTTTGTAGTTTATGTTTCTTGATTCGGTATAACTTTTATATAAACATTTTTTCTGTATTATGAGTAACAAGGAAGTTATTTTACTTTCTCACACTAATGGCCCACCCTGTATTTGCAAAAATGATAAGTAGTGATAATGAATTTATTATCAATAACACAAACCTTCTCAAAAGTTCTCAATGCACTAAATTCAAATCCGACCACAGAATTCTTGCATATCAGTTTGTAGTGCGAGAAACATGATCTTTCTCTATATTTGAGGTTATGTTAGATCACGAGATAATTTTTCCCCAACTGCCTTGCGATGTAACAGAAACTCCAATGTAACGAAGCATCGCGTTTTTCTCACTTTTATGTTAGATATCTCGAAAACCTGAAGCAAAATCGATCTGATATTTTTACACAAGTCAGTTTGCATATTTATTAACAGATTTCCATTGCTTTGAAAACATTCTTACCATTTTTCTTTTTGTATCGAACCTCCTTAACTAACGTCTTATTATTCCTTGTTTTGAGGACATTTCTTTCTCGACGGAGTATCAATAACTATGTATTATTTTTTAAATTTGTCACGGTACTTCATAAAAATTACATTAAAAATGTATATTAGATAATTTCCTGCTTCTAAAACTTATTTATTTATTTTCATTTAGACACATTTGGATGAACTCATTAATACTGTCAAACCTTCAACCTAATTAAACAATTCTTGTTCCTCTAGCTGTGTTTGACCATTTAGACCAGCACGAAACTTTGCCGGTAAAATAATATCCTAAGGACCTTCCCGAGGTCCTCAAAATGTTTTCCTGAAAACATTCACATTTGTGTTATTTGTAGGAAGACTTAATTGCTTTGACGTAAGTAAAGAATTAAAAAAAAAACATTTCCGACTCACATTACCGTAGGATTAAAACGTCACCGGTTCGCGCGTTAATTCCAGACCCTTGTTTTGCTAATAACTGCACCAGCCAGATGCACTCCAGTAGGGAATTAATTGCAACCGGTCCCTTGCTAAAAGCCCCTAAGTAACGATACCTGCATTAAAACATGCCCGGCGCAAAAGGCTACCCGCGATACATGCAAATTAGAGAAAAGTCGGGGAAAAGTGAAAATGGACTGCATTTGTGGGCAGTAGTGAAAACGGCTGGCGTCAGCAGATCGTTCTTTCTCCTTTCACATCTGAGGAAACTGAATCACTCGAGGACGATGAAAATAATACAAAGGAAGGATGTTGTGCATTAATTTAACATAATTTTGCTTATAAATGAAGTACGTTCTATAAACAGGGTGTCCAAAAAACTCGTATCACCTAATAACTTTTCAGGATTGCTAATGACCTTGCACGACCTTCATTTTAAAGGGCCTAGCCGGATAAAATAGTGAAAAGCCCCAGAGTGAATCGAGACAAAAAAAATACTGGCATGTTCAGCATGAAAAATGGTAGTTCTGTGTAAATTTTCAGCCCAAGAAATGCAAACCTAACCTCAAAAAAAATTATTTCGTGTTTTTCCATATTTTGGCCATATCTCGGCTCGCCTAACACCAAATTTAACGTTTTTTTTTTTTAATTCAAGGTTTTTTAGCTCTACAAGGTGATATTTTTTTCGAAACTCCTAGCTCAAAAGCAAAAATTTTATAAGCGTTTTAAAATTTGAAAAATTAATTAAAAAAAAAATAAAAATATGGTTGTCTCGGAAAAAATATAATGTGTATGTTTGGTCAAAGTTTTCCGCTGAATTTTTTCCGATTTTTAAAATTGGTAGAACATGGTCAAATAAATTAAAAACTGCATTTTCGGCGTTTTTAGGCCTTTTAAGGCCTAATTCGGTACCAAGAGCCCTCTAACCCACTAAAAATTTGGGTTTTATCTCTTTATTTATTGAAAAAAGTATTCCGAATGTTTTTCAGGTTTTTAAAGTCGATGGAACGTGAAAATGAACCACAATGACAACGATAAGCCATTTTAAAGGGCAGGACTTATCGGAACTAATCATCGTAGGGATTTGTTTTTTCTTCATCTTTTACCTGGAAGATAATTTAGGTGTCTTATAAGCTTTCAGGAACAGCGGAACGTAAAACGCCTAAAGCGTCGAATAATGTAAAAATGGAATAAAAAAGCCATTTTTTAAATAAAATTTCAATTATATTTTAAATAATAGTTTTTTAGAATTACAATGTAAATGTTCTTTATAAAAATAGAACACAGATGTATAATTTTACTATAAAAACTAATAGTACACACTATGATACACATTTAATTAATTTATTTTTAATCATCATAACTGTCTTCATTAATGATCTCTTTTTCAAAAATTTTAGTTAGTGTTTCAGCAAGTCTTATAATTTTGATTTGTATCGCGCATGAGATAAATAATAAATTATTGCCGCTGCATGAGAGCAACACTATTGTTCTCAGTCCATTTGCACAGTTACAGCAATATCGAAGGATTCCACTACATCCAATTGTATCTGGCTTATAATTAAAGTAACAATTGTAGGTTTTCCTAGATACAAGACGAGATGGAACTTGAACTTAAATTATATTTGGCGTTTCATTTAAATATTGCATGTTTATTTCGTTTTATTCGTCTATCATTTCTGCTAGGTAGGAAACAGCTTGTTGGAATTGGTAAGTACCAGTAAAAAGAGATCTTCCTCAGCTGTACAGCAGAATAGCTGGGTTTCTTGTTAAGCAATTTGGAAAAAGGTACGTCTCCAGTCTTTCATCTTAAAATTTTGCTTTTGGGTCGGGAGTTTCGAAAAAAATATCGCCTTGTAGGGCCAAAAAAACCTTTAATTTAAAAAAAGAACGTTAAATTTGGTGTTAGGTGAGCCGAGATATGGCCAAAATACGGGAAAACACGAAATAATTTTTTTTGAGGTTAGGATTGCATTTTTTGGGCTAAAAATTTACACAGAACTACCATTTTTCATGCTGAACATGCCAGTATTTTTTTCGTCTCGATTCACTTCTGGACAATTTTCACTATTTTATCCGGCTAGGTCTTTTCAAGGTCAAACCCAAATCTAACTCCAATATATTAAATGGAGCATCCTATTTTTTACAGCGCCTAAATATGGGTTAGAAATTTTTCCCGAAAATTTGTAGAAGTTTGAATGGAAAAAGCTCGGATTTAACCTTCAGCACAAGTTGCAAGGGCAAACTAAAGCCAACTTAATATCAAATGGAATATGCTATCTGATACGCTAGCAACCGATACAACTCAAAATTTTATGTCGGAATCTGTAATCAAAGAATTTTTCCAGGATGTCCTTCAAGGTCATTTGAAGGTAAAACTCATTTTTCACAAAAAGTAATGAACATTAGAACAATTTTGAAATTTAACACATTGTTAGGTTAATAACTGAAATTAGAAACGCCATTCTGGAAACTGATTTCTAATCAGCTGTTAGCAGCTAATATTATCCTATTTTGCATTACCTGTTTGACCTCCAAATAATCTACAAAGACATACCTGAAAAATTTTCTGACACCGTATTCCCACTTAAAGTTTGGCGTTCTATGGATTTCTGGCATAAAAAATAAGGTGTTCTATTTAATATTTGACCTTGGTTTGACCTTGAAGTTTAAAGTCAAAATCAATTCAACATATTGGTTTCTTAACATCCTACAACTCTTATCAATTTTTTTTATAGTATTCAATCCTGGAAAATTACCAAGGTTCATGTCAATTTGGGACATCCTGTATATTAATATAAAATGTTTTATAAATGTAAAACGCCTATAATTTGTAATTTATTAAAACTTATTCCGGAGAGTCAACTAAGAAGCATGTACTGTGTGGTGTCCCACAGGGATCAATTCTTGGTCACCTTCTATTTAGCATTTATACGCGTAATTTAACTAACTGTGTAGAATACTCTGTTGTACATTTACATGCGCATGCTACGCAATTATGCTATTCATTTTCTTCAAATAATTTATATACACCAAAAGACATTGTAAATACAATCCGTCAAAGTCCAGAATTAATATATGAAAAGTGGAGGAAACTGGTCAAATTAAATTTTTCAGTTAAAATTGGAGGAAATTTACAGTATATACAAAAGGAATTTAGATTTGGAATTGGATCCAGTTTTACGTTGTAAAAAGAATATGAATACTGAATTCTTCAGCCATTTCAACTACTGTGATATAATTTACGAACCTTGTTTAGATAATAAAAGTTTATGGCAGCAGAAAATTGAATCCAGTTTCATTTGAATTAAAAGAAACTTAAAATATAAGACGGACAAAAACTTCATTCTATAACTTTATTTCATAATATTCAAAATGAGTGTCCTCCATAATTATATACTACAATAAAATTCAAACAGGTGTTCATACATTAAATTTGAGATTTGACTCATTTCACCCACTTATAAAATGGCATTTTTCTTATAATATTACCGATCATAAAGTTCATTCTATACAGGGTGATTTACAACTTATCGAAAAAAATTGGTATAGATGCGTCACGAAAATTGGAGTTAATATCTTTAAAAAATTTTTTGTAAAATCCTCATAGTTTCCGAGAAAAAATATTGAAGTTGAAGTTTTTACAACTTTTACATTGCTGGGCTACTATTAAGTCTCTACCGTCATTGGCATTGTGCGCTGTACGCAATGCGCTCTCTCTCCATACGACCTCAGGCGATTCTGAATACTGAAATCCGATTTTATTAACGTTTTTGCGATTGTGTTTACGTTAGTTTTTCGAGTGTCAGAAATGGCTTACGTGTATAGTAACTCGGAGTTGTTGGATATCGTTTTAATTTATGGTGAAGCAAAACAACATTTGTGTTATAGTGAAGCGTTTGTGTTATGGTGAAGCATTTGTGTTATGGTGAAGCATTTGTGTTTTGGTGAAGCAAGACAACATTTGTGTTAGTTCGTAGAAACTGGGTAGGACGGGCCCAGATGTGTTTACACGTCGGTGGATAAAATTTTGTCGCAGCATCAGGTATGTCAAATTATTTTATTAATTAAAACTGCAAATTAATTTTATTAATTAATAACAACTATAGCGGCAAAAGCAGCTGAAATTACTGATATAAAATAGCTGTTATAAAATTGTATCTATTTCTTTCCTTGGGAAATAAATTCTTTAAACTTTTTGTCCGTTCATTTTTTATTACACTTTGCCGCCGTGCTGGTCGCCGACTGCATACTTTGCCTTGCGCAAGGTCAAGTTTTACAGTGGACCAGTTTCCAGTGCTGTGCAGAAGTATATTTTTTAATTTTCGAACTGTCCTTTTTTATTTTTTTTCCCTGTACATTCAAAATTTTTTTTGGATAAGTTCTGAATCACCCAGTATAGCAATATTCCAGCATCTCTGAAACCATAAAAACTTTAATTTAGAAAAAAAATAGACATTGTCTTGTACATTTCATAAAAGATCCCTAATTGTATTTATTTTATCACTCACATGTAAAGTTATTATTCTTTTATTGGTTTCTTCAAATTATATTAAAATGGAAGATGATTGCATATTCACTAGAAGCGTCAAAATTAGGAACATTTTCTTCTATTTTATGTTGCTAAGATGGCTGTGTCAGTAACAGCCAATAATACAGACTAGTTTTTTAAGTGTACATCTACAATTCACTTTATTTATGGCAACAAAACTCCAACACAAGTTTTTCACATTGTGTTATACTCATTGGAATTTAACAGTGTTATTAATGAAATTAACACTAAAAATTACTAGGCAAAAGATGTCGTCCCTAAATGTATTTTTACAAAATGTTCAGTAGGCAAATCGCTAAAAATCTTTTTATATGAGGAGACTTTTGAAAATATGTTTTTCATATTGTACTTTTATGCGTGTAATATGTTGTTTTCTCTGTTTTTTTTTAATGCGTGTTTCTACGTTTCACAGCAACACCACAAAAGTCGATTACGTCATTGTAAACGTGTAGAAGTTTTGATTATGTGACTACAGACAAGACGGAGATATTGGATATTGGAAATACATAAAAACAACAAATTTTCCGATATTCGATATTGTTAAAAATAGATGACGTCACTATTTCTCTTTATTCATCTATACAAAAGGTCAGTTTTGTGGAATTGTCTGTCTGTTATTCTACTAACGCGCAACCAAATTGTGACAAATACTAATATCAAAGCCATTGTAACTTGTTAGGATTAACTACCAACTAGTTAACATATTAATTTACTAGCTAAAAAAACATTCTTGGCTTTGGTAAATAAAACGTAATAATTTGGTTTAGTAGTATTGATCATTGGCAGTCAAATAAATTATTATTGTCGCTGTAATGGCAAAATATTGTAAGCAAATAAATTTTGCTGAAATATCAAAATTAATATTAAGATTTATTTCCCCAACTCCTGTTCCAGCTAGATTTTAAACTCATTTTTTTTTTAATAGCGAATAAGTTTTTTCACTATAAAATTGTTGTACTTAATTTAAAATATGTTTGGATAAGTTGTGCAGTACATTGTACACTTTGTGGTGTATCTGCTAGAATATGCTAATTTCTGGATAATAAAATTCAAATCCTTTTTGTAAAGTCTACGATATTCATAATTTTTTTTGATAAGCTGGTATAAATAACGTAGTACGTTATTTTTTGTTGTTTTGTTTTATTTACTTTCCGGAATAATAAAGTTTATGAAAACGTTGTAATTTTTACACGTTTTTCTAAACGAAATACTCTCCAAAACAACATCGATCCTCCGATAATTCCAGATTAAAAACGATCTGGATTACATTAGCAAAATGCCTGAATGGAACAAATTGCCGATAGCTTTTAAATTTACCGCAGCAAGCTAAAAAAAAAAAAAACACGACTGTTTGAATGTTAAAACACCGGTAACACGTGCCAGATTCACTGAAATCGATATTTAATAAACAGTACCTGAAATACAAAATTTTGCAGCATGTACATACAATAAATACGTATATTCATGTCATAAACAACTTTGTCACTATTAATAAATGTAATTCTGGGCAATTTTTATGAAAGCAATTTTTTTTATTCCGAACAAAAACACCTACATAAAAGTTTATTTTATACGGATTTTTATTCAATCTTTTTAAACCTCAAAGCAAAGCTTAATCAATTAAATACGTGGGCTGAAAAATTTCTGTCACAGAAAACCACAATAAATAATTGCAACGCTGTACTTTAGTAGAGGTAAAGGATTTGTTTGACGCTGTTTAAGTGCAGAAAAAGTTAGGATGTTTAATTTCGCTAGAAAATCTCATTGAAACGCTTGTCCTATTAAAATATGTCCCTAGGCGGTCATTAAAACATAAAAATGAAGTCGGAGGAGCGCGATATCGATTCTTAAGATTTACCGCAACTTTTCGGATTTGTTATTCGCATTATTTTGCTGAAACGACAGAAATAGAGCTTATTTTGTAGAAGGCAAATAGTTACCTAGTACAAAAAGTTCTCGGAATGCATTTTCCGAGGCATTTATTTCGAATTCCTATTGATTGATGTACGGACATGTAGTTTTTCGAGGAAAACGAATTGCAGGAAATGGACTGTACATTATAAAATTTTAACGGTTGAGAAAATAATTTATTTTTTCTGTTGTCCTGAGAAAAGGACTTAATTTAATAACGATTCGTCTTTTAATATCGGCAAATACTAACTTTTACGCTACTTATTTTGCGACTCTTATATTTGAACTAATTGTAAGTGACTTAACTGTTTCTTTATGTCTAAATTCGTTATAAAACAAATATACCTACTTATGAATTAAAATCAATAAATAGTATAATATGTGGTTTTATTGAAATTACTCGGAATTATATTAAAATGTGGGAATGATGACATATTATAATCACAGATATACATTTTTCATTAAATAGTTAAGCAATTCTCTGTGAACTGTGGATTCTGTGGTCTAGATGACATTACCAACAACTTCGAATAGTAGCAGATAATTGCGCAATTGTAAATTATAGATATACTTGTTTATTAATTTTTGTCATCGTGCTCAAATAAAATTATAATGTTTTTGAGACGGGCCTTTATAGCTTTATAGCTTGAGTCATATATTAATAATTATTTTGCTATAGTTATAAATAAAAGTAATCAATTTTATACACAACAGTAAGTAAGTAAATATTGTAGGAATATTTAGAGCTACAGATAAAATTAAATTTTTAATATAAATTTAATAAAAAAAAATGTAGTTATATACTACCTAGTGCTTCATTTGAAAAATGCAAAAATCGATAAAAAATTAAAAAAGAAATTTTTTTAGCACTGAAACCGTTCAAGTTACATAGATCTTACTATGGGAACTTTCATAGAACAAAGATTCCCCTATAATTATCGCCTATGGACAATAAAATAACGTGAAATGTAACGGAAATATAGATCATTTAAAAAAAAACGTAGGTTTACGTAATAAATGAATAGAAAAATTTTAAAATCAAATAGCGAGTACTAAAAACTGAAATTTAGAGGTGAAATTTGGTATAATTTTTTTTCCAGTGTTTAGAACAATATTTCGTCAATGGGAGAAAAAAGAAATGTACGATTCAAACGAAGCTCCCTAAATTCTACAGTGTTGACATCAACTGACGAGCTGATAGAACATGAACTAATGTCACAGAGTGTAGGTAATCTGTGCTAATGTTAAAGTTATCGACATTTTTTTTAAACAATGTCAATGATAAAATGATTATAATATAGGTTTGCTACACATATATGTACTAAAGAATAATTAACATTTGCTAACAAATAAATAAAAATAAACTAAAAAGTGATTAAAAAATGACAACTACCACCAAGAAAACAAAATCCAGTAATTGAACTTTGAATATTGAAAATACTAATATCTAGACCAGTGGATCCCTAACTTTTTGAATTTGCGACACAGTTGTCTTATCTCACAACTTGTGAACCCAATGAAACGATGAAAATTTGAATTAAAATAGAACTACATTAATTACATTGTTACAATTGTCCTAATAAACATTGTCGCACATACAGTGTGTATCAGCCAAATGGAAAAAATTCAATAATAAATAAATGAGGGCGTGTTCGAAAAAACGCTCGGACACGTCGATTGGTATTTTTAGTTGCGCATTTTTTTCAACAAACTCTTTTTATACAGGGTGTGTCATGTAACAGTGGTCAATACCAACTTTCTTATTTCTAATGCAAATTCTTCAGAAAATTCTAGACATATTTCATGGACAATGTCCTATACCTATCTTCAACTGTTTAGGAAATATTAAGTGTTTTCAGATTTATTAAAATTTATTAAAAAAAGATCATTATTTGATTACAGAAATTCGCTACAACACATTCAAAAACTAATAAGTAGGTAATACTGTTTATTTATTGATAATATAAAAAAGCAAAAAAAAACATTAATGTCAATGTAGATGTTCAAAATGCTCGTCGCGAAAGTCTTGGCAACATCTTAATCTTAAATAGAAATTTCTTCTAACGTTATTCAACATCTCAGGCGTGACCGATCTAATTGCAAGCGTTATTCGTCTTCTTAAGTCAGCGAAGTCGAGGGGTTTAGTTTGACATATCCCCATAAGATGAAGTCTAATGGTGTCAGATCAGGGGATCGTGCTGGCCATTCCATCGATTCTCGCCTCCCTATCCACCGATTTGGAAATATTCGGTTGAGGTATTGCCGGACATTGATATGGTAATGGGGCGGTGCCCCATCTTGCTGAAACCATATCATATTCGCTGGAACTTGTGGGTTTGCTGGATCAGGATATGTTTGTCAAAATTGACACGACAAATAATTATTGTCATCAATGAAAAAGGAACCTATGATCTCCAACAATTCCTGCCCAAACATTAACCGGTTCAGGGTATTGCGTATGTTCTTCTGCAATCCAGTGAGGATTTTCCCTAGACCAATAGCGGCAATTTTGACGATTAGCATGACCGTGAAGTGTAAAGGTGCACTCATCAGAAAACAAAACATGCTGCAATTGGATCACATTGTTTAACATTGCCATCATATGTTCACAAAAATACGTTCTCCTATCAAAATCGTCTTCCATGAGCTCCTGAGTTGGTTTCATTTTATAGGGACGCATTTTATTTTCTTTTAATATTCGAATAATCGATGAATGGCTATCGTCGAACATTGGGGCTGCTTTTCGACTAGAAGTATGTGGGTTTTCCTCAAACTCGAGCATAATTCCAATTTGGTATCATCACTTATTGCATTGGCAGCTGCTTTTTCTTATCTGCCTTAGATGTCCAAGCTCGCGAAGCTGCTTTTCTATTTTACTAATTGTCCCTTGAGTATAGGCGGCAAATTTGGAAATATTTCATGAAATAAGCGAGCAACTTCCATTTGTGTCCGTGTATTTTCTCTATAACCAATCTGTAGAATTGTTATTTTGTTCGTTTCTGTTAAATGAACCATTTTTTTGATATGCAGTTAACGAAATTCAAACGACTATAACACTGACAATTATTGTCATGCAGGCAGACAACACGTTGCTAAGGCCAGGCGTTTTTAAACAAAAGTAAAGAAAACTAGTTTTTTTTTATTTTGTATCATATAAAAAGGAACGCTGAAATGGTTTTTGCTTACTTTCTCGTTATCAAGAGTTAAATGGGAAACAAGTATTGAGTGTGTTGTAGCGAATTTCTGTAAATAAATAATTTTCTTTTTTTAATGTTAATTTTTGCAATAAATCTGAAAACGCTCAATATTTCCGAAACAGTCGAAGATAGGTATAAGACATTGTACATGAAATATGTCTATAATTTTCTGAAGAATCCAAAAATAGAATAATCTGCAGGATGTTGCATTTAAAATAAGAAAGTTGGTATTGAACACTGTTACATCAAACACCCTGTATAAAAAGTTTTTGTTGAAAAAATGCACAACTAAAAAATCAATCGATGTGTCCGAGCGTTTTTTCGAACACGTCCCATTTATTTATTATTGAATTTATTCCATTTGGCTGATACACACTGTATACATGTATAGTACGTAGAATTCTTAATTATTCATGTTTTTGGACATGAGCTGGACCATAATATTATATTATAGTTTGTCTTGAGATGTTAAAAACTTGTCGAAAACACAATTGTCGAATATAGGACCCTAACTTGAAAATTATTCTTATTGCAGATTAAGTTTGTACGATTTGAAACAACATCCAGTTTTAAAAAGTTGATTGCTATAAATTCCAAACAATTAAAGATTTTTTTTAGAGATGCATGCTGATGAGACGAAATGTTAAATTATGACTTTTCTTTCCGACAGTTTTGAATTCGAGCCGTTACCACTATTATTTGTTTAAGCAAATTTTGTACTGGTATTTCAATGCGGAACTAACTTTTATTCAAATATGAGAAGTATCGAAGTAAAAGACAAATACATTATCCCACTTAGAGCCTCCTCGCCGAGATACGTATTCATTACTTATTTTCGTCTGCTCGTTTTACTTTTGCTGAAGCAGTCGCTTAAGTAGGCGACAAAAAGGATCGTTTAAGGACTCTCCGAACAGTTTCCAGGGAAAGTTTAGCCAAGAAGTCGAGCAATTCTGTCTAAATCGAGTTGGAATTCTTTTATGCAGCCCGGGACAGAAGTGGAGTTCTTGTTGGCGGAGAAAAACAGGCCATACATCCAGCTGACAAGAGATTTTAAATATTTAAAAGTTCCAATATTCGGTTCCAATTTGTAGCCCAGGACGAACTTTTTCTTCCTCCGCTCTTTTTCGGTTTAATAAAGTTTTTGCGGGGCACGAGCCGCCGCCTGTTCCGTTCGATCTTATCGTTTTTGAAGGTTGTCGTCTTCTAATTAAATTACTGCCACTCTTTATAAAGGAGATAACGCTTGAATCGATATTTGTAATAAAAAAAAACGAAGGATAGTAGCGCGGTTTATATGTATAATTCACACATGTCGAAATCCTAATCGCACCCATTAGTCTGTATGCCCATCTTAAACTGTGGAGAACACGAAAAAGCTCAGAACTCACTTACAAGCCACTTAAGCAGAGCATTTTGGAGAACAACAAGCATGTCATCAAAGCCACTCAGAAATCCTCGGTTAAGATTAAAAATTTACACACCTTACACGAAGACCGTCACGAATCATCCAAAAAAATCACTGATGAGTCTAGCTTCTTAATAAAACAGCTCGAAATTTACAAGAATCGAGCCACGACCAACTCAATCAAATTCGATGAGGAACCAAGGAATCGCTGAAATCCAGGGGGGCTATAGGTAAAAAACAACGACGAAGACTTATGTTGGGAATTGGCGAAGCCAACAAAACGTGTGATCGAACGTCGACTTTGGTTTTCTGCAATCAATTAACCGTTAAGTACAAAGCACGACTCTTGGCATTTCACTTCCACTGCACGTGTCCCACTGCATATTTAGTATATTAATTTTACTAATAAGTAAACTTTTTATGTTCAATACAAAACTGTCATAAATTGTGCGAACTTAGGCTTAATCGAACAGGCTTGTCTACAATCCTGCGACCTATACAATAATGCTCATTAAACAAAAAAAGAGATACAAAAACCCGAAGTTTTTTTCACTAAAGTAATAGTTCAAATTTCTTTATTTGTTTAGTAATATTAAAAAATACGGTTTGTGTAGCACACAAAATATACACAAATACAGAGTGATTCAGTCATAATATCATTAATTTTGGCCACCTATTCAGAAGGCCTAATAAATACAGAAAATCTAAAAAAAAAATTTTCTCGATCTTTTAAAAGATAAGCCATTACCCCTTAACTCCCGCTAATCCGGCGCCCTAACATTTTCTGAGCGGAACGCGCCAGCAAACCACAAAGCGTTCGAATTGAATTGAAGAGAAACAGCGTTGCCACATTAGAAAACATAAATAATAATAAATAAATAAAATATTCGAATCTACCACTGTTAATCCGCATTGGTTTCCCGCAAATTTGGAGATCACGTCATACATAATTATGAAGAAGGGATATGTAGAAAGTATGCACAATGCAATACAACCCGCAGTTTATTTCGGATTGTTTCTTCGTAATGGCTAATTTTGCAAATTTTGAATATGCGGAAATGGTAGTTTTATATGGAGAATGTTTAGGAATGCTGCAGCAGAATATCAGAGGCGTTTCCCTCATAGGGGTTTAAATAATGATTTTAAAATAGCGGTTTCAGCGTAAATATGTAGGTATTTAAAATTTTATTTAATCGCGTATTCATATTCTACTCATTCTTCCCTACCTTCCCTTAGAATTAATGACTGAATCACCCTGTATATTTAAACTAATAGTCTTCATTTCACTTTTGCCTGATCGTGTGCAACCAAAATATAAAATATAACGTTTGTAATAATAAAATATAATAAAATTAATTACTTTATGTAGTTCTTTTTATAAAGTTTATAACTTTTGTCCTGAAATAGAGGGGTTCTTCCTTTAACGCTTCCAAGAAAGTGAACATCTAAGAAACATTTTTTTCTTTAACTAAGGAATGATTTGCGGTTTCATTTGAAACTGGAACAAATATGCTAATTCAGCTAACACCTGCTAGCATATGAATGAAATTTGTTGAAAATGTAATATGGCGTCGCTAAAGTGAAATGGACTTGTCACGACATAAAAGTAATACCTTAAAATTCAAAATGATACTAAAACTAACTCGAAAGTGATTTATTTTATCATACTGACTCAATAGGTTTTTAAAAAGAATGAATTTTATGGCTGTGTAATAATTAAAGCTCAGGGTTTTCGTCGGCTAGTCATAGGCGTGTTCGTCGTAAACAAATAAATAAACAGGTAGGTATAAATAAAAATAAATAAATTTGCATACTTTATCAGCGAAAGGTCGTTTTTTAACCCTTGACGCGTTCGACATTATTAGAACATTAAAACACGTATACACGAAGCAAACGCGAAACCAATAACTGTCGTTACTACCGGTTTCGTACGGTGCGCTGTAGCGAAAAGCCGACGCGACGGCTATGATCGTCCGACCAAGTCCCGAGCTCTAGCAATAATAAAGCAAGGCTAAATAAAATTGAAATAAAAAAAAGTTCAAATATTTACCTGTTCGAAGGTTTAATCTTAGCTTGTAATTTTATCTAAATGCTTTTTTCTACACGCGTTTAAAAAGATTAGAGAGCAGTTTACGTCAAAATACAAATAATTACACACAAAAACTGAGTTGAACAAACAAGAAACATTATAGTCGATTTATGATGAAGTGTCACATATAAAGGAGAGTTCCAGTTAATGAATTGGAATATTACCGGCAGACTGAAAACATACTGCGGATATTAAAAAAATCATAATTTATTTATAAATATTCACTACTTCTTAAAAATAAAATGAAAATAAACAGCGTTTATATGCGCAATTTTTTGACCAGCATTTTAGAAAATCTAAGTTAGAAACAATATCTTTTCACTGTACGTACCAGTAATATAAGTTTTCTTCGGGGTATAAGACAACTGACAATACATTTAAAATAAGGAGAAAAAAGCATATTTTTACCTCGTATGTTTATCTTACGTTTCCAGAATTTTACACGCCTGTGAAGTCGCGTACGGTACTATAAACATAATCACACCCCGTAGATGGCTTGTAGGAAACTATTAACACATGCATTAATCACCATTACTGAGTATCTTTAAAAATTTGCTGGACAAAACAGGAAAGGTACATTTTCTGATGTTGACATGTTCTCCGTGATCTTTCAATGCGAAAAATTAAAAGAAGTTGTTCTAGTTTAGCATTACGCTTCGTCACTTAGATGGATCTACTTGTTCTACCATTGTCTTACTAAAAGTGCGATTTCTAGTCTATAAAACGCCAGTTTACCTTAATTCTGTATTTTCTCGCACTAATATTATTTATATTGGTAAACCAGTCTACCTAATTATTCAATTAAATCGATAAATATCCAAGGTTCAGTAAATTAAACGAGAAGCTTATAGAATACGGAAATTTTTCCTTCATTTTTTGCGGCCTGCCTATAATTACCTTTTACAGTTCATTTTTCGAATTCGTTTCCAATAAAGGTAGGTTACCATCATTACTAATTTCATTATCGCCATTATCAAGCTAATGATATAATTAATTCCGAATTGTATTCGTGTTTTCGTCAAATTTAAACACCGAATAGCTTATTAGTTCGCCAACAATACCGGCCATATAGGAAATTTATTTTCAGTGAGCGGCGCGTGCATTGAATGGACTATTATGGCGATGAATGCTTTTAGTTGCAGGTTGGCTTCCGCCAGAGGGTATCAATTTCTAGGGTCCTTTTACAAGGAAATAATTCCGTGCATAATTTAGCTGTTAATGTAACGCAATATGTAATTCAATAAGGCCATAATGCACTTGGAAAGAACGAAACCGAATTAAGAGCAATAAAATAACGGATGAAATGTGTTTGGCTTAGTGGAACTTCGAGTCGCGTTTGGAATAAACAAATGAATGCTGTGGAGGTATCGGGTGAACGAAAGTCTTGGGTGGCCCTGGCTTGCAGATAAAAACAGAATGGAATATTGTTTAGGACAAATGTCAACAATTAAAGCGAATACAAAACGACACTAAAGAAATAGCGCACAAACAAGAGGTTACAACAATAATTAAAAAAGACGAAAACCAGGCGCCATCAGATCTAACAGACAAAAATGTATTAAAATGTAGTAAAACTCAACAGCAAGAATAACTAAATATCCTAAAAACTACGAAAAAATTTAAGCGACCTATAAATCAAATCCCACAGATAAGGCCAACCAATAAAGCGAACAAAAAGGCTGTTTTTACACATAAATATTACAGCAAACTTCATGTATTTCCTTTTGAAAAATACTTAGTAAATGAAAACCCAAGTGATTTCCCCAGCAATGTCGTGAACAATTTTTCTTAAACAATAAAAACTGAAAAAATTAACATTTTTTTGTTTTTTTTATGATGATGGTATCGTCTTACTCTCAATAAGACTTTTGTAGAGAATAAAAAACCTGTAAAATGGGTTTTTGTGCGACTCAATCGGTCATTTTTTACAGAGAAAATCCGGAAAAACCTCTAAAATAGACCGTTTTTCAAAAATTCATAACTCCGTCAAATTTGAGGCTGGAAAACAATCTTGCGGAAAATGCTGATGCATAGTTTTTGCACAATTGCATTATAAACAAATTAGGGTCTTTTTTGCACAGCGTGGCGATTTATCAAAAATGGTCCGATTTAAATTCCGAAAATGGCATCTGAAAGTAGACGACAAAATCTCCAATTTGTATATCTCGGATTTTCGCCTGGACGATAGGAATTATGCTGAAAATGCCCTTGAAAGTCGCCCGAAACGATCGAAAGTAGGCTCGAGCCAGAGTATATTATTAAGCTGGGAAATGACCATTTCGCGACTTTTTGTTTCGGCAAGCTGAATTTATCACTATAGATGCTAAATTTTATGCACAATAACATAGTTACAGACTGTCAAAGTTGACGGCCGATTGTTAAACAAATTAGGTTGGTAGCGGCAAAAAAAATACTGTCATAACCGGCAACCCAAGTACTTTCCCAGGTAAAAATATTTTATTTGTGGAAGTATGTTAAGTGCATAAGAAATATTGTCAAAAGTCAGTGAGTCGCTTGATTTTCGGCGAGCCGTGGTGCGGCGGAAGGGTGGGGGAAGCGAACGACAGCGAGTCCGAAGAAAATACGATAATATTCATAGTCCTGCCGTTAAATAAGGGAAATTCGCTTGAAAATAATATATTTGACAGTCTGTAACTTCGTTGTTTTTCAACAATTGTTGACAATTTTTTTAACTTAAAGCTCTTTTCATAAGTTTTCCGAATATGTAATAATATATAACTATATCACGCTCGTGCGTCGTATATTTCATTTTGTAACTAAGGCTAAAAAATAAAAAAAATCCAGGTTGCAAATTTGAAATTAAAAAAAAAATTATAGATTTCAATGTATTATTATGAGATCTACCATGAAAAAAATCAGTGTGATTGTGGAAGATATGGATCGTCAAAATTAATAATTAGTTAATTTGTTTATAAGGCCATAACTTGTAAACTATTCAACTTACCGATTCCAGATTTCGTGTGGGTTATTAGACAGTGATAAGTAATGAGAGGATGCGATGCCAAAACGTTCTGGTAATAATAACGCGGTTTATAAATGTTTAATTCAAAAATCATAAATAAACTTCTTTTGTTTATAATTTTTGATCTAATCAATATTTTTTGAAGCTCGTAGTTTTGTAGATCTTTTGAAGATAAAAAAAAGCACTTTACTGTGTTCTCGTGGAAATGAACGGAAAAAAGTTATAAGCGAAAAACGCGAATTTACGTAAAAATTATACAATTAACCAGCATGTAAACAATCTTACCCCCATTTTTATGACTGTGGAAACTAATATGTTACTGTATATAATATTTAGCATCTATAGTGATAAATTCAGCTTGCCGAAACAAAAAGTCGCGTCCAACTTTATATTTCCTGGACTATATGCCAGAGTCCTCCGCTCGTTGCTTCCCCGCGTGGTGGGGGAAACTTTTACATAATGTTGCAACCGTTAAAAAATATGTCTCATATTCTTGTTTTTAATAGCTATGACATTATTTCGGATAAAGATCAAAGTGCAATTCGTCACCATGGCTTTGCTAAACCATTTCTACATCTTAAAGAGTAGGAAAGTCATAGTAGCTAAATTACGTGTTGATCTTTATCCGCATGATTAGCAGTTGGAAATAAGACTAATAGGTATTTTCCCTGAATGTATGCAACATTATTTAATGATGTTAATATGTTTTTTCATTAGTATCTTTCGGATAGGTTATTTTTGCTAGTTACTATAGGTTTATTTCTTTAACGTACATAGATATTTGGTATCAAATTCATTTTGTGAGAATTTTAGGAACATTTTCAGAATTAATTTAAATTAAAACAAAAGTACAAAAACCGCTAAGAAATATATGATTAAAAAAGTAGGGACTGTAGGGACTTTTTTTCTTATTCATCGAGTTATGTCACCTCCCGGGGGATGTCCTATGAAAGAAAGACGTATTTTACGAAAGCTAGTTTTTAATTTGTTTACGTTAAACCTGTGTATAGAAACATGAACTGACCGAAATTATAATCATTCTGGCTTTATGTGCATCTGGCTACGCTATAAAAATCCCTGGAAATAAATGAAACCTTTTGTTTCTCCTTCGGCTTGTGTTTCTCTGTTTACATGTAGAGACGAACGCTGTCAGGAAGCTAACCACATTAAAAGAAATATATACCTTCAAATGTTTTATTTTTAGAGCCAAAGAAAATCATTATTACGTCGGTCAACAAACTGATGCCTCGTCTGTTCTCATAAATCTCATTATCTGTCGTTATTTTAGGGAAAAAATAGTTTGGGAGCGATAAATAGACATTTTTTGTACTTTTACTACTAGATACTAAACTGACATTTGAAAATACCAGAATAGTAATAGGTACGTAATTAATACGCATTTTTTTTAATAAAGTGATGAGTTTAAAGTGGTAAGTGTGTAAGTATTAGTATAGTCTTTCCGGTAAGTTGAACATGTAAAAATACGCCTGGCATCCCTAAAAAAGTTTTCTAATAAAGGTAAAAAATTATAATAATTTGAACAACAAGCCTAATCAACAAGATTCTATGATCAATTTTGTCGAAAGACTTAATAAAGTCGGTGTAGACTGCATCAACCTGAACCTGATTGTCGAATTGGTCTAGTATAAATTCAGAAAATACCATGAGGTTAATTTCAGCAGGTCTATTTGAGTTTTAACCAGTGAATAAACGTGGTCATAGATAAAAGTTTCGAAAAGTTTCGCAAAAACAGAAAGTTTGCTTATAGGTCTATAATTATTTATAAAACTACGTTGGCCATTTTTAAAGATAGATATAATACTCGTACAGTTATAATTTTCTTATTTTTTCCAAATCCAAAATATTAATCAATAATAATGCAGTATGCAGCATTGAATAAAAGTCAGTTCTATTTGAAAATGGTTTATTGCACGGATATAAGCCGGCAGAACATTTTTTGCAATAAAAAATTTTATATGCAATTTTTTTTATTTTAACTAATGGCGTATATTTAAAAAAAATCCTCTATATTTAAAAAAGATCATAGGTAATGACATTTGTAAACATCTAAATCTGTACCTGGTAACAAAAATATTTGCACTGTAAAATTAGACAACAATTATGTTAAGAATGAAGGGCCTATCGACAAATTTATATATAAACTTCCCCATTCGAGAATTCATCACACTTTTTAAATCGGGACCACGAAAAAACCGCCACAGCCAAATCTGTACTGTATCTGAAGCCAAGGACGATGTCCCAAATGATCCAATGCCGCAAATTGGAAATTTTCACTTTCCAAAACTTCTCTGAGTAGTCACAAACCGATCCATCCATTCTAGTTAATGTTGACGAAGGATCTAGATCCCCCAAAACAGAAATCCACATCAATTTCCAAAATTTGCCGCCATCGTCGCACCGAAAACCACTCCATGCAACCCTAAATAGTCCCACATCCCCAACAACGCGAAATGAGATAGCGAAACTGTTTTAGGTCCGAATTTCGGAGACAAAAAATTCAACAAAATTCGAACCTATTGGAAGCATACAAAAAACTACAACGAAATAGAGGCCAACTAGAAAGATGTTACATTTCCGAGACACACTAAACCATAACATGCAAAAGAGATACCAGCGGTGGCGGCTCTACCAGCGATCGAACGTCTACCTTGGGAATCCGCAGTTCAGTAACCAGGAATGGGTTCTTGGACAGTGCCTACAGCACAATTAAAATTTTTACAGCTATTTTATATGCAAATGTCTATAACCAATATCTGTTGTTGAACATGTTGTAACATGTATATTTTCTCACACATCTTTTAAAACTGCCCGTCGAAGTCAGTCCTACGTACAGCGTAGACCCTCAAGGGGTAAACAGTTCTTAAGCTTATTAAAACCCAAATGCAAAACAGATGGGGGTCAGTTGAAACCCTCAAAAAAACCAACTATTTGAACTTAAAATGAAGTGAAGTACCCATGAGTGTCCCCTGATCCAAATTAGAGCGTGAAGACTGCTACAACTAGTAATTAATCGAGATCCTCAGTTAGCTGGACAGCCCAATCTTTTAGTTCCACGACCTTATAGCTATTCGAAACTACATTAAAAATGTATCAGTTTTTGGCAATTACAATTACAGAGTACTTACATTTGCATTACGATAAGAAATAGTATTATGGTATAAATCTTTAATATACATAACATGACACGTGTACCTTTAATTAACGTTAGAATCTAAACCACCTTCCGAATTTCACTGTTACTTCCCTTGCAATTTGGCGCTTACTATTCAAACTACATGTAATAAAACCGTCCGTTTACACTCTATCTCGACTCGGGCTTGTTTATGCCTGTTTACATATTCTCACAATAAATTCTCAAAGTTTCTCGTAACAGTCGCAGCGTGCCGGCCCAACTTAACAAACGCTCTTCAGAACTAATTCAAACTTGCATTTAAAATAGTTTTCCAGAGTTTGTTAATATCTTTAAAATATCGGTCCCATTTATCATCGCAATTTATCTCGCTCCGAAATAATTACTTTCCTCTGACTATGTCTTTATCAACATAATGGGTAGGTTTATTTATTTTTTCTTCAGCAGTTGTTTCAGAGATAGCTGTAGTGCATGCTAAACTACGACGTAATTGTTATGCGTTCGCGATTGTTTTTTCTCACACAGATTCTTTCTCATGATATATACTGCCCCTGGAATTTTTTGGAACAATGGGAAAGCAGAATAAAAACGTAAGTGCTGTGGGAAAGTCTTACCGTGAAAAAATACTTTGTGAAAAATATGTATCTTAAGTAAAGAAAGCATGCGGATAACGGTGTTGCATATAGGCGAACGAAATACGTTTTGACGTAGGAATCGTAGTTGGCTTTGAGCAAAAAACAGATGCATGTCAACAGATGTATTAAATTACATTATGGTTTTGCTCTTGTGCTTGTTTCTGAATGAGTGTGGTAATGACTGGGTAATTAAAGTGATTTGTAAAATGGATGTTAATGCAATTAACAAAACATTTACAAAGTGACATATTGCTTGAACAAGGTCTATATAAGTGTCATAATTAACAATCAACTACAAAATTATTATACATATAATCTTTAATTGCTACCCGAGAGGCGTTATTATAACAATTAATAACTAGTATTTATTTGTAAAATATATTTTTTGGAATAATAATTAGGTACCTAATTGCATACTTTAAAAACAGGCTTAAGTAAAAACACGTTTGTATATTAGGCGTGAACTACCATTTTCTAGAAAAGTACTTTTAAGTGACGAATTAACAGAAGTTGTCAAATACTTTAGAAATAGTAGTTAGTAACCCTGTTTAGCTCTTTTATTAGTATTATCCGATACCTGCTTACTTTATGGGTATAGTAGGTACAGGGTGATTCACTATATTTTGACCCCTCCTTTAACTTTTTTGTTTTAAGAGTTATAAAAAAATGTCAAATATAAAAATTGCACGATTTTTTATGAAATTTTCGAAAATGGTAGTAGAAAAACAAAATGGCCGCAGATGTTAACTTTGTTAAGTTAAATGGAACACCCTGTATATTTTTACATATTTGGATAGAACGTTCCCTGTCGAGCACAGTCATATATGGTTTGTTGGGTCCATCTCAAACAATAAGCGAGATACTTTTAAAAAACGAAAAGAAGGTTTTTTATTAAGAAAATAATACATATTGTAATTAGACCTCTTTCAGGCATTTCTGCCTTTTTTCCAATTACTAAGGATTTACAGATTTAGTTGTAATGTATTTTGACAAATCGCACATTAATATGGTCCAAAATACGTACATGCATTTTGGACCATATCAATGTACGATCTGTCAAAATATATTTTAACTAAATCTGTAAATTCTTACGTAATTGGAAAAAGACAGAAATGACTGAAAAAGGTTTAATAATTACAATATGTGTTATTTTCTTAATAAAAATCCTTCTTTTCGTTATTTAAAAGTGTCTTGCTTATTGTTAGAGATGGGCCCAACAAACCCTATATGGCTATGCTCTACAGGGAACGTTCTATCCAAATATGTAAAAATATACAGGGTGTTCCATTTAACTTAACAATGTTAACATCCGCGGCCATTTTGTTTGGACTTCATCTGTTTTTCTACTATCATTTTCGAAAAATTCATAAAAAATTGTGCAACTTTTATATTTAACATTTTTTTATAACTCTTAAAGTAAAAAAGTTAAAGGGGGGGTCAAAATATAGTGAATCACCCAGTACATACATTTTTAAATGTAAGAATCGGTTTCGTTAAGTATGAGTTATAGGAATTAGACTGGTTAAGTAAAGTTTCATCTAATGATTTCAAAACTTTCTTCAAAAACATCCCAAATTATTTTATTGAATGCATAGGACTTAGAAATTTTACACCTTCTGAAATGAGGACAGGGAATGAAAATTACACAGACCAACAAAATTTAACTTTTTTTGGAAGCAGAAACTTTAATATATATTTCCGAGGGATTTAGGTGCGCTGAATCCGAATCTGGCAGCAGAATTGCTCTATCACGTCAGGTTTTTGAGATATCCTAACCTAAAAGTGCAAAAAACACTGTTTTTCGTCATATTTGAGGTTGATGCCATCTCTTCTTTTTCAAAAAACTAATACATTGAACCTAAAAGTACAAGGCTCCTTCCTTCGAATGCCGTTGAGTTTGCTCAAATATCACATGTTGAAATTTTTAAATTTCTCAGTTTCTTAATATGCGAAAATCTACTAAGGATCCCTTAGACATCAAGCAGTCGATTGCAATTCAGAAACTTCATACTCATACGGTTTGTGGGTTTGGAGTTGGTGGGCTTGGGGTTTGTAAGCTTGGAGTTTGTAGGTTCGGGTTTTGTGGGTTTGGAGTTTGTGGGTTTAGGGTTTGTGGGTTTGGGGTTTGTGGGTTTGTGGATTTGGAGTTTGTGAGTTTGAGTTCGTATGTATTAAAGGTTTCTGACTATGAAATTTCTGAACTGCAATCATCTGTTTGACGTCTAGGGGATCCTTAGTAGATTTTCGCATATTAAGAAACTGATAAACTTAGAAATTTCAACATGTGATATCTCAACGAAAAAAAAAAGATATTTGAGTAAACTCAACGGCATTCGAAAGAGGGAGCCTTGTACTTTTAAATTATATGTATTTTTTTTTTTTGAAAAAAAAATAGATGGCATTACTACATAACCTCAAATATGACTAAAAACAGTTTTTTTTGCTCTTTTAGGGGTTAGGATATCTCAAAAACCTGACGTGATAGAGCAATTCTGCTGCCAGATTCGGATTCAGCGCACCAAAATTCTTCGGGAATGCATATTAGTGTGTCTGCTTCTTGACCCTTGTTGACCCTTAGGGACCTTAATATAAATTCAAACAAAATCATTAAAATCAGAAAAATTTGGTAAAATTACTTTTTGCTCATTTTACGAACAGATTCTGATAACAGTAAGGTTAATTTTTATTGAAATGTTTAAATTTTCTTTAAAACTATTATTCCTGTTATTACTATTTTTTTCAATCGTTGCTTTGTATTAATTGTTATATTAATCCTGACATAACTAAATTTTACTTGACTATCAATGTGGGTATCAGGATTCACTGATCATCTGTACCAAAGTTACTGATAACATTGTCAAAGCATGTGATAAGTGTAATAACTCTTGTGCTGTTGGATTTTTCTAAGGATCTTGATGCCACTAACCATCATCTAATGAGTGTAAGTTTTTAGGGCTTTTCTCATGACTAATGGACGTACCTAGAAAATTTATAGTAATATTAGTTTTTCTAATAGTATTGACATTAGCTGAGGTGTACCACAGGGCTAAGTGTTGAGACTTCTACTATGTTTAATATATTCTGTCGATATTCTTAGGTCATTAAAAAATTGTAAAATTTAGGCATAGGCTGATGACATATTTTGATTTTCATCATATTTCATTACTGAAGATTTACAGCTGTGTTTATCAAGAAACTGTTTAATTTTTTTTTTTAATTAAAGTTTCTCGTATTCCAGTAGAAACATTTTAAATATATCTTTACACACAAAAAAAATAAAACAAAAGTAAATTTTATTATTACTTTTTGATAATGTAAAAAAAAATTTTTTATTTAGGTAAATCGAGTAATTCTAACCTAAGGAAGTAAAACTAAGAAAATTATAAAATTCGCCATTTTTCTCAATTCTGATACATTTTTAACTAATTTGACGGATGTTTCAGAACATTGCAAATAAATTGAAGCAAAGTATAAAAAAGCATATTTAACCGAACTCTACAGTTATTAACAAAACAAATTGAAGACATTTTCTAATATCTTTCAGATAATATAAGAAAATGATTTTGTTTCTCTCAATTGAAAAATTTAGGAAATATACAAAATTATAAAATTGCGCCACTTTTCCCAATTCTGATATACATATTATACTCAACTAGTTTGATATATATTTCAGAACACATTGTATTATTCACTCTAATAAAGTTTACTGAGCACCCTGTCTATTTTATTATGAACTGCAGAATCAACTCAAGCTTCTAGCATTGACAAAATATGTACGTTCATGTTGCGAGAAATTCTAAGCTTTTTATTTTATTTTATTTTCTGCGACCTTTTCCTACAGCTAAAGATAGTCGCTATTGATTGACAGTTATGGGGCTTCTGTCTGTTGCACAAAACATCCCTACATTCCTGACCCGGTGTACGGATACATTGTGTGTGGGGCCGCTATCGATTTTGCATCGTCGAGTTTAATACCTTGCCTCAATCCCACGTCATTTGCACAGGCAAAATTCCTTATAGCTGTTTTACATTGACAATTTATTGATCAATTAATTCATGAAGTCGCTTCTTCAAGAAATTGGACAAGTGTAATGCACCAAATCAGCTGTCAAATAACTTCATCAATTTATTCATCAAGTTCTTGACGAATTAGAGCATGTTCTAATTTTCGTCAATTTCTTCGTGAAGTTCGGAAATACCAACCCTACAGATTTCCAGCCTCAGAACGGTAATGAGGTTATGTTATTGGAATATGTAAATAATTGTGTGGCGTCGTACTAGTTTTGCATTGTTTTTACTGATTTGTTACTTACAAACACTAATATTTATATAATATGTGTCAAAACGGTACCGCTGTTGTATCACTACAATTATGAGTGGAAATGTGACATTTTTGAAATTTATTTGCTTCTTTGATTCGTTGGTAGAACTAAATCCTGCGTCAAAAAACTTGACAAAGTCTGTAGCAGTGTAAAACCTCACTGTTTACCAATAAATTCGTGAATTAATTAATGAAGAACTTCGTCAATTTATTCATCAATAAATTGTCAATGTAAAACAGCTATTAGAGGAATAATAATACCTACGTCGTCGTCGCCTGGCTCATCCGGCGTTTTTGCGCACTCTTATTTCGAAATATTCGGTTAACTTTAAGCGATGTTAGTTCCAGCTAACGGAGACTGTAAATTGTGCTCGAACTTCCACTAATTTTCTGCTTTGATGACTCCGTGTGCCAAAAATTTTGCTTCAACTGTTGTACTGTAGCTGTTGTAACTTATTAGAAAAGTATTAGGCATTTAATTAATGGTATCAGTTTATATTATTTATTGTTGTTCCGTTTATGATTTCTTATTTTTTTGTACAAAATTATACAGGGTGTTCTAAGACGAACTGTACAGGGTTATTCGTACTACTCCCCTTATCTTTGTTGCTGTCGTATTTAGAAAAAAGAATATATGGGCCAAAGTTGTACAAAATTTTCATGTTTTTTTCAAAAAATGTAGGTATGTATTTTGAAAAAGAATTGAATGTTGAATTTCAATAGAACATGCTATTTGACTAGAATGTTTGCTCAGGATTACTATATATAAGGTTTGGTAGATCTATCTCTAATAATAAGGAAGATATGGTCAAATCAGTGTGCTAACAATAAACTTTTTAGGCGCTTTTGACCATATCTTCCTTATTATTAAATATAGATCTTTTAAACCTTCAGTGTTCCATCGCACACTGGGGCTTTTATAGTTGGTAGTCCCAAAAACGTCTAGAGCCTATAAAACTTCTCTGAAATGGATTTTTTTTAATCTTGACGTTAAGGATTTCCTAAGAGATCCCTAACGAGCTTGTTTGAGAAAAATTTCTCTAAATTTATTAAAATATTTAATTTAAATTTATTTTAAAGGTCTAGGACAGAAATTCTAAGTTATTTCTAGGTTTACAACTGTCAATATTCTTTCTTAAACTATTATTTTTTTGCTTGCTTACACTGACCCTACAGTAATATTTTGGTGATTGATTTCCTACATTGTAAAAAAATTTCACTCAATTTTACTCAACAGTGTATCAGTTTCTGTGGACACTCGATTGAGTGAAATATTCACTCTATTAGTATGAGTACAACTAAAATTTTATGAGAGAAATATGTACTTGCAATAGAAGTGAGTGAATTTTACATAAATCCGAGTTCCTGCCGACTATCGAGTGAGTGACTTTTGACTCTATACTGAGTATGTAAAACCAATTAGAACTGACTTTTTCTCTAAATTTACATATTATTGAGTCATTTTTTACTCACAATCATACTTGGTTTATGTTCTTTTTAAATTTTAATTCAAATATCATTGTATTAAAGTCATAAACTACTAAGCTGCCAGATCTACACAGATCTGTTTGTTTCAATTAAAGGAAGTCGAGACTCAATATATTATTGTAATCAAACCACTGCATTTAAACACAATTTTCACCAAAATAAACGGATAAACGGATACTTGTCCAGCGTCACACGCCATACACCACGCAACGAGTTGACCTAATAGAGACGAGGGGAAAGACAACGCACGACAACCATAGAATGGGATAGGGTCCCTCAATAGTGAAGACATTTACTCCGACTTAGCTACTAGTGTACCAAATACTGTATTTATTTAGCGGATACCTATATTGGAGTGAAAATACTCATAAATGACTAAAATTCAATGGATCACGCAATGGATTCATTCCGCACCTTTATTGCTTGCACCCATACCGAAACATTGTTCGACAACAATGTTCCTTAACTTTGATTAGATACCGTTACTAGATGAACATATTTAGGTAAAATGCATCATTGTGGACCGGGGTGAGTGTTGAAACAAACCTAAACAAGTTTTTGAAATTATTGAGCTTTCACAATATATATTTAACAATAAAGTGGAGTCAATAAATATAAATGTTATTGTACCAGAAATATTTTGTAGCAGTCATTCATTTGTTCAATTTCCGGTTTGACCGGAAATTAGTTAGTGCTATCTATGATTGGGTATGAATAAAACAACAAATGAAAAAAATATATATTAAATGGGAAATCATTTTTCTATCACGTTCGGTTCAACTGGAATTAGCCATAATTTTCGAAATTTATGGAACATATTTTTTACTTATTTCGGTTCAAAATAATATTTTGCTGTTTTTGTTAACATTTATTTTACCAATGTCAAAATCGTTTTTATCCAAACAGAAGAAGGAATTTTTTTCTACTACCGTTAAAAAGAGTGTTACTTTACACTTTTTTTGTATAAATCGCTATTTTGCGGGAATAATAATTGTCTACATTAAGGCCCTGGAAATATCGCCGATTTTTTGTATATACTTCAAAACGTTCTACATTTCCAAATTATCCTATACTAACAGGAATAAAATTCAATTTTGGTGCGCAGTTGACCAAAACAATAATTAATAAATAATACAAATTATTGATAAATTCATTACGAATTAATTTCGCATTTCATAGCTAAATTTCTTTGTCAGAAAATCTATAAATGCAGATAATATGATTCATTGTAATGTTATTTTGTCTATTGAACTTAACTATAGGGGAAAATTAAAATTTTTATATTATTAATTTACTGTCCATTGTAATTAATTTAAAATTCAGGATTGACTGAAATTTGACCTAAAAAAATTAATACCAAGCATATGAAATTTCTAGACAATAAAGTAACTTTCAATTTTTTTATCTTGAATGGGTAACTATCTCACTACTTGTTGATTTTATCTGATTTTCTTTTGTTCTTTTTGGGCACAAATTTACGATGTTTACATTTATTAAAGTCGAAACAAGTGAATTCGTTGCCATGGATATGTCAAATTAAACTTTTGTGAAATTTTTAATTCAAAATATTGACTTTATGCATGTTTTTAGCAGAATGATCATTTCATTTTTAGATTTTACTCATTTTTCTTAATTTTTTGGTATCTGTAACTTTTTTCTACGTTCAAAAATTAAATTTCTATGAATTTTGCTTAATTTTGGAAATTTTGACTAAATTGTGACATATAGCTTAATTGTATGTCTGCGATTTTGTTTAATGTTTTTTAAAATTAACCATTTTTCACCTTTATTATCAGTCTTTTCTTGTTTGTATTGATTATTATTAATCGAAATATTTTCAGGTCTACCGATTCATTGACAACTTTCAAAGTTTATATACTAATTGGGACTTAAATCGGGATTTCAATACACTTTTTGATGTTTAGAAGGTATTTTTCACACTGTCCAAGTCATTTTGCAGTTCACCTACACTCTTAACACTACATTTTTTACAAATCAGTCGATACATGGATCTGACATTCCGAAAATGTTAAATGAAATTTTACAAAGGTTTTAACTTAATTCCACTTATAAATTTTTAATATAGGTATGCTAAACTTTAGTTTTTGTCTTGATTTATTGCATGTTCTTCATTTATAAGTGAAACTCCTTCTTTGCCTGACGATCAAAATGTCAAAATTTTGAAATTTTTCAAATTTTCTTAAACATGTACATACATTAATATGAAATCTGACTTTACCAAATTGTATTTTACTATAATTTCTAATTTTTTTTATGTTGCATGAGTGCATGTTGTAAACTATTTAATTCATAAATTAACTTTTTTCCATAATTTTGACAGCTTGATACGTTTCGTCGAACGATTTTATATTTCTGTGCTACGAAACTTATTCTACACTTAAATTCATCCTTCCTTTAGATTTTATTTGTATTCCATATCCCTTTTGTGTCAGTTTTCTCTATTTCTTCCTCGCACATGCCATCCAGGTCACATATCAGCTTTGTTTACTAAATAAATGACGATCGGCAATTAGATGTAAATAATTTATTAGTGTTGACTGTCTAAATGTCCGCCTGAGCATCATGCGATGAAAACAGCTTGACATAATGGTGTCGCGTGGCATTCCGACATGTCATTCCGTCTGGTTTTATTTACTTTAGCGTATGCGTATAGTACAGGACTATGATGATTTTCAAACAATGGCAATTGTACTTAAATTTACGATCGTACCGATTAACCAAAATTGTATAAATTAAAATGTAATTTTGACCCGTTTGTTGTTATAACCCTTTAGTTCCCATTTACGTTGGAATTTGTAATTGAATCAGTTGTTCACGTGGGATGTGTACAGGGTTATTCACCTAACATTCTACCCCCACCCCTTTAACCCCTTTCAGTTTCGTACTTGAAAAAAAAAATGGTATGGGTCAATGTTGTAAGGAAATTTTCTACTAATTTCCAAAGTGTGCCTAGAAAAACGATTGAATGTTGCATTTTAGAGATACAAGCCAAACTTATTAAAAATTTTTTGGCACACCTTGTATATTTTGATATATCTTCCTGCATAGAGCTCTTTCTTAACGTTATAGTGATATGACGTTTGACAGGTATATATCTAATAATGATGTCTCTTATTATTAGAGATAGACATATTAAACCTCATCATTGTAATTGCGAGAAAGTGATTTATTCAAATATGTAAAAATACATAGTGTTGCTTTAAAAAAAAACAGGGGTTTAATAAATATATCCGAGATACAGCATCCACTTGTTTTTTGAAGAACAGTTTTAAAACCACAAGAAAATTATTGTCTGTATTTGCTTATTTGTGCAATAGTTTTAGTTTTTTTTCTTTACTTGTTGGACAAAAATTGTTATCAAAACAGTTTTGCCGAACCACAAATCTCGTTTTGAAAAAAAACCAACCAATTCCAGGTTTTCCAATTGGCTTCCTTTTCCGGGTTGTTTCCTTCAAATTTTCTTTATTTTTAAGGGAAGGCGGGGAAAAAATTTTAAATTGCTTTTTTGTTGAAAAAAAATATTTTCAAATCATTATTTAAACTTCTTTTCGGACCGTTCCTGACCGCTGACCTACAAAGGTTTATCGAGAGTGAACCTAGCGTATTCGGTCACTAACCTAGCTTTTACTGCGTTTTTTAATCTGTAGTGAACGACAGAAACAGAGCTTTTTTTAAATATTATCAAGTATTATTTATTTGTTAATAAAAACAAATGTACAAGGATAATAATTGTTTTCGAATATTAAGTTAGTATTTCACTATGTTTTATAATTGGATAAGTTTTTAGTAGTATTTTCAATTAATTATTCAGTTTGTAGTACGTACACCTTATTATGTGACTTATTGCTTTTCAAAGAGTAGTATGGTACCTATTACTTAAAATGACAGTACCGTTAAAAAAACACTCACTCATCCTCACATAGCATTTTGTTAATTAAGTTGGAATTCGCTGCACTTTGATTTTGAAACGTATTGCAAAACGGCTGAGGCAATCAGCTGTTTCTCTTCAACGTTCGAACGCTTTTTTTTCGATTTTCTGTCTAATCGACCTTCCAAATACGTGGTTTAAATTAGTGACTGAATCCACTTGTATATCGCGCATTTAAAAAAGTTGTTAACGTTTCGACGATCTATCTCTTTTCGTCTTCTAAACTTCTAATGTATTTTTGACAATTTAAAATTTGTTTTTTTATGTTTCCATAGTTAAAGATGTACTGAATTTTGATTCACCCTTTATAATGTTTGTTCTATTATTATTATAAGAGGTAAGTAATTTTTTTGTTTAATTGGGCATTTCTGTCACACTGAAAAGATTTTAAATAAATAACTGCGCTAAAAGAATCTGCGAAAAGGTTCATTCTATAATTTTAGTTTTGCCTAACTAGAAATGTCTCACATTGAGAAGACAGGTAATAGTTATTCACTAGACTTTTTCTGATTAGGCAAAACTTAGCATGCCAGAATTACTCAAATAAATAAAAAGAGTAGGTAATTAAAAAATGCCTCAAATAGATAATTACAGATAATAAAATTAGAAAGTAAAATTGTAAAAATTCCTCTTCCACATTTTTACTTTCTCCAGCAGTCGATAATGCGTATATGGTATATTTGCGATTAGTGTAATTTTACTAAGAAACAGTGAGTTTTTAATTGGAAATCGATACGTACATATTACGTTATTACATTTCTACAAAGAGCAATATTTTATTATTATTATTCCTGTATCAAAATACGTTTTACGACGGTGAAGAGAAAATAACATTTAACATATTTAAGAACATATTTAAACAATACAAAATATTATTTAAACTAAGTAAAACAACTTTCTCAAAATAATAGGACAGTGATAAACTAGATGCAACAGGTATATTTAAATACAAAATCCTTTATCTATACCTAATAGGTAAATACATATTCCTTAGTGCTCATTTTCATATTATCGAAAACCGTAAGAAGCTTCTTTAACTGTGAGGAATAATTAAGTTTACAATATAAACTCACCCGAAACAAATGAAATAAATTTTCTTTTATAAAATAACGGGTTTTTCACTTAAAATAATTAAGTTATTAAGCCTTACTAAAGTTTGTCATTGATGGAGGAACTTTTTCTCTTCATGAGGGTTTAGGGATTTTTAACAAATAGTGCCAATCGTGTAATGTTGGTTGCCTATGAACGCTCTGTAAGCGCTGATGGCAGTTTTGACGGTTTAAATTTTGTGTTATTCAAATCTCGTTTAAAACACAAAATTAAACGTATAAATGAATTACTTACAATAGACTGCAACACAACGCACGTGCACAAGATGCACAGGGTGAGGTTACATTTATGGTTAATTTTTTTAATTAATTTTCTCGAAAACAAAAACATTTAAATTTAGTTGCTTTATAAAAGTTGCTCATTTTCGTGTTCTCTATCACCCTTTTCAAAGAACGCATTTATTCCAGAAACACTCTGTCTATACATCATACGTATTTACATCAAACACTCGAAAAACACTTAAAATATTAGAAGTAATACACATTTTAAAATGTAACATTACATGGTAAAAAGAATTTATACAGAAAGAGTTCGAAATAATACACTCAAACGCGTATTTACGTACAAAACGTATTGTGTATCTTTATTTCGTTTACATTTTTTCTGTATAAAGACCATTACAAATGTGCAAAGTTTAATGCAAATTTCCATAATTTTTATCAATGTATGAATTCAGCTCTTCTTGATAATAAAGAAATTTTTTACTGACCTAAATGACATTTATAAGAGCACCATTTTCTTTATATTCAGAAACGTGTTAAGAAATCTGTAGAAAACATCAAGCGACTTGCCGCAATCGTCTTAAATAAAAATGTTGTCGGGATGATGAATACGAGGTGTTATCTCAATAAATTTGGCATCAAATGCCCAAGGGTTTATCGGCGAAGTATTTATTGAATATCGCGCTGTTTTCATTTGGCCGCTGAAGAATATATGAGTTTTCCGACAACCGAAACGATAACGTCCTGAAAACGACATGAAACTGTAACGTGGATAGTTATTTATTGAACCTTGATTTATTGATATACCTATTTTTATTCACCCTTCATAAAAAATAGGCCATAGATTGAATAGCGATATGATTTAATTATTAAATGTGTCATTATGAGCGATTCCAACGACTCCCAGGATTGAAAACTAAATTACTGTTGTAAATCTTTTTCACTGTAGTTTCGAACGCGTGATTATATAGATTAGAATCGTGTCAGCCACATAGAGGGTGTAATGTTCCCCAGAATACTAGTCTAGTGTGTTTAAAAATAATAATGCTTTTTACATTATCTATTAAAAATTTCCTAATCATGATTTATATTTTAAAATAACAATTTTTGCTATACAGGCTGTTACAAATTCGCTTCTCACTACAGGGATCTCGGAAACGGTAAGAGCTACTACTTAAACGGGGGTAAAGGCTAACATGTTTAGTGATTAGTTTTCGAAATATTAAAAAAAAAAACTGAAATTTTGGAAATCCGTTTTTGTTTAATTTCAGCCTTATTTGAGGTGATATTGAAACAAGAAGAACACTTTCTCATGGCCACTTTATGCCCTCTCCAGGACCATCATTAACTTCATTTTTTTAAATACGATCCTAGACATTTTATTACATTTTTAACTAGCCTTCATGACCCCCAGTACTGTACTCCGAAACCCGAACCACATTCAGACGTTTTGTCTCGAGAAATTCATCTTCAGTATATTCGTTCCAAATTTTTTCTAAATATTTTATTTAGATTTCTTTGTTTATTGAATTATCGTACACTGTAAGTGTCGTTAGATCCTGTGAAATCAATTTAGTTATTTAAACTATTACCACCACGCGTTACAATAAAACATTTATTATTATTAACTATTACCATCACTTGGTCAAACACAACCCAATAAGTTGTTGCGTTAAAATTAAAACATTGTTACAATTTTAATTTTATTATGACAAATCAATTCTTAAAAATGCATATGAACAACCAAAACGCCAACTGAATATTATTCTTTAAAAAAATTCAGTAAATGTTCAAAAACATTTTCGGTTTGGCAAAGGTTGAAAATGAAGATCAGCGTAATATTATCGGAATTTATTATATCTATAACCGCAACTGTGAAAGAGCATGCCAGATGTATTTGTATGAATATCTTGGAAAAAATAGATCGGAATTTGTTTGGATTTTGAGCACTCGAGAAGCCTAGAAATAACTATGGACATGGGAATAAAATAATTTTTTATTTTAATCCATGGTGGTAATAGTTTAAATAACTAGATGGATTTCACAGGGTCTAATGATACTTACAGTGTACGATAATTCAATAAAAGAAATATAAATAAAAAATTTAAATAAATTTGGAACGAATATACTGCAGATGAATTTTTCGAGACAAAACGTCTGACTCTAGTTCGAGCTGAAGCAGTACAGTATTGGGGGTCATGAAGGCTTGCAAAAAATGTAATAAAATATCCAGGGTCGTATTTAAAAAAATGAAGTTGATGATGATCCTGGAGAGACGAAACGTTACATATAAAAATGGATTATGCCATTCGATAGAGGGGAAAAAGTGGCCATGAGAAAGTGTTCTTCTTTTTTCAATATCACCTCAAATAAGGCTGAAATTAAACAAAAACGGATTTCAAAATTTTCCAAACTAATCATGTTAGTCTTGATTTTTCAGAGGCATAATGTTGGTCCCCTGATTACGCAACTTTGCCCCCATTTAAGCTACTTCGTACCTCTTACCGTTTCCGAGATCCCTGTAGTGAGNTTATATCTTAAAATAATAATTTTTGCTATACAGGCTGTTACAAATTCGTTTCTCACTACAGGGATCTCGGAAACGGTAAGAGCTACTACTTAAAAGGGAGTAAAGATCAACATTATGCCTCTAAAAATCAAGGCTAAAAAACTGAAATTTTGGAAATCCGTTTTTGTTTAATTTCAGCCTTATTTGAGGTGATATTGAAACAAGAAGAACACTTTCTCATGGCCACTTTATGCCCTCTCCAGGACCATCATCAACTTCATTTTTTTAAATACGATCCTAGAAATTTTATTACATTTTTAACAAGCCTTCAGTATATTCGTTTCAAATTTATCTAAATTTTTTATTTAGATTTCTTTGTTTTTTGAATTATCGTACACTGTAAGTGTCGTTAAACCCTGTGAAATCAATTTAGTTATTTAAACTATTACCACCACGCGTTACAATAAAACATTTATTATTATTAACTATTACCACCACTTGGTCAAACACGACCCAATAAGTTGTTGCGTTAAAATTAAAACATTGTTATAATTTTAATTTTATTATGACAAATCAATTCTTAAAAATGCATATGAACAACCAAAACGCCAACTGAATATTATTCTTTAAAAAAATTCAGTAAATGTTCAAAAACATTTTCGGTTTGGCAAAGGTTGAAAATGAAGATCATCGTAATATTATCGGAATTTATTACAACTGTAACCGCAACTGTGAAAGATCATGTCAGATGTATTTGTATGAATATCTTGGAAAAAATAGATCGGAATTTGATTGAATTTTGAGCACTCGAGAAGCCTAGAAATAACTATGGACATGGGAATAAAACTATAATAATTTTTTATTTTAATCCACGGTGGTAATAGTTTAAATAACTAGATGGATTTCACAGGGTCTAATGATACTTACAGTGTGCGATAAATCAATAAAAGAAATATAAATAAAAAATTTAAATAAATTTGGAACGAATATACTGCAGATGAATTTTTCGAGACAAAACGTCTGACTCTAGTTCGAGCTGAAGCAGTACAGTATTGGGGGTCATGAAGGTTTGCAAAAAATGTAATAAAATATCCAGGGTCGTATTTAAAAAAATGAAGTTGATGGTCCTGGAGAGACGATTTTTTTCAAATATTTCGAAAACTAATCATGTTAGCCTTGATTTTTCAGAGGCATAATGTTAGTCCCCTGATTACGTAACTTTGCCCCCATTTAAACTACTTCGTACCTCTTACCGTTTCCGAGATCCCTGTACTGAGAAGCCAATTTGTCTGTATACAATACATCAGAATTATTTCTTAATATAATTTAAAGTTTTTAATAAAAATCATTTATTACGGTAGTATTTTTTCAAAGCACTGCGTTTAGTATCTGAATCTCAGTGTGAGTAACCTCTCACATTGACATATGATGAACGGTCACTTTATATATTCCAACAAAATAAACACTTGCATGCACCCACGGTGTGATTATAAAAGTTGAAAAGGGACGCATTTAGGAAAATTAAAGCAAATACTATTAAAGAATTATAATATTCTAAACATCTAAACAAAGTACGGTATATTTTTACTGTTTAGTCAGTAATTTAAAATTCATTAAAGTTTTCCATATTAATTGTAGCAGCTGTAGAAACAACACGTTATTAGAAACGTATTCATTGAAAAAGGCACACAAGACAAGTAGTATTATCCTTACCGTACCTATTGTGTTAAAGCTTTATATTTTTGTAATCGTTTTTGCATTTTGTATTCACTCATAATGTTCAGCGTATCCTTGGCAGTAAATAAAACAAATAACAAAAAGAAGGAAATCTGAACATTTCAGCTGTACAAGGTACAAATAAGCGTTGCCAGCTCCTGAATAAATGATCAGAAACGATATTTGCGTGAAAAGAAGGCCAGGTCAGTTAATATAAAATTCCTGCGGTAAATAAATGGAGTAGAATATCTCTTTGACGGAGTTCCTGCATCTTTTAGTATCTTCGTGCTGTTACTACCTTCCGAACCGGCTGGGGGAAAGGCGTATTTCCATTCGGGGCAGTTGCGTCGATATTTGAGTAATACGCTGTAGAAGAAAAAGAATGGTTTGTTCAATATTTAATGAGTTTTCTGTAATTCGCGGTGCTGCGGCTATTATACGTTTTCTCGTATTGATACAGGTCGTAATAATGGATAATGAGTTCGATCAATTTGTTATTTTTGTATACACTGAGAGAAGGATTAAATAACAGCTACGAATGAAAAAATCAATCGGTCCTTTATATATTGTGTAATTAACGACAAACGTTTTTTTCTCAAAAGCAAATAAGGCCTTTCTGTTTAGTCTCTATGAAGGTGAGATTATTTCTCTACACTGTAAAAAAATTCACTCAATTTTACACACTAGTGTATCAATTTCTGTCCACACCCGATTGAGTGAAATTTTCACTCTTATTAGTATGAGTACTAAAATTTCATGAGTGAAACTATTGCAACAGAAATGAATTTTACTCAAATCCTAGTTTCTGCTATCAAGTGAATGACTTTTGACTCTATTCTGAATATGTAAAACCAATTAAAAGTTGACTTTTTCTTATTCTCTTTAAATTTTAATTTAAATATCGTACTAGAATCATAAACTACTAAGCTGCCACAGTGGTATCTACACAGATCTGTTTTAGACACAATATTTTTAGTCTCGAATAAAGGAATTGGTTAGCTGATCGGATGAATAGATTTCCATGCCATAACATACAGCGTGGTAAAAAAGTTCTGCATAAAATTCATATTTTCATTAAACAATTTTTTTTCGAAAAACTGTGAGACCCGTCGATTTTTATTTGATCCAGGGCACCTTGTTATGTGGAAAAAATTTTTTTTCGATAATCCGCTTACGGCAGCGATGACAATTTTTTTTTTTAAATGACGACGCATATTTTTTTCGTTCGAAATTGATGACATTGATAATTATCTAAACAACGGTGTGAAAATTTCGATGTCTTACATAACAATTTTTTTTAGACAAATGCACCTTAAGGATCCTGATATTCCTGAGGAAAGAATTTGGTTTCAGCAGGATGGTGCACCGCCCCATCATGGAGTTCAAGTACGGGAGTACTTGAATAACACGTTTACTGGCCGGTGGATCGGGCGACGCGGAACAATCGAGTGGCCTCCGCGTTCGCCTGATTTAACACCTCTAGACTTTTTTTGTGGGGCTATTTGAAATCGCGTGTGTACACAAACAGACCAGGTGATTTGGAAGAACTTAAAAACCGTATTCGTTTTGAAATAAATCAAATCGACCCGGGAATGCTTGAACAAAGTGTAGACGGCGTTTACACACGTTTAGGACAATGCCAAATGGTACAGGGTGGGCAATTCGAACAATTTCGCTAGACTTACACAAACATTAGTGTAATTTTACTCGTTTGAAATGTAATTTTGTCAACTTTGTCCTTTTCGGAGCCATTAATAGTGTAAGTAGACAATTATCACTTATAAGAACTTAAGGTGCATTTTTCTAAAAAAAATTGTTATGTAAGACATCGAAATTTTCACACCGTTGTTTAGATAATTATCACTGTCAATAATTTCGAACAAAAAAAATATGCGTTGTCATTTTAAGAAAAATTATGTCGTCGCTGCCGTAAGTGGATTATTGAAAAAAAAAAAAAATTTCCATCCACATATTAAGGTGCCCTGGATCAAATAAAAATCGACGGGTCTCACCGTTTTTCGAAAAAAAAATTGTTTAACGAAAATATGAATTTTATGCAGAACTTTTTTACCACGCTGTATATTATACGTTACACATACGTAGGTAAGTATAGGTAACAATTTAACTATCCGTTTATTTAACCAAATATTAATGAAGACTCAATATATTATTGTTTTTAATTATTGTAATCAAACTACTGCATTTAAACATAATTTTCATCAAAATAACCGGATTAACTGGCACATGTGCAGCACTATACGCCATACACTATGCCAGGAGATGAACTAATGGGGACGATGAGAATTGACAAAGACAACGCACGACCACCATAAAAAGGGATGGGATCACTCACGAGGAAATTTACTCACACACCGATTTCAACTGTCATAAATTTATTAGAAGGTAGACGAAAACTATCTGAATTTACAGGAACAACAATTGCATTAATTGATAAGAATTAACTGATTTAATTTCATGATTTTTTTTGTACAACTCATTAAAAAAATATTTTAAAAAAGTAAATAGTTTTATATTTAACAAATGTCATTTTCTATATTCAAATGCAACAGTAAGAAAGTGATCTTTGGAAAAAATGCTTGTTTCTGTGAAACCGAATAAACAAACAATTTTACAATTTGCACTATAGTTCATTCTGGGTCACACTCAAAAAGCAGACGAATGCAAAATACAGTACAAAAAACACATCACTTTGTTTCGCGCACTTTAAAAAGTTGATGACGTTTCGAAAATTTAATTTATTTAATATATAAACTCTAAATGTACAAATTATATTAGTGTAAATGCCAAAGGGAAGTCAGAGGTTCGCAACAAGTTTTATATTAAAAAATCATGTATGTTTATTTTAAGTTTGACTTTTCCTAATTTCTTCGTAAAAAAACTATTAAGTACATGTTCTCTACAATAAACGGTATGTTGTTTAAACTTAAAGATATATATGAGAAAAAAAATTTCCTGCTCTATATAAATATTATTTACGTTCAAGGACAATTGTCGTTCACTAAAAAAAGGTATTTTTACCTTTTGTTGGAAAATACATGCATTTCTTGTTACACAAAACTAGGTATATCAGTAAAGTCAATCAGCACCAACCCCTTGACCTTTTATTTTATTAAAATTGAAAATGTATTACAGAAAATAAAAAACTGTCATTCTCTCAGATAACAAACACGTTTACTTAGTTGTAATGAAGAACTGATTTTAGTTACTATTATGTGTAGTACCTATACCAAGCTAGCTCAAAAGTTATTAAATATAATCGATATTATAAGATTTATTTAGCTTATAAGTAGTTGCGTGAATATTATGCAGCAAATTGTGTTATTATTTCGACACAATTTGGTGTGGACTCGAAAAAGTTGCGTTGATTTTTAGTGAAAATTTACTTTTACTCAACTTTATTGCGGTATATATATACATAATTTTATTTGAGTTAAATAATAAACTTACGGGGTAATTCTTATTTTCATATAAATAGATCTTTCAGTGTAGCGGGGTATTTCAGAAAATATACGCTGTATCCCGGACAGATTTCTACAACTGCAACGTACAATAATGCGCACGGGATTAGACGGAGAAACGCGGAATTAAATTAGCAAAATTCTCTTGCGATTTACCAGCTAACTTATTACGAAGTTTGAGCTACACTCACATCATTAAATTTGTATATAATGTTTCATTAAACATATTACAATCCAACACATCATGTACAAGACCTGTAAAGTTTTGCCGACGGTTTGGAATGATATTTTATTTAAATCAGAGCCGCTAATGGCCTAACAGAGTAGAGAATCGTGTTGGATAATGTTATTGAATAAAATGGCGAATGCGCTGGTATTTACACAACTAATAGATTTGTCTTTTTTTTTTATTGAAATGGTTTATTTTTTTTGCATTGAACCTAACTAAATAATAGTAAAGAGTGAATCAATAAGGTTATCGTGAACTGTGACAACTTATATTTTTACCATAATCTTGAATAGGTGCAGCAAAATTTTTAAGATTTAATTATTGCCAGTTAAATTCCATACGAAGACACGTATGTAATATTTTTCTCAGATTCTGCACAATTTTGCTTCAAATTGTTCCTAAAACAATGAAAGAAACAAAATTCGTGCTAATAACTCGCATATACCGGGTGTCCCAGACCACCTGTCCATCCCTTCTAAAATCCAAAGTACATTATTGTGTGAAAAATGGTTCAAATTAAAGTTACTAGTATCTGTAAATGTCACATATCATCTTGACCTTGAAGGTCATTTTCAAGGTCATTTCAAGTTTAACTTAGTTTTTTTAAATGGAAACCCTTATTTTCAACCCCGGATTCGGAAAGACCGGAAAATTCTATTTCAATCAATTTTTTACCGAATCTGTCCTTCGACGTTGGAAACATTTATTTTCAAGGTCAGCTTAGATTGTTTACGTAGGACCCCTCATTCTTAATTATGGATTCGAAAAAAAACCGAAAATTGGAGGTACGTGACCTACAAATAAATCGGGGAAAATGGCTTGGTATCTAGGTAGATACATGATACGTGACCTTGGGGGGGGTCAAATGGACCCCACACATGATACATCATGTGAACGTAGAATTTTCCGAATCCGGGGTTGAAAATAAGGCTTTCCATTAAAAAAAACTAAGTTGACCTTGAAATAAACTTGACAATGACTTTCAAGGTCACAGCAATATGTGCCCCTTGGAGGATAGTAACTCTCATCTGAACCATTTTTCACATAACCATATGTATTTTGGATTTTAGAAGGGGTGGACGGGTGGTCTGGGACACCCCATGTATGGAGTAAAAACTGTTTGCAGTTTTGCAGATCAACGTTGGGTAAAATTGAATGTTTGATTTGTGAAAATGAATCACAGAATATTGTCTCATTAAATGGCATAAATTTTTAATTCAATTCTTCGAACTATACGGGATGTTCCATGAAAAAGTGCACGAACTAAGGAGTAAAGATGTTTATAAACACCTTATTCTAAAATAATATAAATATGAAATTACGTTAATTAGTGAAACAGATTAATCTGTGTCACCTGAGAGAATCTACTTCTACTATATGACAAGTAAGTAGTGAAATTATGATAAGTGAGAAGTGAAGACATTTGTCATTGATTAATAACTTAAGACCTTTCCCACCCCGTACAATTCATTTGGTGCTTATATAAAATAATGAATTACAAAATAAATTACATTACATTTTAAATTATTCCGAATAAAAATGAAGCCCTATTAATCTATCTAAACAACGAAACGTCGACTAATTCTTACTAAATTTACCTTAGCATATAATTTCCCAATAATCTTTCAAAACACTAACCTTCATCAGCACCATCTCTCTGAAGAATATGCTACCACTGGGCGCGGGGTTGGTCCGATCGGAATTGTACAGATTGAACCATTCTACACTGAATTGAAGTTGTCTGGATGTTCCACTATTAATGGTAAACATCCACATTTTGGCTATTTTTATAGGATTATCTCAATGTTTTCTAGTGATTATAAGTATCATTTTCAAAGGTAAAAAAAGAAAATTTGTAACTCGGTTGATATGTGACATGTGACTAAAATGTTTGTATTTTTCATTTTACGTGAAAAAGGCATTCTTGATTAAAATTTTTGCTCTTCTTTAAAATGCGGTTGGTATGGAGAACTTTCATATCTTTAACATGTCTTTAAAGAAAAGCAAACATTTTAATCAAGAATGCCTTTTTCTCGTAAAATGAACAATAATTTTTTTTTACTTTCCATTTCTATCATAGTAGGCCGATTCATACACAAGTTGAAATTATAATATACATTTCAATTCTAACCAACTTCCCTTAATAACTATTTCTATGTTGTTTAACACAAAGACAGTTTATTCTTGAACGATTTTTATATTTACCGATTTTCTGAACACCCTGTACATGCAAGATGAAAGTTCTCCATGACAATCGCATTTTAAAGACAAGCAAAAATTTTAATCAAGAATGTCTTTTTCTCATAAAAGAAAAATGAAAATATTTTCCGTTTTCCACTTTAACCGTGGACCTACTGTATACAGGGTGGTATCTTTTATCGATTTCGAGCTGCAAGACCATTGTTAATTTTCGACAAAATTGACAACCCTATATCACTTTTTTTACTGTCGATATCATAAAATGGTTTAAATACTTGACACTTTGTTTAGGTACATGCCATAATAAAAATAATTTTGAATTTATTTTACATAAGTTGTCATTTGTCAGTGTTTGTTAAATACATAAAAATTCATACCAACAAATTACTCACGTTCCTTACACTATGTTTTAGTATTTTATACTTAAAGTGAAATGTACGTGATTTTATTAGAATGGCATCATTCTTTCACTGATTTATAGCAGAAAATAACGAGACAGTATATTTCTCTTTATGCCAGCAAGACACATATTGTTTACATTTTGGATAGAGCGTGAAATGTTATACAGATGCGCATCAGCTCCAGATATTGCGCAAAACTTTGAGGGAAAAAATATAAATTCGCCACATATAAAATTGGAACGATGACAACGGTAATTTGTCAGCCTTCTTTTTCATTTGTTTTATTAGATTGTTTTGTTGGACTGTCAAACTCGCGACGAAATATCGGCTCAGGGAATACGTTGTTTAAGTAATGTGTTGGAATTTATGTTTTTTCTGTTAACGTGTACAGAAGCTTTAGTTTTCTTTCGACACAGAATATTCTTGGAATTTAGTGAAGAAATAAATAAAATATAATAATACAATTAAATCTGCAAAGCACCTAAATCGGCGATATGTTTTATCGTAAAACAGTAAGGTATTAATTTAGACAGAGTATTGTAATGGAGTTGAACTGGGGAATTACATTTGAGTGCTTAGGATTGTTTACATGACAATATCCCATCGAACAGAAGTGCACGCCTGAATTCTAAAACTCGTTTCGACAGTACAGTTCGAGAGATTCGCGTTATTCTCCACGGATCCGCCTAAACTGATTTATATTTTCTAGTTTCATCCCCTGGTGGAAATTTTACTAAATAAAAACTCCTTCGTCTGTCTTTCAGCGCATTTAAAGACTTGTTTGTTCTTTTCTTATTAGTAAAGACTTTTTGTCGCTATTGTAAATTGTTCAAACAGGTATTTATTTACTTATAATTGTATTTTTCCCGAAATAAGTCACGATACTTTTACAACACTATCATTCAATACAGCACCAGCGCCTTCATGAATGTTTACCAACCACGTGACCTTCGAACTTGAGCGGCCCAACATTGCAGGACAGGCACTGGTAACGAAAAATCCCTAAATCTTCACAGGCAATGAAAAAAAAATGTTGGGTTTTAGTGAAATGTTGATCTTATTGTTTTAATTTTTAATTTTATAGTCTTTCCGAAGTCAGTTGAATATGTATAAAAACGGTTAGCAATATAATTTAATGAGTTGTTTCATAGGCGTCCCTAAAAAAGTTTTCTGCTAAAGGTAAAAAATTATAATAATTTGCATGTACTGTGTAGAAAATTTCTATTATATGTTCATTTGGCCAACAACATATTTTAATTATTTATGTCCTCAAACAGTTTTATTATATTGATGGTAAATTTCGTTTTGTTCCGTTTCAAATGGTGTCCAAAATGTCATGTTGTAATAATATTAGTAAACAAAATATCCCTCTTATTTCTCCCTTTTGCAATTGTAATATGAATGATTAATAGACGGTGCCTATAATAAATTAAAATTACCTGAATCACACCAAATTCCGCATTGTTGCACTGCACTGCTAGGCAATTTATCAACCACTTGTCAAAAAAGTGTACAACGACTGAAAATCGTGGTCTGACCTGAATGAATGTCAAAATTTTTTAATGATTAGCTAGGTGAATTCTGACAGGACTCGAATTCAGCGACTCGAAATACATGGGAATAATGTATTCTGGTCATTTGCACAAGACTTTTTTTTGTGGAGCTGTGTTATTAATCAATTAATTTTATCTCTGCAATTTTTGTGATATTAGGTAATTTGTAACGAGTATTTTTATTTTCATAGTATTTGTAAATTGTGACTAAAAGTTTAATGTTGATATTGAAATATGTAAGGAATTATATTTTTATGTTTGTATTGTTTGTGACATTGAATACTTTTATTTTCAGTGTATGTGTGAATTGTGACTTAATGTTTATTATTAATTAAGTATTTAAGAAATTATACCTTGATATTTGAAATTTTTTGAGATGTAACGTCATTTGTGACCTCAAATATTTTTATTTTTTAAGACTAAAGTTTGAATTGGATTAAATAAAGATTAAGGAAATTAAATTTTTGCAATATTGTGATTATTTTTACAAGTATTTTTGTTTTCATAGTACTTGTAAATTGTGAGTAAAAGTTAAATATTTATTAAGTACCTAAGGAACTATTTTTTTTCCTTTGACTGTTTGTGATGTGAAGTCATTTTTTAGTAATTTGTGACATTTTTATTTTCGAAATGTTTGTAAAAAGTGACTATATGATCTTTGCAATGTTTGTGATGTGAAGTCATTTTTTAGTAATTTGTGACATTTTTATTTTCGAAATGTTTGTAAAAAGTGACTATATGATCTTTGCAATGTTTGTGATGTGAAGTCATTTTTTAGTAATTTGTGACATTTTTATTTTCGAAATGTTTGTAAAAAGTGACTAGGTATATTATCTTTGCAATGTTTGCGATGTGAAGTCAGTTTCGCATATGGCGGAAGTTGTGAAAAAGTTTTTTTATATTGATTAAGTACATAAAGAATTATGTTTTTAACTTTGCAGTATTTTTGATGTGAAGTAATTTGTGACCTCAAATAGTTTAATTTTCTGAGTATATGTAAACTGTGATTGAATGTGTAATACTATTGCTATGTTTGTCATTCATCAACATTTTTATAGTCTTTCTTATCTCTATTGAAGAACCAATAGAACCAATAGGTTGACAGTATGTACCAGGTTCGGTCACTTACGGAGCAACTCGGCATTGAAATACATATTTGAAAAACTTGTTCCCATATTTATTTAGCCATACCCATATACACTTCTGGTCGCCCAGTTGCAGAATGAGCGCGCGTGCAAACGCGGCACAAACACAGCCGCACTGGATGACGTGGTTACAAATTCAGTTTTCAACAAATGGCCTAGCAGTGCAGTGCAGCAATACGGAATTTGGTGTGATTCAGGTAATTTTAATTTATTATAGGCACATTATATTAATCATTCATATTACAATTGCGAAAGGGAGAAATAAGAGGGATATTTTGTTTAATAATATTATTACAACATGGGATTTTGGAGACCTTTTGAAATGGAACAAAAAAAAAATTACCATCAATATAATAAAATTGTTTAAGGATATAAATAATTAAAATATGTTGTTGGCCAAATGAACATATAATAGAAATTTTCTGCACATTATACAGGGTGTCCGCGTTTTTTGTAGCAGGATTTTCGCAACTTGTACTAATAGTCCTTAAAAAAAAAGTTCATGTAAATATATATGTATAGATGCGTCGTTTTCGATTTACAGAGTGTTCAAGTTTAAAATGAGAATTGATTTTTTATTCGTAAAACGAAAATCCCTTTTTAGACTTTGTTGAAATTTGGCAACTTTGTTTGTAATAATAATACTCATTTTCTCACATAATTTAATTTGTCCTATTTTCTCCAGTGGCGTCACAACAAGATACCAGCTTGATAAAAATAGAAAAAAATATGGTACGCCACTGCTTTTTGGTAAGTTTGGTAAGTAAGATTTTCTCAGATTTAGCTAACAAAAATACAACTTTTTTGTTATTTACTTTTTTTTCCTATCTCGCTTTGTTTAGACAGAAATAAAACTTTTTGTTTCACACAGTTTATTGTAAGATAATAAAAAAAATAAACAACACTGTTTGGAAAAACAACTTATTGTATAAATAGACCTCAAAGTAGCTGNTAAAAAGTGACTAGGTATATTATCTTTGCAATGTTTGCGATGTGAAGTCAGTTTCGCATATGGCGGAAGTTGTGAAAAAGTTTTTTTATATTGATTAAGTACATAAAGAATTATGTTTTTAACTTTGCAGTATTTTTGATGTGAAGTAATTTGTGACCTCAAATAGTTTAATTTTCTGAGTATATGTAAACTGTGATTGAATGTGTAATACTATTGCTATGTTTGTCATTCATCAACATTTTTATAGTCTTTCTGATCTCAGTTGAAGAACCAATAGGTTGACAGTATGTACCAGGTTCCGTCGCTGACGCACAACTCGGCATGGAAATACATATTTGAAAAACTTGTTCCCATATTTATTTAGCCATACCCATATACACGTTTGGTCACCCAGTTGCAGAATGAACGCGCGTGCAAACGCGGCACAAACACAGTCGCACTGGGTGACGTGGCCACAAATTCAGTTGTCAACAAATGGCCTAGCAGTGCAGTGCAGCAATGCGGAATTTGGTGTGATTCAGGTAATTTTAATTTATTATAGGCACCTTCTATTAATAATTCATATTACAATTGGGAAAGGGAGAAGTAAGACGGAAATTTTTGTCTATAATATTATTACAACATGGGAGTTTGGAGACCTTTTGAAACGTAACAAAACGATATTTGCCACCAATATAATAAAATTGTTTGAGGGCATTAATAATTAAAATATTATAATTTTTACCTTTAACAGAAAACTTTTTTAAGGACGCCCATGAAACTCATTAAATTTTATTGCTAGGCGTTTTTGTACATGTTCAACTGACTTTGGAAAGATTACTTTCAAAGTACCTTAAGTAAATCGTGACTAAATGTTTATTATTGACTAAGTGCTAAACTTACATTTTTATGTTTGAATTATTGTATAATAGGATGTCTATTTTTACAACGAATTTGTGACTTTTTTCACAGTACTTGTAAATTATGACTAAAAGTAGTCTTATTAAAGGCATTATATTCATTCAAGTCAGTTTTTGAACATGCCGATGTTATTAAAAAAAAATTACACGGTCTATCTGCAGCATCGTCTGCAGCAACATAATTTACCTCTTTGTGATGCACCGTTCTGTTCCTGAAAAAGGAACCTTTCTTAATAAAAACGCACAAAAGAGTGCAGGAGCGCGTTTTTGTTGTCTCACAATACTTTGAACGTTTCCTTTATTGGCAACTAACTGTAGGCAGCGTTGTACATTTATTAATTTAAATATAGCCTACAGAAAGTATTTAGCGTTATACTTCCCTTTTCTTCGCTTTGCCTTGACAATAGGTAGTCGGGGGGGTAGCGCAACAATGGAGGCGAAACGAGCATCGCTAATAATAAGACGTTCAAAGCGAATTTCGTTTGTAGTTTTTAGTGAATCGAGCCGGGTAAGTGGTATAAATATGTGCGCAGCGTTATTGTTGCCCTGGCAGGGAAACAAGACTAGGTCTTGGTTTTATTTCGGTTTTATCAAAGACGATGTGCTGTTTATCTGCGAGATTTCACGGTTTAGTAAATTGTAAACTGATTTATATCGCAGGTGAATATTGTTTCACAGGAGAGGCAGAAGGAACTGAATTGAATGTAAATATAATTGGTTATAAGATAAAGTAAATGGATTATGTATCTTATACAGAGTTAGCAGTATTTTCCACGTAAAAATTAATCGAAAAAAAAACAAGCTTTACACTCGAAATTCCTCATAGTGTTAATTGTACATAGATCATTTTAGTATTTTTATTAATTATTTCATTGTACAAAGACTGTTTAGAAAATAACAGTATTTTTTTTTAATTACGCGCTAATGGANAACAAAAAAATCCAAAGGTGTTAGATCAGGCGATCGCGGAGGCCACCCAACTGGACCTCCACGATCCACCCATCTCTGTGGATACTCTGTATTCAGCCAGTTTCGTACCACCAAAGAATACTGGGAAGGGCATTCACCTAATTGAAAAAACGAGTCTATTCTTTGTTGAAGAGGAACATCGTCTAGCATGTTATTATGCTGGGTAGTTAAAAATTCAAGAAATAATTGACCGCTTAATCTATTGGGCAGGACGTAAAAAATCCTTGGCAACTCAAAAACAGACATATTCGCGGCACACTTTGTAACAAGTAAATAAATAAATTAAGCAAATCTCGAACCTATACATGAAAATGTTTTATTTCTGACTAAACAAAGTGTGATAGGAAAAAAATTAAATAACAAAAAACGTTGTATTTTTAATAGCTAAATTTGAGAAAAATTTCAAACTTACCAAAAAGCAGTGGCGTACCATATTTTTTCCATTTTTATCAAGCTGGTATCTTGTTGTGACGCCACTGGAGAAAATAGGACAAATTAAATTATGTGAGGAAATGAGTATTATTATTTCAAACAAAGTTGCCAAGTTTCAACAAAGTCTAAAAAGGGGATTTCGTTTTACGAATAAAAAATCAATTCTCATTTTAAACTTGAACACTGTAAATCGAAAACGACGCATCTATACATATATGTTTACATGAACTTTTTTTTTAACTGACTTTTAGTACAAGTTGTGAAAGTCCTGCTACAAAAAACGCGGACACCCTGTATAAATATTATTATAATTTTTTACCTTTAGCAGAAAACTCATTTAAAGGCGTTTTTGTACATGTTCAACTGACTTCGGAAAGATTATTATTTTCAAAGTACCTTAAGTAAATCGTGATTAAATGTTTATTATTGACTAAGTCCTAAACTTATATTTTTATGTTTGAATTATTGTGTAATAGGATGTCCATTTTTACAACGAATTTGTGACTTTTTTCACAGTACTTGTAAATTATGACAAAAAATAGTCTTATTAAAGGCATTATATTCATTCAAGTCAGTTTTTGAACATGCCGATGTTATTAAAAAAAAATTACACGGTCTATCTGCAGCATCGTCTGCAGCAACATAATTTACCTCTTTGTGATGCACCGTTCTGTTCCTGAAAAAGGAACCTTTCTTAATAAAAACGCACAAAAGAGTGCAGGAGCGCGTTTTTGTTGTCTCACAATACTTTGAACGTTTCCTTTATTGGCAACTAACTGTAGGCAGCGTTGTACATTTATTAATTTAAATATAGCCTACAGAAAGTATTTAGCGTTATACTTCCCTTTTCTTCGCTTTGCCTTGACAATAGGTAGTCGGGGGGGTAGCGCAACAATGGAGGCGAAACGAGCATCGCTAATAATAAGACGTTCAAAGCGAATTTCGTTTGTAGTTTTTAGTGAATCGAGCCGGGTAAGTGGTATAAATATGTGCGCAGCGTTATTGTTGCCCTGGCAGGGAAATAAGACTAGGTCTTGGTTTTATTTCGGTTTTATCAAAGACGATGTGCTGTTTATCTGCGAGATTTCACGGTTTAGTAAATTGTAAACTGATTTATATCGCAGGTGAATATTGTTTCACAGGAGAGGCAGAAGGAACTGAATTGAATGTAAATATAATTGGTTATAAGATAAAGTAAATGGATTATGTATCTTATACAGAGTTAGCAGTATTTTCTATGTAAAAAGGAATCGAAAAAAAAACAAGCTTTACACTCGAAATTCCTCATAGTATTAATTGTACATAGATCATTTTAGTATTTTTATTAATTATTTCATTGTACAAAGACTGTTCAGAAAATAACAGTACTTTTTGAATTACGCGCTAATGGAGATATTTAGTTATATGTGGTTGGCAGCATTGTGTTGCTCATAACCTCCTTTGTAACTACATGTTCTTGGGTTGTTGATATCTCATTTAGTTTTCGTAATATTGTTATTTCATTGCAACGTGTTTAAGTGTTAGTGACGATTTTTGAAACGTGTAATTTTCTGAAGCAACAATGCAACCTAAAATTTTGCATGAAATTGGGGAAAGCTTACGGAAACGTTTCAACTTTGAAACAAGCTTACGGAAATGATACTCTGAGTCGAATGGTTTTCAAGATTTAAAAATGGTCGTCAGTTAATGGGGTCATTCAGTAAATTTTCAAAAACGTTCTTTTATTTTGTATACACAGAGTATTACTCATGATTGGGCGATCCTGAAAATTTCAACTCAATCCGTTGTGCGGTCTTCAAACTATATGATTTTCAAAATGTGGATATTTGTCTCAGTCGTGGCAATGCAATGACGTCACCGCATAGGACGATCAGCCGGCTTGGCGCTATTTCCAGATGAGTTTCTGCATCTACAGAATGTTTTAACGTAGATTCTTCTAGTTTGCCAGAAGTAGGTTTGTTAATGGTTATGGATTTTTTAATGAAAACCACTACTTTATCAGTGCTGAGGTGAGAGGAGTGAAAATGCACGTTTCAATAACGTGTAAAGCTTCTTTAACGTACGTTTGTAGCGACAGTTTTAATGTTTTTGTACAAAAAGAATAGTAAATAAGTTTAATTGGACCAAAATTGTTTCTGTCACAGGTTTCAAAGATTTACCTAATCAAATATAAAATTCTTATTACTATTTTTATTCCCATGGAAACTACATAAAATCCACGTAATATCTTGTGTTTCTAGAGTATACAAACGTATTTATTACATCTAAATTACGCAGGGTAGTTTTGTTGCTTTCAAAATAAGTCATTTTTCAAATAAAAGTTATTAAAAAAAAAAACAAATCAAAGTAGAGACTAATAGACTATTATTTTAGATCGACAGAATTACGAGGACATTATTATTTTCTTAGATGTCTTCACACTAATGCTCTCACACTGGGGAACAATACAATATTTATAATTTTTTTCTGTTCTGTGTCTTCCATATTGCTAACAAAATTCGGTATCTTAACGTAGATACTCAATCGAAACTTAACAGGCAACTAAAACCCGAGTACCCGACTGACTGACAACACACACAAGCATGCGGCATTGGTTTCCCATGAGGTGACGTCACACCTGCCCGCCGGTTCAGCATATACTCAGCGCTCCAATTTATGATTTTTTTGGATGACTTGTAGGCGATATAAAATTCTAATTTTTTGCAGAGAATCTTAAAATTGCAATATCTTTCCGTTAAGAAAATAAAAATATGCTGAAGATGATCCTCGACCAGGATGGCCTTCGACTTCAACTGATGACTCTCACGTTCAGAAAGTCATGGATCTGGTGCGTACAAATCACCGATTGACTGTCAAAGAAATCATTTGGGTTATACTATATAATTTTGTTGGAATTGTGCATTTTGAATTCTTGCGTCAAGGTGAAAGAGTGAACCGTGTGTACTATTAAGGAAATAGTTATGTAAAAAAAATACGCAAAAAGAGACCAGATTTGGGGCAAGACAACTCATTGTTCTTGCATCATGACAATGCGCCCGCACACTCAGCTTTGTCAATTCGTCAGTTATGTGCCAAAAATCAGATTACTGTCCTCCATCACCCTCTTCATTTGCCAGACCTATCTCCTTGCGATTTTTTTCTTATTTTCGAAATTGTTATTTATTATAAAAGTGATTTTCCCAAACTAAAGATCACACACAAATGGTAAATGCTATAACTTGTTATCATGTTTAGTTTAGTTTGATTAGTTTGATTTGATGGTTTGAAAGATGTTGGAAACGTCAGAAAACATCAAAGTAGGCCTTATTCACCGATAAATTAAATTATGCAAGAATATACAGGACGTTCGTCTTCCATTTGAAAAATGAAGTAGCCCTAATAAGCCTAAGAGAAATTGGACACCCTGTATAATTGAAAATAATTTTAAAATGTGATGAAACTGATTTGTGCAACTTTTATTTGAAATCTTTTCCTTCTTAGATGGGATATCCCGCATATTTGTAGGAAGCCAGAATTGATTAGTTCATTTGAACTTTTTGTGTTGTAATTTTGTCCAGAAAACGCCCTGCAGAAGTTTCGCTGCCGAACTAAGATATTATATATAACTTAATTTGATGAGAAAATAAGAAAATTTAAGAATTAAGTTGAATTAATTTTTTTAATAGTAACTTGAAATTGTGACTATTGTAATGTTTAAAATCTCTTATCACTCATCTTTAATGATTAATGAGCTCGCTTCAGAAATAAAGGCTTATGCTGGGTGGGAGCGGTGCGCTATTGATTAGTATGATTCTTTATTTTTTTGTTGTGTGACTGTCAAAATTAATGTAACGCGACAGACTCGTGAGTAATACAATTTATTGACATTGGTCTAGAAGTTGAAATTAGAGGTTAGGCGTATTAAAACCACAATTTTGTTTTGATTTTCTGTTAAGGTATTTTTTGAAATATGTATAAAAAGGTACAAAACGTCGACATCTTAAGTTCAGAATATTTTTGAAATTTTTTAAGTTATTCTAAAACTAGCTTTATTGCTTTGATTGGTTGAACATTGGTAATAGAGTCTACGCTTGTTCATCTATTAAAAAAGTTAATTTTACATGGATAAATATTTAGGATCACCCAAACACGTTCCACAAACTATTTAAAAAACTTTTATAAACTGTTTTATAAATTATATCCCTTAAGAAATATATATATTACAAGGTGAAAATATATAAATTATATATCACTCACTGGTTGAGTCAATAATACGACGCGACGTGAGATTTTTGTACGAGGCGGACTGCGATAGTATAATAATATTGTTTCATGAAACACTAGGTATCTCTCAAAATTGCTTTACGATATGAACAAATAGATGTGTTTGATATCAGAGGTTTATGGTGTCATAGTTCATAAATTTATGTGGTAAAAAAAACAAGATTACCCATTGCATTTACACAATTACAAGAGCCACAACAAATAAAGTCATTAAAACACATTTGAAAGGTCACATATCCAAGGAAATATTTTTTTATGTAGTATTTTTTGTTTTGTGTGAGAAGTAAGGTATTTGTTTAAAATATCCTGATTGCGGAAGAAATATGCAAGGAAAGCAACTCTCATATGCAATGACAGAAAATACAAAAATATCTCCTCTGTTCTTTGTTTTTAAACATGGAATATTTTTCTCATTTCTTCTCTATTAACCAGATGTGTTCGTATAAAATATCCTATATTAAAGTTAATGTTACACAAACTTAGGTTTACATCGCGACAAAAATAGTTCCACATACATAATTTAGATGTTATTAACACATAACTTTTATAGACCCTTATCGGCGGAATTGCGAATAAATTTGCATTCAAATTTTTGACGTAGTTAGTGGCAAATGGGAGAGCCGACGCGGACCTGAAAAAATTACGTGCCATGTCGAGCCAGCGATTCGTTTAAGTAGCGAAACACTTTTACTGAAATAATGACTGGCAGCAACACGCACAAGTACCATAACGATTTAGATGCGACTCGGATTAGAAACTGTGATATTAGGCTTGTCAAAATGTCGACTTTCGAAGAATGCAGGATCTTAGTCGTATTATCAGGCAATTAGTGTTTAACTAAACGTTTCTTTTTTCGGGAATTTGGAATTTTTTGGCGAATATTACCAATTTTTAATTATTTTTACTTGTAAGTTTCAGTATAGCAGTAAAATTAAATTTGTTATGTTCTTCCACGTAATTTTTTTTCTATATGCTGCATCTTTAGTCCAATTTATGGAAATAAATAGCAATTATTAAAACTAACTACATGTTCACAACCAGCTTGTAGTATAACAACCTCGGGTTCGATCAAAAAAATAAACGTAGTTGTGATCGTCATGAGGGATACCTACGTTGTATACATCTAATTTTTTAATTGACCGGAAGGCACTGTATGGTTTAATTTTATAAAACAAAAGCAGAGTAAATACACCTAACTTATTATTTACGTACAACAGTCTTCAAATTAAACATGTGACACATAGAACGAACAACAAAAACATTAACAACCATTTAACATAAAATGAGAGTGCCAGGCTCACCTAGAGCTCCTGCGGGGAAAGAGCATGGCAGAGAAACCCACGATCGTTGCTCTAACTACCCAAATATAAATACAAAACAACCGCTAACAAAAGGCATACATTAAGATCCTTTGCTAATGATAAATAACACCCGACTTATTTAATTGTCACTAAATGTCACCTCACTCGAATTAGACATGCGCACTTCCAAGTAAAACTGAAGAAGTTTGGTGTTAGTTAGCCGGCAGGGCCGGAAGGTACTGGAATCCAGCTGAGTTGAGATTTCGGAAGATCTGTTTTAGCAATTCTTTTTTGTATTTAATTATTCTTTTCACAGTTCATTCCTCACGGGCGAAAATGTTAGTAAATTCAACAAGGCTCTTATATGCGTACGACATAAAGTGAGCACAAGAAATGCTTTATTATTTGTTTTTCGAACAACGCAATCATGATAAAACAAGTTAAATGTGAAACAAAGGAGTTGTTATTGCAATATCTGGGCAGTCACGACAATATATATTTTAACATGTAATAAATGAGCAATCGCTAATAACAATTGTAACAATTTTACCTTAGAAAATTATATACCCCTGAGCATAAAACAATGAAGGCTTAACATACACAGAATTATTATCATGAAACATCTATAACCATCACAATCATGAGATTACATAGAACAATTAACAACAAAGTACTTAAAGAATAATTACCTGCTACTTAATACGGGTTAAACATTTTGATTTTTCACTATTTTGCCACACTGCCCGCCGATCGTCTTATTCCCATCACACTGTTCTCACTTCAACTATATAGGCTTCCTTCCAGAATTCCCCACCTAAGCGTTTGTTTTTGCGCTTCCTTCTACCAACTGTCAATATTACGTTTTCATTATTATACAACACCCACGTAACAGGTGACGTCGAAGTTGATACGATAAGTATGGTTTTGCTCAAGCTTATATCAGCCAGATTCCAAAGATGGACAAAGTCCAGAGAGAAATTGTCCAAACCCAAAGCGCACTTTGCTACAGGACATCTACGGACCGATCGAGCAAGGTGATGGAACGTCGACCTCGGTTTTGCAGTTCATTAACCAGGAACGGAACCTAGTCAGTACATGTAGTGCGACACAAAATTTCCTATTTGCGTCATAAATAACCAAATAACGTACACTAGGTTGTAAATACTTCAAAAAATCTCAGATTTTAATAATTCGAAGAGACATTTTATTTAATCCATATTTCATTTCTAGCATACCGAAAGTTACTGGTGTAATTAATTTCCGGTAAAACCGGAAGTTCAAATATTGTTGATATGAATAATGCAAATCCTAATGAAACGAGAATTATTGTGCTTCAATTAAATCCATTTTCAGTTTCGTTCGCGAGCTGACAATATTATCGCTCCCGATTTGAAACACCCTGTCTTTTCGCGTACATTTTCGCGCCATACGCTGTTAAAAGTGCGATAGTAAAAGTTTTAAAACGCGTTGTAAGTCGAGAACCAATTTAACGGTTAAACATGCCATTTTTCGCCTTTAAATTTAACACGTCCGTAAATAATTTCGTTTCACCTGAAAAAATAGCGCGATTGCAATCGCTCCGAAAGATACGGAGCTTTTGCGTGAGTGTCACGCGACTGAAGTAGGTCTCGGGGTACGTAATCGCTACCAGATTTCTTCTTATCGTAATGAATTTAATGAGTGGCCGTTGTTAACCATACACAGGTTATGTTAATGCGGACCATATACTACATTCACGACGTGCTTGGATTTGTTTTTTAAATAGGTATTAGCATGGGCGTAGCTAGGATTTTTGCTTGGGGTGGGCCCAGAGCTGTTGCAAGATTTATGGAGGCGTCTAAAGAAAAACACACGTAATCAATGACCTACCGGTATACCTAATATTTGAAAACCTGTTGACTTTTATAATATTAGAACTATTGTAATAAACTTTAGCGTTATGGAGCATGCGCATTGAAGATAAATTCGGTAAGCGAAAGCTGCCCCGCATCAGGTATCACTCAAGAAAGGTTTGGTTACGGCTGCATGCATGTCAACCTTGTGATTTTGCGTCCAGATAAACTAGAAAACGTATTACTTACAGCGCTACCAATTTTATCCCGAATTAGAGTCCGTTTCTTCAAAAATAATTTACTTTAAATACAGAGAATACCAGAATTTTGTAGCTACCATCATTTTTATTTTTCAGGCCATTTTGAATGAAATATGAAATTATATTTTTTAAAATATATAGCATTTTAAAAACGAATCGAACCTATATTCATATAAGAAAAAATGTTTGAAATTAACCCAGCTAGCATCCCTCAAAGTTTGTCATAAAACTTCAAGAACACCCTGTATAAATCCAAATTTAATTGGAATTACGAAAATATCGTATTACCTAAACAGAAAAAGTACACTTGTTTTATTAGAAACCCCCACCTCTAAAATGCCGCGAATGGTTTATATATTCAAGAATATATTATCGGTTCTTACATAACGCGCAGTTCCATTCGATTCTAAAAGCATTTCCATTTAGATTAAGTGCGTTGATCACTTAGTATAACGGAAAATATGTTTCGGTAGTGCATATAAAATATGTTCCGTCAAGGATACGTTTGATAGGCGAATATGTGTTGCATGTTCCGCACTTTATAATGTCCCGTGTCGTACATTTACCCTTTCGAAATATGCAGGTTGAGGTTATGCCGCGGCCTGCTGCGCGATTGGCATGCAATAAGTGATTTCATTGAATGCTAGGAACCAGTAGTGATTATGCAGTCGGTCTCGAACCAACTGGGAACTTATTTTTATATTTATTTTGTTACAAAGTTGTATTTGGTGTTGGTTATATGTATATGTTGCATCAAAAGATTTTTTATACAGGGTGTGGCGTGTATAATCTATAGAAATTAAACTACAGCCTCCTAACGATATTTGTAATAGATAAGTCTTATAAGAAAGAGTTCTATTTTTGCGTTTTTTTTTTCGTAAATTAAAGATCAATTATGGATCAAAATATTTTCTTTAACGGTCCTGTCCGTATGCGGCACGATGAGTTACGTGCTGTAGACCAGCCGAGTAAATAAATCATCGTTGAAAGATAGAAAGATACTTCTCAATTTTTGGGGGGCTTTTAACGCAAAAGTACAAACTAAGAAAAAGAGATATTTTAAAATTCCAGGTACTCCCCTAATTGTGTCAGCAGCTTCAAATTCTTCCGCAATTCTTCCGCCGCCGTCGCACAGTGGGGCAGAATCCCAAAAAGCTGGCCAAAAGTTACTCGGGAGTTTTTGGGGTTGCTGATATCGAATTTGGAGTCAGAATTACAAAATTCAATGTGGAGGATTTAATATAGCCATATGAGAAGTAGAAATATTTTGTAAATAGGGATTTTCCAAGTAGCTTAAGAACTGAAAACGTTTGTTCACAAATATACGTCGATCCAAATAAGCTTGCGCATTTCAATGCATTTATTCGCAACTCTTTATAAGCGTTTTTATCAACGCAACGGTAGAAGTTGAGTAAATTACCTTCATTAAATTTGTTTCTTAAATTATCATCATTTTGCATGTCTATTAATTCCAGCTGCATTAATTCCGGCGCATTTTCGGGTGAAATGTTGAAAGGATTGCTGAAAATGTCCAATAGCGGTTTAACTTTTTTGAAGTCTACAAAACGATTTTCAAAAGCTTGTATCAAAATATCAATTTTTTCAACATGAGCGAAATTGACGTCAGTTTTATTGAACTTCTCCATAATTTTTTTGTAGTTCGGAAAATGGCCGTAATTGGCTGAATTGATTTGTGTCCTGAAAAGACTCAATTTGCATTGAAAGGACGAAACATGAGAGTATAGCTGCGAAATCAATTGATCTTTGCCTTGGAGTCGCGTATTTAAGACATTCAAGTGATTTGTGATGTCTACAAGAAACGCTAAGTCACACAGCCAATCAGGGTTGTCGAGTTCGGGGACGTCGTTTTTCTTTTCCGCCAGAAATAGTTGGATTTCTTCAATCAAGTTAAGAAATCGCTGTAGTGTCAACCCACGACTTAGCCACCTTACTTCAGTGTAAAACAGGAGATCACCATATTCGCTTTCAATATCCTCGAGAAATTGTTTGAATTGTCGGTGATTGAGACCTCGTGATTTTATAAAGTTTACGGTAGGTACTACAACTTTCATAACATTTTCAAATCCCAATAATTTTGAACAGAGGGCCTCTTGATGTATAATACAATGAAACTGCATTAATTCCTTGGTATTTATGTTTTTAGTTTGTAAATATGTTTTTAACAGAGTTACTATCCCAGATGTACTTCCAACCATTGAAGGTGCTCCGTCAGTTGTAATTCCAGATATTTTCGTTAAATCCAAATCCATTATAGAACATTTTTCTAGAAGAGCTTTGAGCATGTCACTTCCCCTGGTTTGACTTGTCAAAGAACTCATACCAATCAGTTCTTCACTCACTTCAAAATTTTGCGTTACACCTCGTAAAAATATTAATAGTTGAGCAGTTGAACTTATATCTGTAGATTCGTCGAGCGCTATAGAAAAATACTCAAAACTTCTCGATTTCGTAGCTAATTGCTCTTCTATATTATCTGCTAATGCGGTAATTCTTCTTTGAACAGTCATCCGATTTAACTGAATTTTTTCAAACTTCTTTACATTTTCCGGACAAATTTTTTTTGCGGCGATATCCAAACATTGCTTAACAAACTCACCATCTTTAAAAGGCCGACAAGTTTTCGCTATTATTCGAGATATTTCAAAGCTAACTTCAGTGGCTGTTTCAGCATCTTGAATTGGTTTTGTAAACATAGATTGCTGGCCTATTAGTTCCCGTTGTAAAGTGGAAATTCTTTGCGTTCGATTTTCGCCAGTTAATTTGGTAAAAGTTGGATGCTGGGTTTCATAGTGCCTTTTCACATTATATTCCTTCGGAATAGAAACACTACTCTTGCATATTAAACAGACAATTTTGTTATGCGATGAAATAAAAAAGTATTTTTCGGTCCAAATATCATGAAACTGTCGATTTTCATCTTCAACCTTACGACTACGTTTCTTACTGGGGCCTGGTTTATCCATATCAAAATTAATATTATATGTTACAGTCGGTAAAAGCCAAGTTCGAACGACGAAATATTTACTCGTCACAGATTACAGTTCTCAAACAGTATAACGTTCGCTTATCCGTAGTCAAAACTTAACTGCCCCGGTAGCCGGCGATGCGTCGTATTTATACGAGTTACCAAACATCGAGAACCATCCACTTTGTTCGGGGATCGACGTGTTTCGCGAATCTGTAATCTAGTTGATGCGACAGATTTCTAGTCTCGTAATAATATGCTTGGACCGGAGCGCGGCGAGTAGAATACTTTTAAAATTCGTTGGCGGGCCGCATAAACATCGACAGTGGGCCGCGGTATGTGCATCCCTGATCTACGTACATTCATGAGTTGATTCCATTTTGTTAGAGATAAATCGGTGAACTCTACGAAATTTTATAACCACATAAACACAACTATTACTCCTGTTCCTACGCGCGAGCCAGGTGTTGCTCGAGCAGCGGTCGCCTTTGTAGCGATTTAAGAAGCAGGTATAGGGAATTTGACCCTAATAATAATGGATTCCGAGACTTGGGATATTATTCTAGCCAATCCAACAGTAAAAATTACTAAATTAGAAACTTTATTTTTTGACTTTTGGCCAGCTTTTTGGGATTCTGCTCCACTGTGCGTCGTAGCAATTGGAGTATTGTAAACCAATAACTTCAAATGACTCCAAAGATAAAAGTTCATTGGAGTTAGGCATGGACCAAAGCGTCCAATCCATCGCTGAGGAAACATTTCATTCAAAAGTGTCGTTACTTCTCGAGTACTGTGTGGAGGAGCCCCATCTTGAAGATAAAACATGCATGTCCGAACTTGTAATGTCACATAGACCAATATTTTAAACAACCGATTCTCCAAAAAGTCAGCACATGTTGGTCCATTTAGTCGTCCTTCAAAGAAATAGGTACCCACAAGTACATCGCCTGTTACGCCAGCCAAAATATTTACCAAGAATCGATGTTGAAAATGAGTTTCCCTAATCGCATGAGGATTTTCATCGGCCTATATGTGCATATTATGGAAATTCACTTCATCACGGGTAAATGTCGCCTCATCTGTTACACAGACATAAGCAGGAAAGTCTACTTGATTGGCACATTGCCGTAAAAACCATCTGCAAAAAAAGCATTCGTTGATGACAATCCGAAGGTAAAATCTGTTGAACTGCTGCAGATAGACGATAGGGGTGCAACAGCTGGCGCCTTAAGATGCGATGTACGGTACGAGATGAGGTTCCTACTTTTTGTGCGAGTCGTCAAGTACTAATTGTGGGGTCTTCGTCAAGATATTCCAACGCTGTATCTTCAAGATTAAGGTTTACTTGCTGACCACGTCCTTCTCCTCGAGGAATAACACTTCCCGTATCTCGCAGCCGCTGAGCGCACTGTAGGATTGTATTTGCACATGGGCATTTTCTCCGGCTGTACCATACACGAACATCATATCGACACATTCCGAAATAGTAAATGCATTGTTTTCTCGGTTCATTGTAAAACTAGTTTGTGCACAAACTAAAAAATTAAGCGAAGTAAGAAATAAGAATTTCGTTTTTAATGTAATCGGTACGCTATTCTTATTTTTTACTTTTTTATATAAATTACTCTGTCACTATCGTGGAATTACAAAATAAAAGCTTAAATTGTCTAAAGGGAATCGATTGTAATTTGTTTGTACAATTGACAAAAAAAAAATCGCGCAAACTCCCACAAATACGTCATCCGACATTGTAATTAGAAACATTTTTACACCAAACGATGGAAAATCACGCGAAATGAAACACATATTAAATATCTCAGGTAAATTTCATAAAACAAATTATTAAAAAAATGTTTTAACAACCCTATTTATGGATTAACGATCCTATGTTTTTTATGTCGCGTGTTATACTGAGCAAATTATGTTAGCAGTAAAGTATTTCGGGGTTATTTAACACAAGTCCGTAAACCGGGACGAGTATTTAACGAAACATAAAATGCTAATGACACACTGCCTATAAACAAACATTTTGTGTTACTATTTACTGCTCTGGGCGAGATTTATTGGCTCTCCGTATTAATGTGGAAATATGTTAGCTAGAACCAAATAAACGCGACGTAGATATGTGCGTAAACATGCTGATTTAATTATTATTTGATAAATCAGCGCCGTTTCGCCGTAGTTTTTGTGCAGGCACTAGATCCGCGGGTCTCAGCGGAGTATGGGTTTATTAAATGTAGTGTACTTGTTGCTCTGGATGTGTTCAAAACCAATTAAGGACTTAGGCACGCTAAATTGGCTTGTCAGAGTAGGCCTGGTCTTAATTTAGCTCGTTAGAGGGGATGTTCGAGTTTTAATCAGGTTAAGTTGCTTAAAGTAACTTAAAAAGACAAAAAATAATCTTTAAATACATATAATGAGTTTCTTGCACTTAATTAGTTGCAAGAAATAAGAGGATTAATAAAATTTTGTTTCACCTTTGAATTTAAGGCGTACGTGCTTTACTTTGTTCCGAAGTGACAGTAATAAAAGTAAACAATAATTTAATTAAAAAAAAATAGCTGTAATCAATTTAATATACTGCCAAATATATCATATAAATTTATAGTACAATTCAAACTTTGGAGGCAGATATTGGAATGTAGCTTGTAGCTATACAAAATTTGGTTCAAAACAGACTTTGAAATATTAACATATTAACCAGAATACAACAAAAAAATGAGAAACTACATCCCCAACTCATGTAAAGAAAGAATAACATTAAATAGAAAAAAAGGAGGAAGTTGACGAGCGATTCACCCCTAAATAAAGGCATGAACCGACTAAATTTTTAAAACAAAAACCTACAGCATGAAACTTCTTTTATTTTATAGTGTATTTTTCTGATAGTTTTTATAAACAAAAGATGTTTATGCTTTTTTATTGTAAAATAGACCAAAATAAGCACCTTTGGTTCTTTGAAAAAAATTCGAAAAATGCTTCGTTTCCGAGATATTTACAATTTAATGTGAAAAAAGTGACGAAATCGACAAACTTTCGGAATTTTTTTCTCAAAAACTACTGAACAGATTTTAATTCTAAAAAAACATAATAATCGGCAGATTTTCTACTTTAAGATATATTTTTTTGGTATGGGTCAATCATTTTATTGAAGGTCTAAAGCGAGTAAAAAAAAGTCTTTTAAAGAAAATTATGATAACACTTCAAATTTAAATTTTCTTTTTACAATATCTTGGATTAGATTATATTTACAATAAACATTATTATGATTTTTTTAAATCGATATATGTTAACAGTACAAATGTTCAAAAGATCATTTTGTTTGGTTTTGTAGCCGGAGTAAGGTTTTTGCAAGTAATTAGTAAAATTTAAATATTCGATTTTTGGTTTTATAAATGGCTAAAATTGACTTGAAAGTTATACCAAAACTAAACTAAATAAGCTTTTTAAATCGTAAAATTAACCTAATAATAATAATTGACCTAGCGGTCTCGAAAAATAAAAAAGTTATTGGATAATTTATTGTATAGGATAATTATTTTATTTTTATTTTACAAAAATATTAAGAGCAATAAAAGTATATTAATTTCTTTTTTATTTAATTTTTAAATAATAAGTTTTTTGTTATTTTCGACAAGTTTGCCACTGATGCCACCATTTTGATGCTTATGTTTATCATGATTTTCTTTAAAAGACTTTCTTTTTTTACTCGCTTTAGATCTTCGATAAAATTATATCTATACAGGGTGATTCATTAACAATGGGAAAGTCGAAAGCTGAAGATACTACACGTGAAATGGTGACTATTGGCGCAAACATGCCTTATCCGAAAGTTGATAGTTTCGGAAATACAGGGTGTTGAAAGTTAAAATTTTAAATCGTTTTTTTGCGATTATTCTGAAATTATATAGGTTAGGAACTTGAAAATTTATTAAACTATATTTTTTTAGGCGACGAATAAGATACGTGCTGTAATTTCAGCATTGCTTATTAGAGGGCGCCACTTACGACCAATTTTACCGAAAATTTAGTTAATAACTTTTTACTTTGTACTTATATTTAACATGAAACTTGATTCAAAACCTGAAAGAGCTATCACTTTTCCATTAATTATGTACTCCTGTTTCATTTCGATATCCCGATCTGTTTTCGAGAAAAATCGATTTAACGAACACTATGTTTTGATAATAAGAGAAATTAAAAGCGAAACAAATCAAGTGTTTTTTCGTGTTATTATAAACAAATAAAATACGTAATTATGATTTAAAGTAACTGTTCGAAGAATTCACCGTTGACACTGATACACTTTACACGTTTTCTGTAAGATCTTCGCGTTTGAAACAACATATTGGGATTGCGTCTGACTTCGTTGACAACAATTTGTATTCTTTGCCACACCTCTTCACACGAGCCAATATATTATTTATAAACTATATATTTCATTCGAGACCAAATAGAAAAATCAAGAGGATTGAAGTCCGGGCTTCTGGATGGCCAAGCAAAAATGCTTAGATGGCCAATCCAGCCATTTTGGAAAAACTGGCATCTACATATGCACGCACTGGCCAAGAAAAATGCGGTGGAGCTCCGTCGTGCATGAACCACATGTCTCTTCTTAAATAAAGTCAAGCTTCTTCAAGCCGTGGAAGCATTTTTACTTGGACACCCAGAAGTCCGGACCTCAATCCTCTTTATTTTTCTATTTGAAAGAATCTATTAGTTCGTGTGAAGAGTTGTGGCAAAGAATACAAATCGCTGCCAACGAAGTCAAACGCAATTCCAATATGTTGTTTCAAACTCGAAGATCTCTCAGAAAACGTTGTGTAAAGTGTGTAAATGTCAACGGTGGATTCTTCGAACACTGACTATAAATCATTATTACGAATTGTTAATTGTTGTAATAACACGAAGAAACACTTGGATTGTTTCGCTTTTAATTTCTCGTATTATCAAAACATAGTGTTCGTTAAATCGATTTTTCTCGAAAACGGATCGAGATACCGAAATGAAACAATAATACATAATTAATGGAAAAATGATTGCTCTTTCAGGTTTCGAATTAAATTTCATGTTAGTCATACAGAGTAAAAAGTTATTAACTAAATTTTCGGTAAAATTGGTCGTAAGTGGCGCCCTCTATGAGTAATGCTGAAATTGCAACACGCATCTTATTCGTCGCCTTAAAAAATATAGTTCCACAAAGTTTCAAGTTCCTAACCTACAAGTTTTCAGAATAATCGCAAAAAATCGATTTAAAAGTTTAACTTTCAACACCCTGTATTTCCGAAACTATCAACTTTCGGATAAGGCATGTTTACGCCAATGGTCACCATTTCACGTGTAGTATCTTCAGCTTTCGATTTTCCCATTGTTAATGAATCACCCTGTATATAGAGACCTATACCAAAAAAATATATCTTAAAGTAGAAGAGCTGGCGATTATTATGCTTTTTGTAGAATTAAACTCTGTTCAGTAGTTTTTGAGAAAAAAACTTTCGAAAGTTTGTCGATTTCGTCACTTTTTTCACATTAAATTGTAAATATCTCGGAAACGAAGCATTTTTTTACATTTTTTTTTGTTTATAACAATTGACTGACCATGCCGAAAAATATAAAAAAATATGTAAATTATCAGAAAAATACACTTTATAAAATAAAAAAAGTTTCATGCTGTAGGTTTTTGTTTCAAAAATTTAGTCGGTTATCTTCATTTAGAAGCATCTTTTTAGGGGTGAACCGCTCTCCTAAAGAGGAGTGAAAGACCTACAATAATTGTGCACCAAACAGATAAAATCCTTAAAATCATATTTCCATAATAATGATCACGCATTACATAAGCCTATAGTACAAACTGATAAAAATTCCACACATCTAAACCTATAAGCACCTGTCTCTTTCGTCTTCAATTCAATGGAACAGAAGAAAATAAAAAGGTTTTCCAAACAGTTTTGTGGAAACGTGAATCAAGAGCAAACATGCAAATTTTTACTATACTCGTATCTTGAAACTGGGGGTTTTATTCTTGCAAGATCGGGCCATAGCCACAAATGCATATGGAAAGCATATTCTAAAGGACGACACAATCACAAAAATGATAAATGCAGAAAATTCCATTTATTTCCCGAAACGATCGGTCATATAATATTGGGTCGCAAACATGCAAGTGCCGAGTATACAAATAAACATAATACGCACCACAAACAATATTACACTGGCCAAGTTCCGCTTATCGAGCCTCATGGTCCAGCTGACATTCGAACACTTTTGACGCTTGCTCCGCAGGGAATTCTGATGCGTGGTCCGGTTCAGATCTGGTCAGTTTGATATTTGGAAAACCATTCCTTTGTAGGTGGCCTTTTCGAAAGAGTTGGGTTGCTAAAAATTATTTGCGTATATTTTTTATCCTATGGTGGTTTTGGGGTGCGAATTTTGGATCTTTCGGACATCTTAATTATCGTCGATTATGGAAATCATGACGAAGATTTCCGCACCTTTCTGCGCTGTGAGCGGCATGCGTCGTCATCGTTGGTGACTTTTGGCGCCTTCAAGGGGACTTGGCGAGAAAACTTCGAAAGGTGCGTGAAAATTGCGTTCATCGTCTGATACTTCTGAGGGTATTTTAGCGGCAATTGTGGTTTGCGGGGGGGAAATCCGAAACATAGGTGAATTTCATACAAGGACCTGCTTTACTTTAATGGACATCTTCTCAATGATCCTTTCGAGTACATATGTATATGTATATAATCCAGCTTATGAAGCGTACCACTTCGATTTGATTAACAGACAGGTAATAAATTCCCATTAATCCATTCTCCGTTAATAAATATGGCTATTTAATACAGCGGCAGCTTGCGCCGTTTGCATTTGGCACTGACTAACATTGGCACATTACGCCGTTTCAACTTAATGAATTTTAGTTCGTATATCCTAATGCGTATATTAAATCCCGACATTAACTGTTTGTTTACGCTATGCGTAGTTTACGTGTTATGTCGGTATATATTTCGATGTGATTTCGCATGGTAAAGGCAGATGATGTTAGTACCTCATCACATGTATTCAATCAGTGATGATGAGTAGTTAAATATACAGGGTGAAACGGCGATGTTGCGATAAACTTCCAGGGCTGATTCCTCTCGTCAGACAAACAAAAAGCTAATAACTATTTTTCTTATGACGACTCCGAACGATGAGTAGATGTGCTTGGAGCACAGTTTTTGATAAATGAACCTTTGACAATATAAACTTCAGATTTGGTGAAGTTCTCTTATAATGCATATAGCAAAGTTTGATCAAAAACTAGTCAGTGGCGTCGAAATTAGAAAGGATCTGTAAAAAAATTCAGAGAATCTTCATTCGAACATTTATCATTATAATCCTTCAATAATATAACAGAGATAATTAAGCTGTTGATTATATCCAAAAAAAAAAAACGGTTAAAAGGAACTATGACGTTCAAGCAATTTTATTGCATGAATCGTTCAAAGGGTCATTTTAGATGAAAAGACCGCGGAGAGCTATTAAATTAGTGCTTGGAAATTGCAGATAGGGGTGACAATGCACCCCCTTCAGTTTTTTAATTGTAGCTCGAAAACGAATCAAAATTTCGCTATACCTAGTTCATAGGAAAAATTATTTAGAAAATTGAATTTCCCATCGAAATGGCTTATTTAAAAAATTTAAAAGGAAAATTTTATGCAAAAATCATTAATAACAATTTAAAAAAAAGCAAAAAATTCGATTTTTTATTTTTTCTGCTTTTTTGCCTCTAGTTTTTTTTTGAGTAAAGATAGGTATAGGCATTCTTCATAAAAAAAGTAGATAAAATTTCCTTCAAAAAAAGAAGTTGTACAATATTTTTGGATGAGAATTGACTGATATATGGCCGCTCAAACTTATACGTTTTAATTCTAATTTTTTGCAAAAAAGGAAGGGTTTGTTCAAGGATTTTCATCACATGACTTGTTCGAAGGGTCATTAAAAATGAAAAAAACGCAGTGTGCTATTAATTTAGAGGATTGAAATTGAAGATAGGGGTGAAAATGCACTTTTGCAGTTTTTTAAATATAGCACGAAAACAAAGCAAAATTTCGGTATAGTTCATAGGAAAAATTGAGAGAATTGAATTTCCCATCTAAATGGTTTATTTAAAAAATTTAAAAGAAAAATTTTATGCAAATAATCGTTAAACTATTTTAAAAAAAGTAAAAATAAGATTTTTTAATTTTGTTTACTTTTTTACTCTAATTGTTTTTAGTACAAATAGGCAAAGGAAATTGCTGTACAAAAAAACTAGATGAGATACCCTACAAAATGATGCGCTTTCAAAAGTTTTTGGACTAATATTGACTGAGTTGTAACCGGTCAAATTTAAATATTTTTTAGATTTTCGTCGTTTTGAACATAAATTGGAGTAAAAAAAGTAAAAAAAATGAAAAAATCTTACTTTTTGCTTTTTTTCAAATTGTTTAGTAACGATTCTTTGCATAAAATTTTTCTTTTAAATTTTTTAAATAAGCCATTTCGATGGGAAATTCAATTCTCTAAATATTTTTTCCTATTAACTATAGCGAAAATTTGCTTCGTTTTCGAGCTACAATTATTAAAAAACTGAAAGGGGTGCATTTTCACCCCTATCTCCAATTTCCACCCTTTAATTTAATAGCACTCCGCGGTTTTTTCATCTAAAATGACAATTTGAACGATTCATGTAATAAAATATCTTGAACCTCATAGTTCTTTTTAAAATCCTATAATTAATAGCCTAAATAAGGAAGGGGAATTTTAGCTGTGAGAATTAGAGCAAATTAATGATCCGCTACTGACAAGCAACTAATAGTACACCTGTACATATATATCTACGTTGATTCATATGTGGTTAGCTTGTTTAATGAGCTTCAATTTGCATTTTATAAGGTCTCCGTACAACTATTGGTCACGGATACGGAAATATCGATGGTTGAATGAAAAATTACACCTTTATTTAAAAAAAACTGTTTAGAAGCTTAAAATTTCTAGTTTGAAGATCTTTTGACAACATTTTTTTTGGGCTATGATCAAAAGACTCTTTTGTCCACGAACTCAAGAAAATCTTTTCGATCTCAATAATGTAGAAGTCAGTTAGTTTTTTTTCATCCTTGATATTAATTTGAAAAAAGTATACGTTTTTCAAATTAATTTCAAAAAAAATCCAAAACCATCATAGGTCCTTGTAGAGTTTATTCAAGTTTTCAAAACCGCCCTTGGATTTACTGTGCAACAATTTGTTGCTAAGATATCGACGATTAAAGACAAAAATTTTCATAAGTCCGTGGATAGTCAAAAAATAATAATAATTTTTTTTTTCTCAAGGTTCCTGATAATCATAACCCAAAAATTTTTTTTGTCAAAAGATCTTGAAACTAGAGACTTGTAACTGTTTTTTTTTATCTCAACAGGACCTTTTTTTACTGAGATAAAGCCTTTCAAAAATCATTAAAAAATGTTTCAAATATTTATGTTATCTTAATTTGTCCCAGTAGAGTACATCTTGTGAAACGAAGTGTAAATAAGTTGTAAGAACTGACAGACTTACTGTGTATATTTCACGGCATCAAAGCAGCGCAAATAGCGATATTTCTAACTCTTAGATGAATGGGGATAGCTTGTGCCAATAATATACCAGATTACAAATAAATACATCGGGCCATCCAAACATTATTTTGATAAAATAACCCGCACCTCCATGTTTATATATATTTATTCCAAACCATCGGACTATTTATTTATACAAATGCCATACATTTATTGCACAGCGCGAAAATGAATTCGTTACGAGACCCAAATTAATGACTCCGTTAAGTTCACTAAATAAAACAGGGTCGACTGTTTACCCAACATTCGCATTTATCACTGGCTTTGTTTCTAAAATAAATAGCTTCTTGCCGATTTGCGAATTCGCCTCTTAGCGACCGCGGGTAAATATTGACATAACGAACATTTTATTAGCGGAAGTCGTCTTCGCCAACGCCTCCGAAAACTGTAGCTGGACATCGTTCCCACGACAAAAGAAAAATAGCTTCGGATATAGATGTATTGTGGGACACAAACAATTCTAACATAACAAAACGTTGGATGCGGATAAAGGATCTAGAAATTGAGATGTTGAACAGCTGAACTACATACAGTGGCGCCGAAGGTGTTTTTTATTACTATTTATGCATGGGAATTTTCAAATTCATGCAAGAATTTGATAAACACCATGATACATATACATGGTAGGTGAATTTGATGTTGCTTGTTTTGGGGTCTCGGAAACTATAAGATACAGAAAAATGGCGGAATGAATAAAATTTTAGACCATTCTGTTACTATCTCGTGGTGGTGCTGTATTATTGGATTTAATGACAATTACATTTTTATAAAGATTAATAGGTACGCTTAAAACCTACAAACTTTTGTCTTAGAAGTGACAATTTTCTTTTCAATATGAGGCATTTTACTAATTTTTTATTTCAAACCAATTTTTAATAATTAAGAAAAAGCAGACGTGAATAACCTACATATGTGCAACGCCTTATGAAGGAAAATACAAAATAAACTTACACATATGCATATGTAAAACAAGAATAATAATGCATCTTCGATTTATCGATTTTGAAATGCCATTTGTTCAAAAATTTCTCTCAATGACAAAAAATGTCATTGTTTTATTGTATTTTATGAATTAAATCGATTAAATCAATTAAATAAAAGAAATTACACAAGGAACTTTTCTTTTGTAAAAATCAGTTAGTTGCATTTCATAAGTAAATATTTTTTATTTATTCCTATTAATGAATGGCATAATAAATAGGCTTAGTGCACGCGCAGAGTCTAACAGAGCCGGTGTGGGGGTCGGTGGCCTTCACAGCTGACTCGCGTTTTGAACTGTTCTGTTATTTACGGTACCTTGTAGTAGTTGGTGTCGCGTCGATACCCTTCTTTTTTACGTCTGTTGTAAATTGTATTCGGCGAGTGTATTTAAATAACTATTTATAAATAGTAACATAATTTACATTAACAACTATTAATTGTGGGGAAAAGTGAAATAAAATGCCAAAAGTGAAAAGAAATCGACGAGAATTATTTCAAATGTGGTTTGACAGTGATCCCGAAGGTTACAGGGACATACGGTTTAAATGGAAATTACCTGTTTTTTATTATGTGTGAACGCATTATAAATTCTTGATACGAAACTAAAGTGACAAGACATTTGAAGAGCCATGCCTCGTCCAGCGCTAAAGACTCTACTTTTCTATGAACTTACAGACGCCTTTCTTTCAAGCAATATTCCATTAAACAAACTAGAGAACCCCAAGTTTCGTAATTCCGTAAATTGGAATCACATGGACTATCCCTAAATGAACAATTTAATATAATGGATGAAAAAATAAAAGCCCAGAGTGTTGGAAAAGATCCAGGATACACCATATTGGAAACATATGTTAAGTTGCCTCAACAATTTCTCATATTGTCCGTGTCAACAGTAGACGTTGAACGGTCATTTTCGCTACAGAAATTAATATTAAGAAAACTTAGAAAAGCACGTAGTAATATGTTTTAACTCCTTCCAATATACCACGAAAGCCTTGTCTCAACACTAAGGTTTATCGGGTAAGGATGTCATTTAAATTTATATACAGTGCTTTCGAAAAGTAACGAATAAATTCATTATTTTTTAAATTAAATTTAATCCTGAAGTTATTGATAATGTCCAAAAAGAATTTATTATTCGTCTTGGCTACTATCAGGCAGCCAACGGTGCACAATTTGAACATTTAATTCGATTTTTACATAATCATTATCATTTTCAGTATTGTGAAAATTAAATTTTAAAATCTTCAAACATTATTTTCTTGAAATTTTTGTTATGTAACACCATAATTTTTCATGATTTGTGTATGTAGAAAGACACGCTCTTTCAAATGGCATGGGTAAAATTGGGGGTTGCTATTTAAAAAAATTGTCGATGACGTCATATCTCGAACAACTATGACGTCACAAATATGGGTCGTATGTCAAAAAGTGCCTTTTTTAAAAATAAAATCGACGTGCCAGGGGATTTTTTCGAAAACTTCTCAATTTAAAAAATAATTAATTAATTCGTTACTTTTCGAAAGCACTGTAGGTATTTTATCCTCTACTTAGCCTTGCTTTTTGATAATAGTACTATGTTGCGACATATTTTCTGTAAACATATTAATATTTGCATTCGTAATCTGACTACGGTCCTGTTAAACTCCGCTCCGCACTAGGCCTAATTATAAAAATATTCTTTAATAAAAATTTTAACCTGCCCCCTCAAAAAGAAAATAAATGAAATAATAATTTTATTTATAGAAAAAACTATTTTTTCAATTTTAAAACAGAAAAAGATCGCATCTTCAAAATATATTGGAAAAACGAGATTTATTTATTTATTTTTTTTTAATCCGGAAACTGTAGGTATTAGTCTATCTTTATAAATATTTCACTGTGGATTCAGATTTATGTTTCAAGGTTGTGGTTCCGAGAAATAATAATTATTTTCTTTATAATCGTTTTTTTGCTATAAGAAGTATTTCAGTAATAAAATAACTGTCTTTTGAACCTTATCTTTTGATTTGATAATAAAATTTAGAATTTCTCGTATGTCTAAATCAATTTACGACACATTTCAAATTGTCTCTGTATTTGCTTTTTTTAAATTTAATTCGAGTCTTCATTTCTTCTTCTCCAAATTGACGAAAATATGAAAAACATTTCAATTCAGTATACTGGACGATTCAGTTCGAGTGAATCAAACTTTAACCAAATTCATATTATTTACGAAATCTTTGGTATGCTTATAATAACAAATTGATTCAAAGGTGTGGTGTTAACATTTACACATGTAACCGTAAAATTTACTAATTTTTGTAGGTTAGTGGCGTAGGAATGGGTAGTAAAGTGGTATTTTTTTTACCCCTACTTTTACGCCAATGACCTAATAATTATTTGCAATTCAGATTCCATGGACAATTCTACATAAAAAAGGTATGCTTGTTGAAAATCAGTATAGTGTATTGTTTTACCGAAAATCTCAGTTGAATGGGAGACCGTTCTTCTGATAAGACTTGAATATTAATCAATTTTTTTACAAACACTAACTAATATTTCAAATTTTCGTAAATGAAGCAGAAAGTATTTAGATGTCAATGGTGGTGTTTATGAACACTTAATCAAAGAACGCTATGATTAATAAAATCCCAATAAATAAATTTTTTTATTGAAATATACATCATAGCTTGAAAACAAATGAAAATCACATAACATTCGAGTTTTTTGTGATTATTTAGACGTCTAGAATCCATTCCTGGAGTTTGATGCGATTCTCCCAACTCGCCCTGTATATTATTTCTAATGGCTGTATTTATTTCGTTGTCTATGTGTTGCAATTAGAGATTAATGGATACGATGAGCGGACGGAATGTCTGTAAATTGCAGTTTTCTTTAATGTTTTTTTAAGATACAGGTAAACCGACAAATTTAAGCTATTTATTTAATTGTCTAAATTTAACGTATAAATAACTTCTAGGGATATATAAACAGGATGTGCGATTGCACAGTCGAGATTAATCAAATGGACGCCATGGAATTTTTTTCTCATAAAATATAGAGGTCAGCAATTCTATTTTCTGGAATTTGTTAGATCAAAATATATATTTGAAGCCAGAAGTAAGGTAACTAAACAAATATTTCTGAGATTAGGAACAAATTTCATGAAATTTAACAGATACAGTAAAATTAAATCAGCTGTTTTTTTTTTATTCATATAATGGTAATTGTTACAATAATAATTTTATATGTATACTTCTTTACCTCAGAATTAATAATGTGTGGGGAGGGAGCTGTGTATTAATGTTCTGTAGGCCTTAACAATATTTATTTTGAGTTAGAAAATTGTTTTCAAATAACAATTTTCCAGTTTATTCCTAAAATAATACCCGCAACGCGTCCCCACTGAAATGGCTCACCCTTTATTAAAGATCTACGACTATCAAAATGCATATATTTATCGTTTTAAGTAACCCAATTTGTGCAAGTAAATATAACCTAATTTACTTTAAAAAATGTTGTAATGTATTCACTTGACACAGTGTACATATAAATATTTATATAAAAAGCCTAAACTTGTAGGTTTTTAATTATCCATGCCATTTATACAGTGTCCCCCTAAAGTCGTGCACAAATTCATTATTAGGTAAACAAATGAAATTATTAAAAATTCCCGAAATACGTCGATTTTTGAATTTAATTTACTATTTTTTCAAATAATAATTTAATATACAGGGTGACCTATGTTCGAGTAATGACGTCATCACAATTTTTTTTAAATTGAACACCCCACTTTTTTTCCAATTTTTGGATTGCCCTAACTGAGCTGATTCCAAAAATATACCACAAGTTGCTTCTAATTGTTACAGGGAGGACAACAATACCCAAATTATTTACAAATACTAAATTTATTTACAAATAAATAAACGTACTAAAAATTGAATCAAATCACCACATATCATTTTAAAATGTCATTATTTTTTGCTATAATTTCTTTGATGCTTTTTTAATTTTATCTGCCTGATAGAACGTGCTCGTGTATTTCTTGCAGGCAATCATTTTTAAATAGTTTGTTAAGATTGTACAAGTAAATCCATTTTGAATGATTCTTCCTTAAAATATTGAGTATTTTTGAATTAATTAAAAAACATGATTCTAAGTGAAACCGAACGGATTGAAATTCTTATGATGATCGGATATGGTGATAGAATTCGAACTCATGAGGAAGTTTGTGTTTTGTTTAATGAAATTCATCCCAATCGTCCACCAATAAATCGATCCACGGTTAGCCGAACTGAAGCAAAGTTTCGAAATCATGGTCATGTTAAAGATATGCCCAGATCTGGCCGACCGACTGTAGATGAAGAAGTGCAGTTACAAGCCCTTTTGACCATTCATGAAAACCCGCAATCCAGTCTGAGAGTCGTAGCAGATAATTTAGGAATGAGTGAAAGTACATTGAGTAGACTTCTTCACAGAAACAAGTATCATCCCTACAAAGTCCACTTAGTACAAGAATTATGTGACGATGATTTCGACAGACGCACAGAATTTTGCGAAATGATGATGGAAGAATGTCAGGCAGATCCGGATTTTGTGAAACGCATAATTTTCTCCGACGAGGCGTCTTTTTATTTGAATGGCACCGTCAATAAACAGAATTGTCGGTACTGGTCAGATCGCAATCCACATTGGATGATGGAAGCACACACTCAGCATCCCCAAAAGGTCAATGTTTGGGCCGGAATTGTTGGTAATCGAATTTTGGGGCCGTATTTCTTTGAAGGAAATTTAGATGGTGCAAGATATTTGGAATTTCTTCAGTTCCATTTAGTTCCTTCCTTGAGTGTTCTATTTCCAAATGAAGAAGATCCAGATTTGCCCAATGAAACCATTTGGTTTCAGCAAGATGGTGCACCACCGCACTATGCCAGCGCTGTTCGCCGCTATTTAGATGACGTGTTTCCTCATCGGTGGATTGGCAGAAGAGGACCTAAGGAATGGCCCGCCAGATCACCAGATTTAACACCGCTCGACTTTTTTCTTTGGGGTTATGTAAAAAGCAAAATATACGTCAATAAACCAAACAGTATTAACGATCTGAAGGAACGAATTCGGCAAGAAGTTCGAGCGATCCCGCCTGAAGTCATTGGGAATGTACAGCAAGAATTTACTTCCCGTCTGGCCCATTGTTTGGCAGTAAATGGTCAACAATTTGAACATTTAATTTAGGTGTTTCTGGTGATTTGATTCAATTTTTAGTACGTTTATTTATTTGTAAATTTAGTATTTGTAAATAATTTGGGTATTGTTGTCCTCCCTGTAACAATTAGAAGCAACTTGTGATATATTTTTGGAATCAGCTCAGTTAGGGCAATCCGAAAATTGGAAAAAAGTGGGGTGTTCCATTTAAAAAAAATTGTGATGACGTCATTACTCGAACATAGGTCACCCTGTATATTAAATTATTATTTGAAAAAATAGTAAATTAAATTCAAAAATCGACCTGTTTCGGGAATTTTTAATAATTTCTTTTGTTTACCTAATAATGAATTTGTGCACGACTTTAGGGGGACACTGTATAGAAATAAACGGTCATAAAAGTAGAAACAACCCCGACATGCACAGGGAATAAATCCCGTTTTATATTTTTAGTTTTAATTTTATGCCGTTTCCAAATAAGTGCACATTTAACCCAGCAACGTGCATTAATGTTATCAAACTAGGCATTTAAAATATGGGTCATATTATTAAAGTCCAATAAATCTACTCTTACGTTTTAATGAATGCAAGAATTTCGCATGACTGCTGTACATTTCTTACTTTTGGGTTCGATCGCGGAATTTAATTCATCTGCATGTTCTTATAATTATAGTAACGTACACTCGCTGGCATAACTGGGAACGACCACGAACTGGAACAGTGGGGGCTCATGATTTGCAGAAACGTGTAGTAGAAACGTCAAAAAAAAACGGAAAATCCAACTTTGGTGGTAACCTCATATAACCCAATATTTTGATCTACGCCTTTTCTAATTTAAAATTATTTTTATATAAATGTTTAATTCCTACACTTAAAAACTCAATAAAACTCCTGTAAAATTACGTTTAAAATGTAAATGTAAAATGTCTTTAAAATATTATGTTAATTTAAGTTGACATTAGCAAGTAGGTATTCCAAAAAATTACCCAAAAAATGATCTTAAGTCAGTCATTAATGTTTTTCTAGGATAAAGAAACGGACTAAAGCCTAGTCGTAGTTGAGAATAAAACGTCATTCGAAAAATCTCATTCGTCATCGTCTAGAATTACATGGAAATTACATTGAACTTATAGAATAGTTTATGTTCGTTTATATCCACTGTAAATTATTAATGCGAATAAAGTTGCAATTAACCTGTAATACAATAGTTATTTATGGACCTAACAATAAGCTAAAAATTAAAGAGTCGGTTTTTGACGGCGTTTGCTGCAGCTAATACTCTGACAAAGCCATAAAAATGCAGGGTTTTGACCGAGGTCCATATGAATTTTTTCCATTGGCCTTAATTGTCTTTCCTTCAATATGTTTCTGGTTTAGTGTAATTTTTTTAATTGCGTCATATTATAGTTTATGCAATCAAATGCTTTCGCTGTAGTAGCCTGTTTATATAGGTTTATAGGTCTGTTTCTACAGCAGTTGAGGACCGATTTGAAGCTATCAGAGCTATTCGTGTCCTGAGACTCGGTGAAAGTATGTGACAACTCAGTGGGCCAAGTATATCTATTTGAAAACGATTTAAGACTGCTACAGAAATCATCATCAAGATCACACGCTTTAAATTCATGCGGATTTTGGAATACGTAATTTTGTTGTAATACTGTTTCCAGAAAAATCCAAGAGACAGATAAATTTGTAACTTAGCCAAGTTTTTAAATTTTTGAGTCGCAAATGTTCAAGCCTGTAAAAAGATAAAATGAGGAAATCCATAAGGGTTGCAATTTTCACTCCTTTTCGAGAGTTCCAGGTGATTCAAAATACCGGTGTAGAAAACTCTACATCGATATTTATTATTATAAAATAACGTCCCAAATTACATTCTTCTATGTTTTTCTCCACGCTTAAGGAGACTTATCTGATTTGGAATTGACGAACAAATATTCATAAAAAAATTAATATAAGCTTATTAATATGAAGAAAATCCTGAAAAAAAATTATTACTAGTTTGGATACCTAAGAGACGAGATATTAATAAAATAAATTTTCACGATTTAGTACAGAATCTTATGAGAATGCAGATTTTTTTGGTCTTTCTACTTAGAATGCGCAGCAATTGACAAACAGCAACAGTTTTTACAGCAACTTGTATAAATAGGAAACCGATATCTAAGGAACCGTATGACAGCTCGTAGAAATCGATTAGGTACTTGTAAGATACATAATTTATAATAATTCTCCTTCAAACTGCTGTTGTTGATTAACTTAACTTCCATATGCGTGATAGCGGCAATGCCGCGGTTCTCGACGTAGCGTATTATTTGAAATTCGCAGGTGTGACATATGGTGTATATTTCAAGTTTAGGCATCCAAACAAAGCCAGCCAAGTGCAATGTTGCCAAATCTAAAGGCTTACTACTTTAGTCACTAGCGAATGTACAGAAACTCTCGTCAGACTTTTAGACGTACCTCCGTACCCGATAAACCTTTTTAATTTTTAATCAACTCTTTTAAAGAGTTACTTTTTGGCAAGAAATTGGCGTCTATAAGAATACCAAATTTTCCAGAATTATTACAGAACTGCTGATGATATCTGGTTAATATTTGAGCTTACGCTGTAAAAAAATTTCAGTCAAATTTCACTCAATTTCACTCAGTAATGTATCAATTCTGCCGACACCCGATTGAGTGAAGTTTTCACTCTATTAGTATGAGTAAAACTGAGTGAAACTATTGCATCAGAAATGAATGAGTTTTACTCAAATCCGAGTTACTGTTAACTATAAATTGAGTGACTTTTGACTCTATTCTGAGTATATAAAACCAATTTAGAGGTGACTTTTTCTGTAATATGATTTAAATTTAAATATTATTGAGTAATTTTTTACTCAGACTTGATTTATACTTTCTTTAAATTTTAATTTAAATATAATTGAATTAAAGTCATAAACTACTAAGCTGCCACAGTGGTTTCTACACAGATCTGTTCCCACACCGATTTTTTTACAGTGTAAGGATGGTACTGAAAGATTAGTATAAGCCTCAGTGAATAAACGACAGATGACGAGCTTCCATTCCATTGCCATTGGCACATCCTTATGTAAAATTCACCTAACCTTTCACATTAATAATGAATTTATTACACTGTTACATACGATAGAGAATTACAGTCCGTACGTTATTTGCAAAGATAGAATTCCAAGAAAACCCCTGCGTCACTTTCTTGGAATTAACCGNCCATTGCCATTGGCACATCCTTATGTAAAATTCACCTAACCTTTCACATTAATAATGAATTTATTACACTGTTACATACGATAGAGAATTACAGTCCGTACGTTATTTGCAAAGATAGAATTCCAAGAAAACCCCTGCGTCACTTTCTTGGAATTAACCGTAATCGACACCCGAGGTAGAAAAACATTGGCGGAAAATTTCAAGGTACATCCCTTTCGCGGTAATTGACACCCGAGGTAGAAAGACATTGACGGAAAATTCCAAAGCGGTGTGCAGGAAGCAAATTTTATTCAAACGAAACTGTCGAGAAAAACTGCTTATGCAGGGGGCTAGCTACTTATAAATACATGCAGAATCTATAGTTTTTAAAATCTGATTAGATCATTTTAAGCTTTTTTGGTAAAAAATGTAAATACATAATAACAGTGATAATTGATCGTATGAGAATAATATAAAAATTATATATATGGGTAAATATGTAAGTATATAATATAATATGTATATAANGAATAATAAAAATTTCAATTTTTAAAAATTTATTGTCATGTAACTGAAATGCGCAGCAATTGTACAAAATTTTTTTCTGTTTTAAGCTGCTTGTTCTTAATTTTCGTCTTGAATGGCCATTTTTTCATATTTTCTCTGTGAAACATTTACTCTACTATACGAGAGCAAGTAAATGCTACATTTGAAGAATTAAATATTACATTTAAGTTAATTATTATTGCGTTAATTTTTAATTAGACGTCATTAAGTATTCCGTTTTTGTCAATTTATCTGACATCTTAATTAAAATCTTAAGTTTGTATGACTGTGATCGTAATAAACAAAACGAAATTATTTTCCTCGAATTTTGCACTTATTCAAAAACGTTATTTTAAAAGTTATATGTTATATTAATCAAATTTCTTGATATAAAAAATGTTTTATTCAACAAAACCGACGAATTTAATATAAATATAATAAATACAAAAAAGATTGTGAAGCTGTAGATTTGAATATACCTGCTCTATGAGGTGTTCGATATATCTTGAAAAATTAGTTTTTCTTGAAAACAAAAAAAGGTAATTCATTTTGAAAACGATGTTATATTTTCAATACTTATTACTCAGATGAAGGATAAAAAAATTTTTAATGTTCACCACAGGTTCCGAAGCCTGTTTTTGGAAAAAACTTAGTTTTTTCTATTTAGATTTTTTAAATGCCTTCAACTGTTTTTAAGATATTAACAGTTAAATATCATCTTTCTAAAACTTTCCACCTCGATACACGGAAAGCAGATAAACTTTTTTTATTCAAAATAAACGTATCTAAAATTATTTTGCAGAATGAGCCAAATTTATTGTAATTGTAATTTTATGGAATAATTTTTTCAGTCGCTCAAAATTTGCATATCATCAATGGTAAAATTAAATCTAGATTCAGTCAAAATAAATTAATGCTGTTAGAATCTCTTTTACCTATAGTGATTTGTTTCTTACGCTGTAAAAAAATTTCAGTCAAATTTCACTCAATTTCACTCAGTAATGTATCAATTCTGCCGACACCCGATTGAGTGAAGTTTTCACTCTATTAGTATGAGTAAAACTGAGTGAAACTATTGCATCAGAAATGAATGAGTTTTACTCAAATCCGAGTTACTGTTAACTATAAATTGAGTGACTTTTGACTCTATTCTGAGTATATAAAACCAATTTAGAGGTGACTTTTTCTGTAATATGATTTAAATTTAAATATTATTGAGTAATTTTTTACTCAGACTTGATTTATACTTTCTTTAAATTTTAATTTAAATATAATTGAATTAAAGTCATAAACTACTAAGCTGCCACAGTGGTTTCTACACAGATCTGTTCCCACACCGATTTTTTTACAGTGTAAGGATGGTACTGAAAGATTAGTATAAGCCTCAGTGAATAAACGACAGATGACGAGCTTCCATTCCATTGCCATTGGCACATCCTTATGTAAAATTCACCTAACCTTTCACATTAATAATGAATTTATTACACTGTTACATACGATAGAGAATTACAGTCCGTACGTTATTTGCAAAGATAGAATTCCAAGAAAACCCCTGCGTCACTTTCTTGGAATTAACCGCAATCGACACCCGAGGTAGAAAGACATTGGCGGAAAATTTCAAGATACACCCCTTTCGCGGTAAGTGACACCCGAGGTAGAAAGACATTGGCGGAAAATTCCAAAGCAGGCCCCTGCTGCGGTAAATTGTTACTGTAGATCCGATAACGGAACTTTATTGGGTTTTCTTACTTGGAATTCCATCCCAACAAACATCGTAGAGACTATAACTTGTATTTTGTAAAACGTAAAGAACGGAATTATTTTTCTGTAATTAATAATGTCATTTATTAAGGCAAAGTTATGGGTGTGCAGTTTTTAATTTACACTGTTCTTTAAGGAAATACTAAATGTTAATGACGTAGTGGTGTTGCTAAAAAATGACAATATAATATAATAAATTATAACCAAAATTGAATTGATTTGGTCTCTTACTCTTTGCTTTCAAGATTTGTTTTACTTTTTGAATAATCACTTCACTAATAGTGGAGTCAAGATAGCTTAAAATTATGCATTATTTCGAAATAATTATGGGAAGCGTGGATTTTCCTAAAACCTTTTGAAATTATTTGGAGATAAGTATTAGAAAAAAGTTATAAACTTATTTTTGTACGCTAATTGTTTTTTAATTGTTTAAAGAATAATGAATATTTTTTTAAGATTTGAAATAATTCAATGAATTTTAAATCGAATTCTTTCAAATTGACAATATACGGGTTTTCGATGTCGCTGAATAAGAATATGATGTCGGACTATATTAAACAATTTATTTAACAATTATTGATTGATCTGGTGTTAAAACAACATCAATCGCTTCTTGTAAGTATTTCTTTGACTCGCACATGTTGGCAAAAAAGCAGGACGTAGTATCGGAACCCGTAAGAGCATGAATAAATAGTATTCGTTCTTTGCAAGATGTAATTTCTGTCTCATAACTTTTCGACGAGTAAACTTTTCGCTCTGTGCTATTTTTCCCCAGCTTGAGAAAATATATTTTTTTCTACTGGCCCTTCTGACGTTGCTATGGTAATAACAAAAAAAAAGTTCAAACAAAACTTGTGAGGGTGTAACAGTGTATCTAAAAAATGTATTTGCAACATAGGTTAGGTTAGGCGAAATTTCGAAAAACCGACAATTTTCTGTAACGCTATAGCAGTTGCGCCCCCTAGCTGTGAAGTTAAAAACTTGAAAATATTTTAAATCAATTTATTTTGGTCTATATACAGGGTGTTCCTAAATAAGTGTCGCAACGGAAAACTGTATATTTCTCTTGAAAAGAGAAACATTTTATTCCTCTTCTATTTTTCTCTCCGGGCTTTCATTTTCGAGATACACGGTGTCAAAACTTTTTTTCAGATTTTTGCCAATATCTTAGGAACCGTTTGAACTACAGAACTGAGCTTTTGTACACACATTACCACTATTAATAGCTACTTGTTGCAAATATTGTTGAATTTCGTTAAACTTGTTAATTATTACTAATCTATCTTTTGAATTACAAAAGATTTTCGAAATTTTAGCAAAATGTTTGTTTTTGTTCATAAAAAGTCATTTTTCTTGAAAACGGTTGACTTTAGAGCAATGTACCAAGAGAACTTTTTTTGTGTAAAATTCGTTGGCGCTTCAGAATTTGCTTTCAAATGTCAATTTTTCCAGTGGCGTAAAAGTTAGGGAGGAAAAACCCTTACGATACCTTAAAATCTCCACCACTGGGCACGTTCAATGAATTCGAGAAGGGTGCAAAAAAGTAGCTATTAATAGTGGTAATGCGTGTACAAAAACTCAGTCCTGTAGTTCAAACGGTTCCTATGATATTGGCAAAAATTTTTTAAAAAATGAAAGTTTTGACACCGTGTATCTCGAAAACGAAAGCCCGGAGAGAAAAATGGAAGAGGAAAAGAATGTTTCTTTCTACAAGAAAAATAACAGTGTTCCGTTGCGACACTTATTTAGGAACACCCTGTATATTAGACTCATATCTATGTCTACATCAATAAGAGAATTTATATTCACAATTTCAGATACAGAATATATGTTTTAAAAATGAATATTAAATCAATTCGTCAAAAAACGTTATTTTTTTGCTGTTATAACAATTTTCCACTTATTACTATAAAAAAAAAATTATTTTTCGCTTGATTTACTTTCTTTAAGGTCTTATCTTAATTCTTTGATTTGACAAAAACAATTTTTTTGTACATTAAACTTTATTTAACAATAAATTTCACGGATTTTTCATGAAATATTTAAATTTTTTGTTATTTTTTGTCTTTTCAACTATTTCAATTTTNTATTTTTTGTACATTATTAAACTTTATTTAACAATAAATTTCACGGATTTTTCATGAAATATTTGAATTTTTTGTTATTTTTTGTTTTTCCACTATTATTTCAATTTTTTAAGAAAAATAAAATGCACCATCTTAAAGTAGCGATTTTAAGCTTTAAAAAGTGTTCTCATAAAGTTTCAATATCATATTTACAACTATAATTTTATATATATAAAGTATGGCCTAAAAAGTTAAATTTGTGATTTTTTAAAATTATTGAATATGTTGGGCTCAATATTTTTCAAATTAAATTTTTAAGATTTTTTTCATATCGCTCACTGTTTCAATCGTCATTTGAAGAGTAATCTATGAAAATTACAAATATTTATTTTAAAAATTAAAAGAATGAGAGCTATTTTATTATTATTGTACAAAATTATAGAATGACGTAACTTTGTATACGTACTATATATTTTTTTTTTCTCTCAAGTTTAAACACATAAAATTTTGATAGCCGAATGACTTCTTTCATTTAAATTTTTGTGAGGTCGATTTGATCAATTAGATAAAAAGTTATAACAAATTTAGTGTAGCGCGCTCGGGACCGCGCGCACTTCGAGAGCTATACATACTTGGGGGTCCGCCCGTCTCATTTTTCGTACGTTAGGAACAAAATTCTACAGCCCTCAATTCGCATTTTAGAAAAAAACTTTATTAACCTTTTTTTGTAAAATTTCCTGTTCTTTCGAATGGGAAAATTATATTTTTTTATATATTTTGCAAAAACTGTAATTTTGCAACTAATTTGTTAAGTAAATAATTTAGCGTACACTCTACAGTTGGTAACTTTTTATATGTTGTTTCTGACAACTTTACAAAGCGAAAAATAAAAAGTTCTCTCTTCCCGTAATTTTCGCGAAGACAAAATCTAAGTTGACTCCACTATAAATTCTTTACAGGAACCTATGCTGAAGCATACTCGTATATCTGTTTCTTCTTCAGTACTGTTACTATCATGAACATTAATTTGTAATTAATTCCCAACTTTTTTCGCGCAGTTTATACGGACGTTCCCATTTGGAAGGTTGTTTGATAAACAGGGACGGACTCGGATTATTTGCGTAAGCGTTCATTCGTCGGTAAACTAATTTGATTTACTATCAGCGTTTTTTTATCACCTGAAAGCGTATTAATGCGAACGTTGATTATATGAAAACGATGTGCCATGTTTATAATTCATAACTATACGCAAAGCGTTCCGTTTCGAGCTACAGCGGCTAATTTAGAATCATTATCGTGGTTATTATAACAGAATGAAGTAGAGGCATGACATGGTTCGATTATAGTTTTCCTTTACATGCATCGACGTGGCCGAGGTGCTTAGGGAGAATGTGGCATTCCAGTCAGACGTAATTTTGTATGGACATTATAGAAACGGGGGTAATTACACAGTGCGAGACCGACAATGAAGATAAATAAGGTGCTTTGTAATTCTTTAGTACTTAAGGTTAAAGGTGAAGTGTTTCTTTTTCTGTAATTACGTTTTGTGTGGCGTTCGTGAGAAAGGACGGAGCAGCCGTAAACGGTTAAAGCCTAGTTATGAATTTTATATCAAATTATTATGGGAGCCGGAACCCTAATAAAATATTTATGTAGAGTGTAGTAGTCATGGAAGGTGGAAAAGCTTTTCAAAAAAAAAAACTCGTACGAAAGCGAGCCATTGTTTTCGATCTACGGGATATAATATTGTCATTTTTGTCTTTTTATATAGCCAAAAATGGTAGAGATCAAAGTTTTAGGAAATTTCTTACGATCTTAAAGGAAGATGTAAAAAAAATCGAATTTTGTACTTCACAGACAAAGTCCATTTACGATAAGTTGCCAGGTTGTAATTTTTTCAGGATATTTAGGAAGACTAATTTTTGATAGCGAATCCAATTTATTAAAATGACCTAAAACCACAAATCCATTTACATAATTTAGGAAACAGTCAAACAATTTATTTTAATATGATTACTGCAGTTAGTGTTCTTTAAGTATTTTTATTCAAACGTAAGATTGTGTTGACTTTCGGTGAATCATGGAAATAACAGTATTATACAGGGTGTAAAAAAAGAGTGTAAAATATTTAAGGAGGTAATAGTATGAACCAAAATAAGCAGAAAAGTCTCAATAAACATGGGTCCGCAAAGTAACGGTTGCGGAGATATGGAATCTTTCATGTTTTTTAGCCCCTTTTTTATTTTGCAAAAACGTTGTGTATTTTCTTATAATAGTTGGTTGATGTTTAGTGAAATAAGCAGTACGTATTTGACAGTTGTTCTCAGTGCACAAGTTTTCTTTCGCTATGGCTGGTTACTCTAACGCAGAATTAACAGACATGCATTTCATGTATGGTCGTGCTAATGGGAACGCCACCGAAGCGCGACGTCTTTATGTTGACGCTTATCCAAATCGCCAGATTCCTTCACAACGCATGTTTGGAAGAATTCACCAAAGATTGCGTGATACCGGTTCCTTGAGCAAACAGTGCCATTTATCCGGAAGACCAAGGTCGGTATCCACTCCTAGAGCAGAAGAAGAAATTCTAGCACTGGTAGAGCAGAATCCAGGTACGAGTGTGCGGAGAATATCAGCCGAGGTAGGAATTAGTGGTCCTCTTGTTTGGAGAATCCTTCACGAGCAACTGCTTTATCCATACCATGTGCAACGAGTACAGGCCTTAAATCCAATAAATGATCATCAAGCACGTTTGGTTTTTTGCCGCTGGTTTCTACGTCATGATGCTGAAGACCCTCGTTTTCTTGCAAACATTCTTTTTACTGATGAGGCCGGGTTCACAAGAAATGGAGTGTTTAATTTTCACAATACGCATATTTGGGCCGACGAAAATCCTCATGCTCTAATAGAATCTGGACATCAGGCACGTTTTTCATTAAACATTTGGATGGGTATTGTAGGTGACAGGTTTCTAGGTCCTGTTGTTTTACCAAACCGATTAACAGGCGCTGCTTACCTCAACTTTCTGCAGAACACACTGTATGAGTTTTTGGAAGACATTCCTTTGAATCAGAGGCAACAAATGTGGTTCCAGCATGATGGTGCTCCAGCTCATTTTTCCATGGCCGTTAGAGAGCATTTACACCAAACTTTTCCACATAGATGGGTAGGAAGGGCCGGACCTGTTTTATGGCCTCCAAGATCGCCTGATCTGAACCCTCTAGATTTCTTTGTTTGGGGATATTTGAAGACATTAGTGTATGGTACTCCTGTAAATAGCCTGGAAGAGCTGCAGCTACGGATTAATCAAAAGTGTCAAGAAATCCAAACCAAGGAGGGTGTTTTCGAAAGAGTTCGAATATCGTTGAGACGAAGATGTCGTGCCTGCTTGGAAATGGACGGAGGGCACTTTGAACATCTTCTGTAACTTTGTTTTTTGTTTGTTAAAAGCTTCCTTTGTCGGTTTATTCCTAATAAAATAAAATGTTTGAAAAACGAATAGTGGTCCATATCTCCGCAACCGTTACTTTGCGGACCCATGTTTATTAAGACTTTTCTGCTTATTTTGGTTCATACTATTACCTCCTTAAATATTTTACACTCTTTTTTTAACACCCTGTATTTTTAAGTAATTTATTCATCGACAACTTCATCATCTCTATCGTCAATATTCTTTTCATATACTCTAACATTTCTAACCCACCAGCTTCTGCATTATGACGGAATTTTGGTAGACCATACTTCGGCTGTTGCTTTTCCAAGAGCCTCTTTGCACATTGACAATGATTTTTCAGAAGAACTACCTTTAGTGCTCATGTGACCTCTATAATAATTTGTAGTTATGCTCCAAATGTACCGTAAACAAAATTTCACTGAAATTCACTCAATTTTACTCAATAATTTTACTCAATTTCTATCCACACTCGATTGAGTGAAATTTTCACTCTATTAGTATTAGCATAACTAAAACTTTATGAGCGAAACTATTGCAACAGAAGTGAGTGAATTTTACTCAAATCTGCGTTTCTGCTAACTATCAAGTGAGTGAATTTTGACTCTATTCTGAGTATGTAAAACCAATTAAGAAATTAACAGTTGAGTTTTTCTCTGATGATTTAAATTGAACTATTATTGAATTCGTAATTTTGTACTATGAAAATTTTCAAGGAAGATGGCGTCCTATATTCAATTTCATTAATATCTGGAGAGGTTTTGCTCCACTTTACATTCTACACAGATCTGTGTTAACTGATCGCACGAAAACATTGTCACAACAATTTAACTATCCGTTTATTTAATCAAATGTTAATCGAAACTCAATATATTTTGTTTTTCATTTTTGTAATCAAGCCTAATGCACTAAAAAAATTGCACTCAAATTTCACTCAATTTTATTCTTTAATGTATCAATTTCTGTCCACACCCGATTGAATTAAATTTTCACTCTATTAGTAAGAGTATAAATGAGTGAAACTATTGCATCAGAAATGAGTGAGTTACTACTAACAGATTTAACTATTATTGAGTCATTTTTTACTCAAACTTGAAACTAAATATTGGGTGCAAAAATAAATCACTCATAAATGATTAATTAGGATATACAGTGTTGAAATTAATTTATTTCGGGGCCTCCTCCTGTCCTGGCTGAGACTCGCCAGCTGAGACCTGCTGCCGCCTGTTCTCCTGACGATCACGCTTTTCTGGAGTATCTAACGAGCCGCTATCAACTGTGGTCGAGATTACAGAAGCAATATTGTAAGTGGTGCCCAATATTGAGTGAAAATTAGTGCTGGCAACTGAAATCGGTTTTTTTGATAGTCGGTTAACCGGTTTCGGATAATTCGGATTTTTACGAAATCCGAAAACCGGTTATTCGATTCTTCAAATATCCAATTATTCAAATAACCGATTATTCGATAATCTACTTCCTTTTTTTTAGACATCGATTTGTCCGATTGCAATTGACTTTTTTTTTTGGAGATTGATTTCTTCGTAAACAAATTTGACTTCCAGATTTTTGTAAAGACCTTTTTTTTAGACATCAATTTCTCCGGGCGGGTCTGTCTTTGTAAAGCACCGATTTTCAGATATCCGGTTTTGGCGATTCAAGTAACGGGTTATTCGAATAACCGGTTTTAGCAACTATTCGACTAACCGGTTTAATCTGAAATCGGTTTTTACGGAATCCGGTTAACCGGTTTCACTTTTTTCCGGTTTTTGCCAGCACTAGTGAAAACGTACTCAATAATTTCACTCAATAGATTCACTCATAACCTTTATTGTTTTCACTCACACCGATCTTTTTACTGTGTGTGGGGACGTTGGGAATAGACAAAGATAACGCACGACAACCATAGAATGGGGTGAAGTAGAAACGTAGACAAATCGAGTAGACAACCATAGAATGAGTTTATGTGAAGAATTTATTTAACTGCCGTACATATATTTGAGTGAAAGTATTCAGTTTTAGTTTAAAAATTATCATAAAATGAGTAAAATTATCAAATTGCTCGATATTGAGCGAAAATATACTCAATAATTTCACTCAATGGATTCATACCATACCTTTATCACACCCATATTTTTTATAGTGTAGAAAAAAAATAGTCTTTGAGGGCATCTACAAGATTATAAATTAATTTGTATAAAAACACTAAGGTTGAACTTTACCGCCGATCTTGTACGTTAATAAAAGAAAATCTATTTAGCAATTCCCGTTGAGGAATTCCAATAGCCGGGTATATCCTATCTAATTTAAAGGAAAGAAAATTTAAATAACTACGTTACACACTTTCCACTGCATTACAATGTTTATTAAAGCTAGGATTCCAAATGAGTGAAGCATAATCCACTTTGGACGTAACAAAAGAGTTAAAGTTGAGTATCATCAAAACCGATTGCATTTCGAATAACAGAGCCCAAGCTTCTGTACGCAGACAAAACAATATTATCAATGTACTTGTTAAAGGTTAATTTAAAGTCAAACAAAACCCCTATATCTTTCAACCCAACTGCAATCAAAGTGAATAGAAACTTTTTGTCTTACTGAAAGATAAAATATTACATTTGTTAATATTTAGAGGGAGCTTACTCAGACAAGATTACTATGAAATAGTAACAGTTGTTGACAATACAATTTCGTATTATCAGCATTAAGCAATGAGTAAACATCAAGATCAACAGTTATATCATTTGTAAATGAATTAAATGGAGGGCTTAGAAGCCAATCAGTGTAAGTCACTGAATATAGAAAATGAGAAAATTGGCTATTTGTAAAACTTGTAATAAAATAAAGATTCCCGTAAAGATACTAATAATTATTTTTCTTGAGATATAACATTTCATACATTCATACATTTCATACATTATCAAATTTAAGAAGAAACCTTCAATACGTAATAACTCAATTTGAAAAGTGACACATTGGCTCCTGAGCCCTCCAAATAACAGTAGCCTAGGTATTGGCCCTTGAGGCACACCAGATGAAGCCAGAAACAGATCAGATTTAAAACTGCTTTGTGTTGGATAGGTAGAAAGCTAAAAGTAAAATTAAAATTAATTTATTAAATTAATAAATTAAACTCATAAGTCGATGAGAACGATGTTTATCACAACAAAAAATTTAATCGTAAGGTGTTATTGTTATAATTTTTTAAAAATAAACGTACTAGTTTTGCCTTTGCGTTAGCGGCAATAATTACGTTACATATAGGCAGATAGGCGGCTAAATTATGTATACAATTTTCACGTCAAACCGGCCAAATTGACGCTTGATCTGATCGGGCCGAATTTAGCTTGTTACCGTGCAAATATCGGATGTCGTTACCGGGGGGATGGCGGCATAACGAATTTAATGGCAGTTTGTACAGTAAAAGCTTTAATAATATCTTAATCGGTCGGAGTTTACAAAGGACCCTATCCCAAATATTTATCGAAACTATTACACCTATCTCCATATAGGTTCGTGGTGTGCCGGTTTGATGGTTATTGGCATTTCCCCGTCGTAACAGTCGTACAGGGTAAAATAAATCGAGACGCCCAATTAGGGGCAAATAACTGATTCCTTTATACCGATTACATTGCGAGAAATAACTACTCTGTGAACTAATGGCCCGACTAGCATTGAATTATAAGCGTCTTAAAAACAAACTTGTATAAGGTCCATTTTTAGTTATCGAACTAGGCAATGAAATTATTTTGGAAATTATGAAATTATACTTGAAATGAGGTTTTTGTTTGTAGGTCTTAAATTGTCGGATTAGAATGAATGATTCTCTTCGTTAGATTTAAGCCACCACTAATTTTGATAATAATTTTTATTACTGTTTTTATCACTGTATAATTTTCAGAAAATCTATTTTTTTTTATTGATCTAAAAGATGCTTTGAACCTTCAAGAGTAAGGGGAAAAAGTTTTATGCCTGTACAAATTTTTTTTCTTTGAAATTTCGAGCTCTTTCTCAAGAGCATTGGACGGCTTCGAAACGACTACCTAGTGCACATGGATACCTGCAGAAAGGCTATAGCCTAATGACTTACCTTTTGATTAATGTAGCAGATATCTCAAAACTTTAAAGACGTTTTTATCGAAATACATTTTTTTAAAACGTAGCATAATTCCAACAATGTTCATTTTATTTACTCCAAATTTTGACCATATCTTTAAAGTAACACTCCGAAGAGAAATACGTACGGATTTTTCGCACTGAAAGAAATGGGTTTATTAAACTGTTTATCTAGAATAATGTGTATAGCGCATATTAAAACTTTTATAACCAATATACAACTTTTATTAAAAAAAAAGCAATCATCTCCATACTCATTTTTCAATCAGTTTAACTGGAAGGTGCTTAATACACCTTATGCATCTATGAAATAAAGGTTATAATGAATGACTTATACATTATTAGATGTTATAGACTTTATATTCCAATTGTATAGTAGGGAATATTTGTTGTATAAAGACCAGTATCCGAATTTGTATATAACAATTGTATTAACAGAATTATTCGTTCTTATACTGAATATGTTTCCGTTTTTAACGTGTAAAACGCATCTTATAATGGTTAAGTGATCGTCACCTCTCGGTGCATAATCGGTTATGATCGTTGTTAAGTTATATTCATAGTCTTGTAATAATAATCATATGTCAGACCCGAGAGCGAAGTGCGCCGACTCAATAAGAAACCTGGCTATTCCAACCGCTGATTTAGGGTTCGCCGCTCGAGCGGCCCTTCTAAGATTTCAGTAGCATGCTATGCATGAAGCAGAACGGTACTCAACTATCTTATACAGTCCACTTTTATTGTCCATACATGTTCAATCATTGTCAAAATAAACACACAAAACCACAACGTCTTTATTATCTTTACTCAAGAAGAGAAAATACAACAATCGTAAAATTTCCGACAGTCTGCTGTGCATCGACTTACACACATCTAGTTTGATGAAAATGGACAGTATATGCACATGTTTTGTGGGATACATGATCATATCGCGTTGTGTGAAATGGAAAATTATTATGTAAGTATCTAACTGTTTTATGGCTTGTAATTGTTTTGTTTTTTCAAATGTAAATCTTGTCTAAATCTTAAAAAATTATTATTTTGTAGGTCCTATTAGAAATCGCTGATGTTAAGTTTTACATAAGATGGAGGAACAGAAGGTTAACGGTGACAAAGAAAAGCATGGGTACACAGTCAATCAACCAGAGGAAATACAATTATATGGAAAGAAGCTCAACCTTTCTGGGAATGCTTCATTCTTAAGGTGGAAAAGTTATAGTGCAAATTCTCATGTAATACAAGAAAATACGGGTGCATCGTTGCTAAGAAAATAAACTGGACAATTTTGGGAGCGATTTGTCATCATTTTTAGTGCTTAAAAGTATGTTTTATGTATGTTTACATTAGAACCTTAGCTTGTAATTACAGTTATCCAATAAAATTCCTGAAAACTTAATGACATATGTTTTTAACTCATACAGAGTATACAACAGTTTAATACATTTATTATTATAAAACTTATAACCAGTACTAGATGTTCTAATAACGATATGGAACACTTAATAACAGTTATTGCTATTATTTCGTAAAGGGTATAAAAAACGTTGTATACTAGTTATACAATAATTTAATAAAGAATAAGGTTTATAGTCACTATACAACTGTGCTAGCAATACGCGTTTTATATCCAATATTCACCTGTTTAACTGTCACATATAGTATACAATGGTCTTATAATGGTATATAGAATTCTAATAAAGAATAAAACGCATTTCTTTCAGTGCGATAAGTTGATTTTAACATTACTTTTTGACAAATGATTGCCCCTTTGTCAAAAACTTAACTTTTTACTATTGTTTTCAAATCTCCCTACGTACTTCTGTAACCATATTCATGAGAAAATTCCTTGTTTCTTACCATATCCAAATTTCCGTCAGTTACACTGCGTGCAGCATAGCGCCTCAAATTTAATATGCCTCTCGAGAATGGCTCCAGCAGTCAAAATCTACAGATCACTTTTTCTCAGAATCTGTAACTAGCCTAGACGAACATTTCACCTCGTCTCGCATTCCTTGCTGTCGACTCGGCTAGCCTCCCTCTTCCTCCAGACGCTCTCGAACCACAAGCGCGCGCTTTATTCAAATTCAAAAGGAATGGTAATTTTGTAATGGGTTATATTTGGTGATTAAAACGAAATTGTTACTCATAAAATGATGTAAGGAGATAAAAGATAAACTACATTGCGTAGTGATAATTTATAAATGTGCTATTGTTACATCTCGCCAAAGTAACTTACGTATAGTCCGTACAGTACCGTTGAAACATAATTCTAAGAAAATTATCGGAACTACTGTAGCAGAGGCGTGCTTTGACATTTTCCGCCAGTCTTTTTACCTCGGGTGTCGAATGCGGTTAATTCCGAGCAAGTGACGCAGGGGTCTTTTTGGAATTCTATCTCGACAAATATCATACGGACTGTACTTATATTAAGGGGTAATTTGCTTATTTTTTAAAAACTGAACTGTATATAATAGAAAATGTTTTCTATTTACTGTATATCTGAAAGTTCTAATAAATCTGTAAAAGCAAAATATGCAAAATATACAAACAAATTTATTTATGTTCCTCAAAAACCTGGAATATATATAATTTTTTCTTCTAGTTTATTTGCCATGACATTGTAATTTCCTTTAATTCCTCAACCTTTGTTTTATAAATTAATTAAGATTATGCCTGTATATGTAATATATAAAAATATTTGCCATTTCTGGTTTAGCTGTTCTTACACGCATTCCAATCTACCTAATTAAAAATACATAGCGGAGTTAATGAAAAGGAAAATGTAAGTACATATTTATTTATCATATTCCCTGACATAATTAGAAAGGCGTAATTTATTTAGCATTTCCGTCAGATTTATAAAATATTGTTGTGATTAAACTCTCGATACGGATGATGTAAATCATCAATGGTTCATTGATACATGCACTTTAAATACCAAGCGAGTTCCAACGAAAATCGAAATTGTGTTGTGAATCCTTATACAAAATGAATACAGCGTAAAAAAATGAGCAGATTTTCACTCAAAATCAACACAATTTTTTAGTTTAGTCCACATCCAATTGTTTTATTTTATTATTTTTTATTTTTTAGTGTTATAACAAACTCAATATAGTAATATTTAGCAATATGTTTTATTTTTTGCTTACACAACAAAACTACATGCAGGAAAAAAGTCGAAAAACCATAAACAGTCCCTCCAAACTGAGCAGGGTAAAAGTGAAACACTCTGTAGATATTTCATATTTATGCTATGAACACGAAAGCAAACAAAAAACTACTATTGTGTCAGAATGAATAAACTAAATTGAGACAGAAATCCTGTAGATAAAAAACATGTGTATTTGAAAATTTTCTGATGTTCAGATTTATCTCCAAAGAGTCATCGAGACATTAATCTATTTTTAAATCTGATCCTTTGGAAAAAAAAAGTAAATCTAAACAGTACGTCAGTAATTCTACAAAACTATTTGTACCAATAAACCACAAATTGGAAATTCGTGATCTTCAAAAGTTACTACAGCCCTTGTCAGTCGCATAAAATCAACGTTTTGCATTTCCGAGAATGTCGCAAGTCGCGCTTTATATAAATCAGAAGACGACTCGGAAATAATAAAACGTGCGATTCTCTCAAATTCCTCTATTTTCTTAACTTTACCGACGCGAGAGTACTCTACCTACTGAATTAAACTACGAAATGTACAAGGCGTATCAGAATTAAGCCGCAATCTTCGCCAGTAGAAATACTTTATTGCAAAAAAATTTTATCTTCGTTTTTCGAGTACACGCAAAAAATATTTTCTTGAACCAAAACACGTTAGGTATTTCTAAAGGACAATTAACAATGTTACATCCGTATATGGTGGCTGTTAATCATTGCCTTCAAATGATTAAACTAGCAGAGAGCGACCATTTCAATAGTACCTGTTTTAATTTTCCTAAATACGTCCCTATGTACTTTACATAGTGGCCGTAGTATCAGCTAAACCAACTCAATGTCAGAGATCATTGACACTAAGAATAGTAAGTTTTTGTAAACTTGAAATAATTTTTAAAAATATTTTATATCAATTAGACTAGAAAGTATTTTTTTATGTACGTTTTTTGGAACAGCATAGAGAAATGAACGGTGTATTTCGCTATTTCACTTCAATAATAATTAGTTATTTTTTTAGATTTTTAGGCCGGTTAGATTGGTGACATTGATTAGGTTGCTTCTAATTTCGTATATCAGTGTTGAAAACAACTTTTAAACAAATTTCTTATGTATTTACAAATTTAAATGCCTTTTTGTTGAAAAGGTATAGCAAGGTATACCTATTTTAAGCAGAAAAGTGGGTGGGAAAGATTTTTCCAGCCCAAAGTGCAACACACGGTGGCACAATAAAGTTTTGGCAGTTTAAATGCGTCGTAATGGTCGCTTGTGGCGCCCTCTAGAAGATACAACAAAATCGTAGACAAATTCGAATTTCTCATCCATCCCAAAAAACCCCCGGATACGAAATTTCACGAAATTAGCTCGAAGTAGTCGAAAGATATTAAAGTTAATGTTTTTTTTTTTCAATTTTAACACCCTGTATCTCGAAAAGTAAGCGTTTATGAGCAACATTATATGTGACTTTTCCCCATTAATTTTCGTTTTAGAATCTAAGTTTCCTTTAACAGACACCAATTTATTTGTATAGGTAGATAAGGCTACAATTTTAAAATAAACTTGATTAGATAAAAATAGTTGAATAAAAAGAACCCTTGATTAAACCTTTTAAAAGTTTGGTTTAGTCGTCGTTCTTTCAAGTTTATTTCATTGGCAAAATATCAAAGTAAACAGAACAAAAAGCTGAAACTATGCCGCAAATATGTATTTTCAGGCAATATCTCAAAAAAAAGGTTTTTATTGATAACTTCTAATTCTAAAATAATGTACATGAAAAATAGTTGCTTTGTTGGGGACCGCCTAGTCGGGTATCTTGGCCGGTGGATTTCGATCTGCCGAGGTAAGCGTCACTGACGCAGGCTGGAATTTGGATGGGTGACCTAAGGCAGGCTCGGGGACGTGGTTGTGGCAGCCTACCAGAGACCTGGGTCGCTCAACATTTTCCGCATGCGTGTGGTCCCCGATCAATGGTAATGAGAACAGAGCAAAGAAAATCTCTGTAACTCAAGACCATGCTATCATACATAAACTGTACAAGACTTTGCCACCAAGCCACCCGTGTAGTAAATAGGATGGTTTGAAGAAAAGTACTCGAGTAATGAAGGAGGGTGTACAAGGGGCCTAATAAAGCCGACATACATACATACATACATAGTAGCTTTGTTAATTTTTAAATTAATTTAAATGTTCAGTTGGACTTTTGCAAGTACTTTTTCCTGTCACGCGTTTTACTATTTAATTTGAATTAAACCATATCGAAACATAATCGAGTTGGCCAAAAATTTGGTGAAACACTAAGGTCGCAAAGGGCACAAAACACCTATATCAGTTTTCTATCACTCCTTGGCCTGTATAGTCTTTCCGATATCAATTGAAGAACCAAGACGTTGACAGTATGTACCAGGTTCGGTCGCTGACGTAGCCCATACCCATATACAGGTCTGGTCGAACTAAACGTGGTGGTGGTAGAAATGTATACGCCCAGTTGAAGAATGCAAGCGCGGGCAAACGATTTTAAGCACACCTGCATTGGGCCACTGGGCAATAAATCTCAGCTGTTGACAAGTGTTGACAAATTACCCAGAAGTGCAGTGCAGCAATGCCGAATTGGTGTGATTCAGGTAATTTTAATTTTCTATAGACACCTATTAATCATTGATATTATAATTATGAAAGGAGAAATAATATTATTACAACATGGCATTTTGGAGACCTTTTGAAACGAAATAAAACGAAATTTACCATCAATATAATAAAATTGTTTGAGGACATAAATAATTAAAATATGTTGTTGGTCAAATGAACATATGATAGAAATTTTCTACACATTATATACAACTTATTATAATTTTTTACCTTTAGCAGAAAACTTTATTAGGGACGCTTATGAAAGTCATTCGATTTTATTGCTAGGCGTTTTTTTGCATGTTCAACTGACTTCTGAAATACTATGCCTTGTATTCCAACCAAATTGGGCCACCCCGTATAAGGTTTAATTATTGTAAGATGCACCGATTTCCACCGACGAAGTTCAAAGCGGGTAATAAGAGTACGAACAGAGCATGGATTTGGGGCGGCAAAATGACGACGAGATAGGGCGTACGGTTAACGTCGTCACATGCCAGATGAAAAGGCTAAGGAGCACTTACTAACAGGTGCATTGTGGCTGGGAGACCGACTGTGTGCAGCGGGATTATATAAACTCGGTGGAAGTTGATATCGTCGCCGTGATCCGCCCGGCGAGTTCCCATTCGATTTTGGGAATTGTCCTGCACCGGAACACGCCGTGTAAACAACCGCAAGAAGTTGGTTCATCTCGGGCACATAGACGTATAACAGAATGTGCCGCGAATTAATTAAAATATAAAAACTGTACAGTCTTCGTCTGGAAAATTTTCATTATTTCAGAGAAAAAACAAAGAAAAGGGTCTCACACTTCCTGTGATAGATTTTGTAGGTCTCTCAGTTTCATTTATAAGATTATTCCACTTTGCTTTGAATTTTTTTTGCCCTTTAGTTTTTTTTAATATCCCTTACATTGACTTTTTTGCTTTTTTATACAGGGCGTATCTAAATAACACTGAAAAAATGTAAGGGGCTATTCTCTGATGGAAATTAATAGGGGTATTTGGTATAATCTTTGGTCTATGCTGCGATAAAACAAATTAAGCCAAATATGACAGCCGAGCCTGATTTAATACATGCATTTTTTATAAGGGACTGTGCCTCTGCGTTTGCTGCCCCATTAACAACTATCTTTAATTTATTAATAAAAACTTCTTGTTATCCTGAATGTTGGAAATTATCTAGAGTGTGTCCAGTGCACAAGAAGGGCAGTAAGAATGTATTGGTTAATTACAGGCCAATTTCTATTATTTGCAATTTTTCCAAAATACTTGAGATTCTATTACATGGCTTTTTATACTGTTAATGAACTGTCGGGGCTGTTGTCGTGGGAGCAACACGGTTTCATTAAGGGCAGATCCACTGTTACTAACTTATTAACGAGAAACTTGACAAGATGAAACAAATCGATGTTATCTATACCGAATTCACTAGAGCTTTTGACGGACTCGACCACCACCTCTTGCTGTACAAACTAGATGGGTTTGGCGTGTCCGAATCACTTTTGCAACTTTTTGAATCGTATTTACAAAATAGGTATCAGTTTGTTCACCATCGTGGTTTTAAATCGCACAAGTTTCATCAAATATCTGGTGTGCCTCAAGTATGTATACTCGGATCTTTGCTCTTTGTTCTTTTTGTAAACGACATCATGGTTGATCTACAAGTACACCATTTAATGTATGCAGATGACCTTAAACTATTTTGCGAAATAAACACCATTGCCGACTGCTATATGTTACAGAATGCCCTTAATGTCTTTAGTCTGTAGTGTCTAAGCAATAATTTAACGCTAAATGCCTACAAAAAAAAAATGTACTATTTGATTATAAATTGGATAATATAATATTGCATAGGCCCGATTACATAAAAGACCTTGGAGTTACATTTGACCCTACATTATCTTTTACAAAACATGTAGACATAATTGCGTCATCTGCTTTCAAGAATATGGGGTTCATGATAAGGAATTCCAAAGGCTTATCAGTATTTCCACACTACGATTGCTCTGTACTACCTTTATTTGTTCTAAATTAGAATATGCATCAATAGTCTAGAACTCCATTTATGCTAATCAAATTGCAACTTTGGAAAGAGTACAGCGTAGGTTTATGAAATCAGTTGTGTACTTATTGGATGCTACATATCCCCCTCGGGGTTTTCCGCATGATCTATTACTTGAGCGTTTCAATATTCATGTCCTTGCTAAAAGAAGATCTGTTTTTCAAGTAATGTTTTTGTATAAAGTTCTACATAACATTTTCGACTGTCCAGGTGTTTTAAGTAATATTAATATCAAAGTACCACGACTATCAGCTAGAAGTAATAATGTTTTTATTCTACCCGCAGCACGTAGGAACATCCTAGTAGCATCATTAAATTGTTTCCAAGTACAGTGAGATGGAATATAATGTCGATCTTTTTTGTTGTTTGGCTAATGATATAAAAAATGCTTTACTTATGTAGTCATATTTGTCTTTTATAGTTTGTTTCCTTTTTATTTTGTTCTTTATATTTGTGTTATTTGTAATTCTGTACTATTTTTATTTTTTTTCTCTATTTTTTCATAGTTAATTTTTCTCTTTTAACTTTTTATATTTTATTACTAGACTTAACATATCCTGTTAATGGGCATCGCCTGTTGGATGTGTATTTTAAATAAATAAATACTTAAATATATTTTTTTAAAAAACCCCTGAAAAGTTACGCCCCTCCAAAAATTTCTTTTTTATCTTCAATGTCAAAAAACTACACTTTTTGAAATTTTGTCAACCCTGAAATATTTTTGTAAGGGGTTGAAATAATCAAACCCTAATAATTGATTTATTAGTTTAATAAAGTAATACCTAATGATAATTTTATTTATTTATTCATATAAATTACATTTTTGTAATTAAGGGCTGGTTTTTTCAACAGTCAGGTAAATCTAACTGTCAGTTAATCCTTTGTCCGACTCTCTTTTACATACGTGTTTTGGGAGACAGATATAGATAACTGGGAGATAAATTTACCAAGAGGCGAAAAAATCCTGCCTAAGTAAACTCGGCTACGCATTGGCATCAAATTTGTTTCCAGGGTTTCGATTCAGGGTGATATATCACAAATTTTTTCCGACATGTAATGAATTCCGGTGGCTAAAGATAGCAAAACCATCCGCAGAGAATCGCTGGGATTACCCGCCGAAATATCAGGAGATTTCCCATTAATTAATGTTCCCATTGACCCACTTTCATTTGTGGTGCCTTTTTTATTTTAAGCGGCAAAATAAACAGGTCATTTCCCGCTGGCTGGTGTTTACCTGATCGATGACAAAACGGCCCCCACCAGCGTTTTCAACCAAAAGGTGCAATATTAATCGGCCTACGATTGTTTTGTGGGGGAAAAGACCAGGTTGTAAGACTAAATATGTTTGGTATCACATAGCGCTTGTTGCAAAATTGATAGGGTTTATCACGGTGCATTGATTTTGTCTCTTCATTGTCAATTGGTTTGAACCGTGTATTATTGTTGAGAATAAAAATTAAAACAACGTTTCGTCTAAACAAAATGCCACATTATTCGTGTAGATGTCGCTACACAGAATACATTTAAAGTGGTAGTAAAAATTGACAATATTCTAGAATTTTTATGACCAAAAAAAATTCTATAAAAGTGTGGTTCTCTGTAGCTTCCACTAATTCGTAATTTGATATTGGGATAGTTTATGTAGGTCGTATATACTTCTGGATACAAGTTTTTGCTTTTTTAATAGAACACTGTCTTTTGTTCAATTGTTTTTCTTAAAACAAAATTTTCAGGTTTTCTAGTGACATTAGGCTTGCCAGATCTCCGGTTTTTTTTTGGGCGTCAATTATACAAACGGGTCATGTCTCCGGGTTTGTCATGAAATTGATCTGGTAACCCTAAGTGACATACAACTTAAATTAAAAATAAAAAAAGTTGTTAGAATGACCATTTTCGGTAAGACGCCCTGTACATTCGTACAAATATGTTTACAATTCTTTCGACTGAATCTTCTAGTAGCTAGTATAAACTCAATGGAATATTGTCTGGCAGTTAAATTATCAGTTAATATGTATTTTTAGAAATGTAAACGATATAACCGACAACTAAGTTGTTTTCTGAAGGCTATATTAATAATTTTCGATCGTTCGAATCTTCGACTTCTGGACTAATGAGAAGTACCTAGTGTAAAATGCAATATAAAATTATCATGTCCACTGTCTGACTGAGGATATATCGAGCTAACTATAGTAAGTGGTTGTTCATGAAATATTGCTTAATTGCATTTGTGAACTACTTATTTTTTACCGGTACGATATCTATTTCAACTAAACTGAATAACAAACATATTCGGAAAAATTAATGAAAATATCTTAAATAGTTTTATTCTAATATAACTTAAGTTAAAGAAATGTTGAACAAAGCGTGCTTGAATATTTGATCAGTGTATTTATGAAAAGGCAACAAAGTAAAAATTAACATAGGTACTTCAGTAAATCTGTAAAGAAATAATCATGTGTTTTATAAAATGCAAAAATACTAAATATTTATAAATAAATTAATTATTTAATATTTGGTTATTCCATTTTAATTTCCTTGTGTAAACTATTGCACAATGTATTGCCTTAATAACGAGCGTTCAAATAAAAACGTGGTCAAGTTGGTTCTGAAAATTTGGACGTAGGGCGTAGCGTATAGCAAATGAATTTAAACGTCATCTGTCAAAGCGCTATATCGCCGCTATCAATTTGAATATTTTCGTTTTAAAAAGCGTTTAAAATGGTGTTTTCTCAAGAACAAAAAGTGTTTATCATAGAGTCCTACTTTAGAAATGGACTCATCTTAGAAAATGTCTTTAATTCTTTGAGGAACAGGTGTGAAAAGTGCTTGGAACAAGGAGGGGGACACTTTCAGCAGCTGCTTTAATTTATTGTTATAACAAGGAGGGGGACACTTTCCGCAGCTCCTTTAATTGTTTGTTATTGTTATCACGATTATTCTTTAAAATAAAGTTATATAGTCATTAACGTTATTGAAACTGACAGCTGCTATACAGCTCGTTGAGAAGTGAGGTTAAGTTGGTCGCTATAAGCTACTCCCTACGTCCAATGTGTCAGAGCCAACTTCCACCACGTTTTTATTTGAACGCTCGTTAGTTAGAAAACATATTTTTTAAATGTCTGAAACATTTTTTTTTTTCAAAGAAAAATTCTACTTAAAAAAATCATCGCACAGAGTTCTGTCGGTAATCATTTTTTTCGTTTTGACATATACTTTTTGGTGAAATAAGAAAATCTGTAACCACAGTTCAAAAACATGTTCAAAGATGCAAAAAAAGAAAAATGACTCTTGCAGCAATGAATTTTTTAGTAATTACTGTTGATAGTTTATTTAAATTTAAAGAAAATTCAAAAACTGATTACACCATTTGTTTGTACGGAAAAAATGCAAAAGAAACTGTGTCTTTAGAAACATTTAGGTACATTTATAGTAATAGCCCTGGTAGCACAATCGCGTGCAATTCTATTACAAGTTGTTTCAAGTTTACTGGAAATAGCCGAATTGTGTCAGATTGTTTTGTGTCTATTGCTGAAATTTATATAGTTTCTTATGCAAGATACATACATACATTTTACAAGTATCTAACTTAATACTTGCACCAGACTTAACCAAAAGTACTTGAGTTCAAAAGAGTAAATTAGTATAAGTCAACGTGTTGCAGACATAGTCACTTGCTTTAATTTACCCTTTTGTGGTCAAGTGCCCTTAATCAAATCCATTGAAAGCTTTGATCAAAACAATTGCACAATGAATCTTGCAGTAAACCTGATGCAGATTTCAGCAGTAGGTACACTGCAGTCTTGTATAAGTGTCTTGTGCAAGATTTTGCTACCAGGGAGACATTTCGTTTTTTGTTCTATTATATTTAACTTCCTTTCCGTCAATAACAACCCTTGTCGCATTGTTGCCGTCATTTTTGGAACGCATAACATCTGCCGAAGTTGGTGAATAATTTGCACAATTTACGGATGTCTCTTTTTGTAAGGGACAGCTATATTTTCCTTGGATTTTCCTTGCAATATCAAGTTTGTTAGATATAGACTCCTAAACATAAACTTTCTGCTACAGAGGAGCTCTTCCATCCACCATGCTGTTTAATGGTTGTAAGATCAGCACCTTTATTGGACAATAAAGTTGTTGAAGTACGCCTCATACAATGGCCAATATATGCTTCTGGATTTGCGTTATTCAGGAATGAAACGTTAAATATTCTTTATCGGAAACCCCAGTCAAAAATTCTTCAATTGTGCTCTTTCCAATACTGCAGTTTTTTTTTGCTTTTTATTCTCTCGATTCATCAGTTGTCATTTAAGCAGTAAGCTTGTTATATTTTCCAATATCTAATTTTGTAGACCTTTATAGTAGCCTTCAACATCAAATACTTCGACCACACAGATGAAAGTGCATATATTTTTTTTTCAAATTTAAAAAATACGATAGCATTACTTCTTTATTTATTCACTGAAAGAAATGCGTTTTATTCTTTATTAGAATTCTATATGCCATTATAAGACCATTGTATACTATATGTGACAGTTAAACAGGTGAATATTGGATATAAAACGCGTATTGCTAGCACAGTTGTATAGTGACTATAAACCTTATTCTTTATTAAATTATTGTATAACTAGTATACAACGTTTTTTATACCCTTTACGAAATAATAGCAATAACTGTTATTAAAGTGTTCCATATCGTTATTAGAACATCTAGTACTGGTTATAAGTTTTATAATAATAAATGTATTAAACTGTTGTATACTCTGTATGAGTTAAAAACATATGTCATTAAGTTTTCAGAAATTTTATTGGATAACTGTAATTACAAGCTAAGGTTCTAATGTAAACATACATAAAACATACTTTTAAGCATTAAAAATGATGACAAATCGCTCCCAAAACTGTCCAGTTTATTTTCTTAGCAACGATGCACCCGTATTTTCTTGTATTACATGAGAATTTGCACTATAACTCTTCCACCTTAAGAATGAAGCATCCCCAGAAAGGTTGAGCTTCTTTCCATATAATTTTATTTCCTCTGGTTGATTGACTTTATACCCATGCTCTTCTTTGTCACCGTTAACCTTCTGTTCCTCCATCTTATGTAAAACTTAACATCAGCGATTTCTAATAGGACCTACAAAATAATAATTTTTAAGATTTAGACAAGATTTACATTTGAAAAAACAAAACAATTACAAGCCATAAAACAGTTAGATACTTACATAATAATTTTCCATTTCACACAACGCGATATGATCATGTATCCCACAAAACATGTGCATATACTGTCCATTTTCATCAAACTAGACGTGTGTAAGTCGATGCACAGCGGACTGTCGGAAATTTTACGATTGTTGTATTTTCTCTTCTTGAGTAAAGATAATAAAGACGTTGTGGTTTTGTGTGTTTATTTTGACAATGATTGAACATGTATGGACAATAAAAGTGGACTGTATAAGATAGTTGAGTACCGTTCTGCTTCATGCATAGCATGCTACTGAAATCTTAGAAGGGATGAGCTCGTGCGGCGAACCCTAAATCAGCGGCTGGAATAGCCAGGTTTCTTATTGAGTCGGCGCACTTCGCTCTCGGGTCTGACATATGATTATTATTACAAGACTATGAATATAACTTAACAACGATCATAACCGATTATGCACCGAGAGGTGACGATCACTTAACCATTATAAGATGCGTTTTACACGTTAAAAACGGAAACATATTCAGTATAAGAACGAATAATTCTGTTAATACAATTGTTATATACAAATTCGGATACTGGTCTTTATACAACAAATCTTCCCTACTATACAATTGGAATATAAAGTCTATAACACCTAATAATATATAAGTAATTCATTATAACCTTTATTTCAAAGATGCATAAGGTGCTTACTTCCAATTAAACTGATTGAATAATGAGTATGGAGATGATTGCTTTTTTTTAATAAAAGTTGTATATTGGTTATAAAAGTTATAATATGCGCTATACACATATTCTAGAATATTCTAGATAAACAGTTTAATAAGCCCATTTCTTTCAGTGTTGTCATTACTCTCCGTTTTCCCTCCGTTCGTTAAATTCGGCGAACAACTTTTCGTAATGTTCCCTGGAATTCGTTGGCAATAAATGGAAAATTGCTTCTTGAGTTTCTTCAAAAACATCCACAGGAACACAATTTCTTTCTTGCATTCTTACCAAATTCAGGTAGAACTGTTTATTAAATAATTGTTAATAAACAACCTACCATAGCAACCAGTAGGTATAACAAAACCTACCACGTAATTATTGTCATGTATACCTATATTTTTTTAAAATATAATGATTTAGATTACGTATTTATTTGTGTTTTAGAGAATCGATAAAAACTACTGTCGTCTCATTTCAACTTTTTCGCGGTCTTTAAATTTCCGCTCATCTGAATTATTACATATGCTGTACTCTATATATTTAGTCTTAAAACATTGCCATATTTATGTTAAACATCTTAATACACTTCAGAAGCAATTATAGGCCTCCTCCATGTATTATACCGACGTATTTATCCACGTCTTAAACGGTATCTATGCTGGCGCGTAAGCAGCGATAAAATCCGTTTGAATACACGCGGCCATTGTCCACCGGACGGGTTGGCTAGCGTAATAATTAACAATAGAAACAGCATGTCAAGGTGGATAAAGCGCCTTGTCACTCCTGTTATATGTACTGGACATGCGGACATATGGACGCGTGTGCGATGGGCGGTTTGGTGGATTTACACGGAAATAGAGCCGCATTAATCGTAATCATCCGAGGAATTATCCTGGTACAGCTCTATTCTGTACAGGGTGGACCACATTCGGAACTTTTGGAGGGTTCTCCTATTTCCAAGGAAAGGTAGAAAAAAAGTAGTTTAGAAATGTTTAGATACCACGGGCTCGGGTTCGAGAAAAGTTGAATGGCGAAGTGCATCTCGATATCTTGATTCGTTTAAGAGGTAGAGGGCGTAGAGCGAAAACAGCATGAAAATCGGTAGTTTTTGAGTTTATCGCGAACAGACAGACGCGGCGGAGGATTTTATTTTATAATATGTTATTATGATGATGATGATAATAAGGCAGTACTTGTATACTTATTTAACGCAAACCATGTTGATGTTCTGAAAAAATGTTAAATTTTTCAATAAATTTCAAAAGTCGCTGCATATAACAATGTTCAAAAATTCTGGAACGCGGATGGGATAGTTACAGGTCTTAATCCTAATTACGTTAAAATTTAGATAATGTTTTTTTACATCTTTTGTCAATCCGCTTCCTGTTGAACGATTTGCATTTTAATTCCGTCCTAGGTAGGTAATAGGCAAAAAATAAATGAACCGTTTCATTTGCCGAGGAAGTGAATAAATCTGGACGTCTCCAAAGCACCTAAAACACTAATATTTTCCCCGTTCGAGAGAAAAAAACCGTTGTATATGCAAATCGGGCAAAAATGTTCACGTATAAATCAAGCCAATTCCCCCAAATCGCCTAATTAACTTCCACGTTAGAGGTGTATTATTCCAAGGGCGCAACCTTTGACTTTTCCGTGGAATATATTAGCGCGGGGCATAATCGCTTTCTTTCGGACAAAAGGGAGCGGCCCCGATACAGAATGGCCGTGTCACCGGCGTGACAGTCTTCATCGGCGGGCTATTCATTAGCTCGCCCCGACGGGAATCGTTCTATCTAAATGGGATTTCGTGAATGAACTTTCAATAATTTCCGCCACGACGTTTGCTGTAATGGACGAAAAATTGATTCGCCCCGTTTTGCGCGGGGGCGGTTTATTTATTACAAGGATGTTTTTATATAAATCTAGAAGAATCAGTACAGGGTTTTCAAAACATCACTAGATATTTTAATAAGCGGTTGCTTTGAAGATGATTTTTTAAAATTATTTCGAAACGTTTACACGAATTAAATTTTGCATATGCACAATTTAAAATTAAAGTTAATGGCCAAAAATCATCACGGGCGTGTTAAAACGGAAGACTGAGGGGTAAATAAACCCATGCTCTTTTATTTTGATTTTCAGAGTTGTTTTTGCACAAATGAACTATAGTGTCATGACAATGACACACTAATTAATTTTTTAGAATGCATTGCAATTTGCATTTTTTCTATTAAATTTTAAGTAAATCCAATAGGCTATAATGGGCATGCGATTCTGTGTGGCATTTCGTTTTGTTTGAAATACAATTTGACGTCAATTTTGTTTCAATGTTGCAATTTTGTGTTTATTTAAAACAAATGCTTAGGTTCAGTGACCCACTTAAAAAGTACAGGCATTCACATAACATTGCTTTTCCTTGCAATATCAAATAATTATATAAAAACAATTGACTGTTGCGTTTCGAAGATATACAGTGTGGCTACGATTTAGGTGACACAGGCTTATAACTCATGTGTTAATTGACGAATCTTTTTCAAATTTTAACCACTTATGCAGATCAATGGGGTGGACATTTGAGGATCATTAAACTTACGTATATCCATAGGTGTGCGTTAGGGAAAATTGAAAGGGGGTCGATTTTTCGGTATTTTTTATTAGCGAATAAAATACGGAAATGCTGATGCCTTAGTCTTAATCAGTATCATCGAAAATATACCCATGTCAAGTTTCATCCAAATCGTATACTGGGTTGTACAGAAAATTCATTTAATACAAATGTAAATGATTTAGGTGACACAGGCCTATAACTCGGGTGTTAATTGACGAATCCTTTTCAAATTTTAACCACTTATGCAGACCAATGGGGTGCACATTTGAGGATCATTAAACTTACATATATCCATAGGTGTGCGTTAGGGGAAATTAAAAGGGGATCGATTTTTCGGTATTTTTTATTAGCGAATAAAATACGGAAATGCTGATGCCTTAGTCTTAATCAGTATCATCGAAAATATACCCATGTCAAGTTTCATCCAAANATGCTTAAAGCCTCTAACTTATTTAAAATGATAAGGATTAATAACGTATTTGTGTAAATAGCTTTTACATTACCGCTTTATAATTGCCCATGATTTTGCTATATCTCCTAAGGTATTCATTTAATTTGCATGGTGTAAAGGGGAAAAATAATCTTCATGAAATGCTCAAGCCAACTAACGTATTTAAAATGATAAGGATTAATACCGTATTTGTGCAAATAGCTTTTCCATTACCGCTTTATAATTGCCAATTTTTTAAAGTATTAAAATGGACATAAGTAGTATGTTATCTTTAACATATAGACATATGCCATCGCGGACTTTTCTGCAGGCATTTATAAGATACACAATTCCACCATACATTGATACACTACATAAACTTTCGGACCCCCCGGCTCGGACACGAGGCGCGGGGTCGCGGGGCGCCAGTGCGGCTCGGTCGAATCAGTAGCTTTTGAGTTTATCGCGAACAGACAGACAGACAGACGCGGCGGAGGACTTTGTTTTATAATATGTTATTATGATGATGATGATAATAAGGCAGTACTTGTAGACTTATTAAACTGCAAACCATGTTGATCTGAAAAAACTTTAAATTTTTCAATAAATTTCAATGTTCAAAAATTCTGGAACGCGGATGGGATAGTCACAGGTATTTACATTTTTTACATCTTTTGTCAATCCGCTTCCTGTTGAACGATTTGCATTTTAATACCGTCCTAGGTAGGTAATAGGCAAAAAATAAATGAACCGTTTCATTTGCCGAGGAAGTGAATAAATCTGGACGTCTCCAAAGCACCTAAAACACTAATATTTTCCCCGTTCGAGAGAAAAAAACCGTTGTATATGCAAATCGGGCAAAAATGTTCACGTATAAATCAAGCCAATTCCCCCAAATCGCCTAATTAACTTCCACGTTAGAGGTGTATTATTCCAAGGGCGCAACCTTTGACTTTTCCGTGGAATATATTAGCGCGGGGCATAATCGCTTTCTTTCGGACAAAAGGGAGCGGCCCCGATACAGAATGGCCGTGTCACCGGCGTGACAGTCTTCATCGGCGGGCTATTCATTAGCTCGCCCCGACGGGAATCGTTCTATCTAAATGGGATTTCGTGAATGAACTTTCAATAATTTCCGCCACGACGTTTGCTGTAATGGACGAAAAATTGATTCGCCCCGTTTTGCGCGGGGGCGGTTTATTTATTACAAGGATGTTTTTATATAAATCTAGAAGAATCAGTACAGGGTTTTCAAAACATCACTAGATATTTTAATAAGCGGTTGCTTTGAAGATGATTTTTTAAAATTATTTCGAAACGTTTACACGAATTAAATTTTGCATATGCACAATTTAAAATTAAAGTTAATGGCCAAAAATCATCACGGGCGTGTTAAAACGGAAGATTGAGGGGTAAATACACCCACATTCTTTTATTTTGATTTTCAAAATTGTTTTTGCACAAATGAACTCTAGTGTCATGACACTGACACACTAATTAATTTTTTTAGAATGCATTGCAATTTACATTTTTTCTATTAAATTTTATTTGTTTGAAATACAATTTGACGTCAATTTTGTTTCAATGTTGCAATTTTGTGTTTATTTAAAACCAAGGACGTTTAAATAAAGGGAACTTATTTATTTACATTTCTAGATGAAGCCTGGTCTGTTCACAGTCTAATTGTATCATTGTTGTCAGCTGTATAATTATACTGGAAATGTACTTAATATTTTTATCGCAATTTTCATCACAATTGCATGTGAAAATTATTATTATAGGATAGTATTATTAAGTTATGCATACAATATTGTTAAATTCTGTACATATTAAACTATTTTTCATTTTTCATATTTGCCATGTTTGAAGACTTGGCAACTACGCAATAATTTGTAGCGTGTTCCTCGTTCGTTCTGCCGTGGTTGGCAGAATATGGCGTCTCTTGTTAGAAAATAGTTGTGATTTTAGTAAGTGAAACGTGATTAGTGTTTATACATGTATTTTGGATAAACTTTTAAGGTGTGAATATGGTTAGACAGTGCAGAATTTGTAAGAAATTGGATTATAAACATCCACATCAGCTATCCTTCCACAGGTAAACGTGCTTGAAGGTGACTTTGGAATGTATATGCAACTGTGGCCATTGTCGTGCGTGTGGGTAACTTTTATTTGAATAACGGTAAAATTTTATAAAACTGACTT